>NW_004443945.1:29626060-29668996 GCF_000243295.1 Trichechus manatus latirostris
CAACCACCTGGAGTAAAGGAGAATGAAGAACACCAAAGACACAAGGAAAGTATTAGCCCAAGAGACAGAAAGGGCCACATAAACCAGAGACTTCTCTCAGCCTGAGACCAGAAGAACTAGATTGTGCCCGGCTACCACCAATGACCGCCCTGACAGGGAACAAAACAGAGAGTCCCGGATGGAGCAGGAGAAAGGTGGGATGCAGAACTCAAATTCTAGTAAGAAGACCAGACTTAATGGTCTGACTGAGACTGGAGTAACCCCAGAAGGCATGGCCCCTGGATTCTCTACCAGCCCAGAACTAAAACAATTTCCGAGGCCAACTCTTCAAACAGGGACTGGAGTGGACTGTGGGACGTAAAGTGATACTTGTAAGGAGTGTGCCTCTCAGGTCAAGTAGATACAAAAGACTAAACAGGCAACTTCTGTCCAGAGGTGAGATGGGAAGGCAGAGAGGGTTAGGAGCTGGTTGAATGGACATGGGGAATCAGGGATGGAAAGAGTGTGCTGTCACAGTATGGGGGGAGCAGTTAGAGTCACATAACAATGTATATATAAATTTTTGTATGGGAGACTAACTTGAAATGTAAACTTCATTTAAAGTACAGCAATAAAAAAAAAAAAATTTAGGGAAAACACAAAGGGCTCCAGAAATTAGAAGTGCTGATATGAAAGAACCAGTAATGAGCACTGTATTTATTTAAATACAGAACTAAGCAACTGTAACTATTACATATTTAGAATATACTATAAAAGTTATATACTCTGAAATTATGAAATATTTATATAAATTATAAAAATCAAGAGAACAGAAGTTGGACTGTAAAAGACTTAATAATTTCATCATCTTTTTTTTTTGGAAAAATTTTTCTTCTTCATTACGGCAGCACACTCCCCCTTTCACCCCAGTTTGCTTGTGTCCATTCAGCCAGTTCCTGTCCCTTCCTGCCTTCTCATCCTGACTCTGGACAGGAGCGGCCCATTTGGTCTCATGTATCTGCTTGAACTAAGAACTACACTCGTCACCAGTATTATTTTATGTTTTACATTCCAGTCTAATCTTTGTCTGGAGAGTAGGCTTCAGAAATGGTTTTAGTTCTGGGTTAACAGAGTGTCGGGGGGCCATGGCCTCGGGGGTTCCTCCAGTCTCAGTCAGACCATTAAGCCTGGTCTTTTAACCTGAATTTGAGTTCTGCTCCACAATTTTCTGTCAGGGACTGTCTGCTGTGTTCCCTGTCAGGGTGATCATTGATGGTAACCAGGCACCATCTAGTTCTTCCGGTCTCAGGGTGATGGAGTCTCTGGTTTATGTGACCCTTTTGTCTCTTGGGCTAATATTTTCCTTGTGTCTTTCTTTGGTGTTCTTCATTGTCCTTTGCTCCAAGTGGTTTAGGACCAACTGATGCATCTTAGATGACCGCTTGCAAGCTTTTAAGATCCCAGACGCCAGTCACCAAAGTGGGATGCAGAACATTTTCTTAATTAACTCTGTTATGCCGATTGACCTAAATGTCCCCCAAAACCATGATACCCAGGCCCCAGACCCTCCTACTGTGTCCCTAGAAGTGTTTGGTTGTGTTTAGGAAACTTCTTAGGTTTTGGTTTAGTCCAGTTGTGCTGACTTCACCTGTACTGTGCGCTGTCTTTCTCTTCACCTAAGATGATTCTTGTCTACTATCTAGTTAGTAAATTCCCCTCTCCCTCCTTCCGCATTCTTGTAACCATCAAAGAACATTTTCTTCTGTGTTTAAACCTTTTCTCGAGTTCTTATAATAGTGGTCGCATATAATATTTGTCCTTTTGCGACTAATTTCACTCAGCATATGCTCTCAAGATTCATCCATGTTGTGAGATGTGTTGCAGATTCATCATTGTTCTTTATCATTATGTAGTATTCCATTGTGCGTATGTACCATAATTTGTTTATCCATTTGTCCATTGATGGGCACCTAGGTTGTTTCCATCTTTTTGCTATTGTGAACAGTGCTGTAATGAACATGGGTGTGCATATATCTATACTTGTGATGGCTCTTATTTCTCTAGGATATATTCCAAGGAGTGGCACTGCTGGATCATATGGAATGTCTATTTCTCACTTTTTAAGGAAGAGTCAAATAGATTTCCAAAATGGTTGTACCATTTTACATTCCTAGCAGCAGTGCATAAGTGTTCAGTCTCTCCACAACCTCTCCAACATTTATTATTTTGTGTTTTTTGGATTACTGACAGCCTTGTTGGGGCGAGATGGTAACTAATCTATAGTTTCTCTAATGGCTAATGATCGTGAGCATTTCCTCCTGTATCTGTTAGCTGCATGACTGTTTTCTTTGGTAAAGTGCCTGTTCATATCTTTTGCCCATTTTTTAATTGAGTTATTTGTCTTTTTTTTTTTGTTGAGGTGTTGCAGTATCTTGTAGATTTTAGAGATTAAATCCTTATCAGACATGTCGTAGCCAAAATTTTTTTCCCAGTCTGTAGGTTGTCTTTCTAATCTTTTGGTGAAGTCTTTTGATGATCATAAGTGTTTGATTTTTAAGAGCTCCCAGTTATCTAGTTTCTCTTCTGGTGTTTGTGCATTGTTACTTATGGTTTGTATTCTGTTTATGCCAGGTATAGGGCTCCTAGCACTGTACCTATTTTTTCTTTCATGATTTTTATCATTTTAGATTTTATATTTAGGTCTTTGATCCATTTTGAGTTAGTTTTTGTAAGTGGTGTGAGATATGGGTCTTTTTTCATTTTTTTGCACATGGATATCCAATTATGCCAGCACCATTTGTTAAAGAGATTGTCTTTTCCCCAATTAATGGACTTTGGGCATTTGTCAAATATCAGCTGCTCATAGGTGGATGAATTTACGTCTGGATTCTCAATTCTATCCCATTGGTCTATGTATCTGTTGTACCAGTACCAGGCTGTTTTGACTACCAAGGTGTTATAATAGGTCCTAAGATCAGGTAACGTGAGGACTCCCACTTTGTTCTTCTTCTTAAGTAATGCTTTACTTATCCAGGACCTCTTCCATTTCCATATGAAGTTGGTGATTTGTTTCTCCATCTCCTTAAAAAATGCCATTGGAATTTGGATCGAGATTGCATTGTATCTGTAGATAGCCTTGGGTAGAACTGATATTTTCACAATGCTGAGTCTTCCTATCCATGAGCATGGCATGTTTTTCTACTTATGTAAGTCTCTTTTGGTTTCTTGCAGTAGTGTTTTGTCATTTTCTTTGTATAGGTCTTTTATGTCTCTGGTTAGGTTTATTCCTAAGTATTTTATCTTCTTGGAGGCTATTGTAAATGGTATTGATTTGGTGATTTCTTTTTGAAGCTCTCTTTGTTGGTGTAGAGGAATCCAACTAATTTTTGTATGTTTATCTTGTATCCTGATGCTTCACTGAAATCCTCCATTAGTTCCAGTAGTTTTCTGTGGATTCTTTAAGGTTTATTTTGTGTATAAGATCATATCGTCTGCAAATAGGAATACTTTTACTTCTTTATTACCAATTTGGATGCCCTTTATTTCTTTTTCTTGCTTTATTGCTCTGGCTAGGATCTCCAGCACAATGTTGAATAAGAGTGGTGATAAAGGGCATCCTTATCTGCTTCTCATTCTCTAGGGAAATACTTTTAGACTGTTTCCATTTAAGATGATGTTGGCTGTTGGCTTTGTATAAATGTCCTTAGTTATATTGAGGAATTTCCCTTCTATTCCTATTTTGTTGAGAGTTTTTTATCATGAATGGGCATTGGACTTTGTCAAATGCCTTTTCTGCATCAATTGATAAAATCATGTGATTCTTGTCTTTTGTTTTTTTATGTGATGGATTACATTGTTTGTTTTTCTAATGTTTAACCATCTCTGCACACTTGGTATGAATCCCATTTGGTCATGTAGATTATTTTTTGAAATGTTTTTGAATTCTATTGGCTAGAATTTTGTTGAGGATTTTTGCGTCAATGTTAATGAGGGATATTGGTCTCTAATTTTCCTTTTTTGTGGTGTCTTTACCTGGCTTTGGTATCAGGGTTATGCTAGCTTCATAGAAGGTGTTTGGGAGTATTCCGTATTTTTCTATGCTCTGAAATACCTTTAGTAGTACTGGTATTAACTCTTCTTTGAAAGTTTGGTAGAATTTTCCAGTGAAGGCGTCAGGGCGAGGGCTTTTTTTTGTTTGGAGTTTTTTTTATTACCTCTTCAATCTCTTCTTTTGTAATAGGTTTATTTAGTTTTTCCACCTTAGTTTATGTTAGTTTAGGTAGGTTGTGCCTTTCTAGAAATTTGTCCAGTTCCTGTAAGTTTCAAATTTGTTGAAGTACAGTTTTTCATAGTATATGGTTATGATCCTTTTAATTTCAGTTGGGTCTGTTGTGATATCACCCATCTCATTTCTTATTTGAGTTATTTCTTCCTCTTCTGTTTTTCTTTTGTCAGTTTGGCCAGTGGTTTATTGATTTTGTTCATCTTTTCAAAGAACCAGTTTTTGGTCTTGTTGATTCTTTCAGTTGTTTTTCTATTCTCTATTTCATTTATTTCTGCTCTAATCTTTATTATTTCTTTTCTTCTGGTGCCCAAGGGCTTCTTTTGCTGCTCTCTTTTCATTTGTTTGAGTTGTAATGTTAATGTTTTGACTTTGGCCCTTTCTTCTCTTTGAATGTGTGCATTTATTGCTATAAATTGACCTCTGAGGACTGTTTTTGCTGTATCCCAAAGGTTCTGGTAAAATGTGTTTTCATTCTCATTTGATTCTATGAATTTCTTTATTCTGTCCTTGATTTCTTCCATAAGTCAGTAGTTTTTGAACAAGATGTTGTTCAGTTTCCACGTATTTGATTTTTTTTCCTTGCTTTTCTGTTATTGATTTCTACTTTTATGCCTTTATGATCAGAAAAGATGCTTTGTAATATTTCAGTGTTTTGGATCCTGTTAAGACTTACTTTGTGGCCTAATATGTGGTCTATTCTGGAGAACGTTCCATGTGCATTGGAAAAGAAAGTATACTTGGCTGCTGTTGGGTGGAGTGCTCTGTATATGTCTATGAGGTCAAGTTGTTTGTGGCATTTAGATTTTCCGTCTCTTTACTGAGCTTCTTTCTAGATGTTCTGTCCTTCACTGAAAGTGTTGTGTTGAAGTCTCCTAGTATTGTGGAGCTGTCTATTTTTCTTTTCAATGCTGTTAGAGTTTGTTTTATGTATTTCGGAGCCCTGTCTTGGGTGCGTATATGTTTTTTATGGTTATGTCCTCCTGGTGTATTGATCCTTTAATCATTATATAGCGTCCTTCTTTATCCTTTGTGGTGGGTTTTGCTTTAAAGTCTATTTTGTCAGATATTAACATTGCCAGTCCTGATTGTTTTTGAGTGTTGTTTGCTTGATATATTTTTTTCCATCCTTTGAGTTTTAGTTTGTGTTTTTGAGTCTATGGTGAGTCTCTTGTATGCAGCATATAGACGGAAAGTGTTTTTTTAATCCATTCTACCACTCTCTTTTTACTGGTGCATTTAGTACATTTACCTTCAGTGTAATTACTAATAGGTATGAGTTTAGTGCTGTCATTTTGATGTATTTGGTTTTTTTTGTGTGTGATGCTGACAGTTTTTTTTTCCACTTAATTTTTGATGTTGAGTTGTTTTTCTTTAAGTATTTTTTTTCATCTTTTTCATTATTGTGCTGATTTTGTATTTGCTGAGTCCTTTAATTTTTTCTTCTTTTTTATTTTGATGGGTAGATTTGTTAGTTTTCTTTGTAGTTACCTTTCAGTTTACCTCTATTTGTCTACATTTAAACCAATCTTTTATTTCTTGATATCGCCTTAACTTCCTCTCCATGTGTAAGTTCTATGACTACACTATTTCATCCCTTTTTTTTTTGTTCTAATATTGTCATCTTTTACATATTGATATCTCTGTTTCCCTATTTTCAGTGTTTTAGCCTTTACTTATTTTTGTGATCTCCCTGTCTGGGTTGATATCTGGTTGTTCTGTCCTGTGTTCTAGTTTTGAGTTGTTATCTAATATTGTTGCTTCTCTAGCTGAAGGGCTCCCTTTAATATTTCTTGTAAATTTTGTTTGGTTTTTACAAATTTCCTTAACTTCTGTTTATCTGGAAATGCCAGAGACAGTTTTGGTGGAGATGTAATTCTTGGCTGGAAGTTTTTTTTTTCTCCAAGGCTTTATGTCATCCCATTGCCTTCTTGTCTGCATGGTTTCTGCTGAGTAGGAAGAGCTTAATCTTATTGACTCTCCTTTGAAGGTGACTTTTATCCCTTGCTGCTCTTAAAATTCTCTCTTTATCTTTGGTTTTGACAAATTTGGTTATGTCTCGGGGTCCATCCTGTGTGGGGTTTGATGAGCTTCTTGGATAATTATCTTCTCGTCTTTCATGATATCAGGGAAGTTTTTGACCAGCAAATCTTCAACAATTCTCTCTGTATTTTCTGTTATCCTCTCCACCTCCCCGTTTTTATACTCCAATCACTCGTAGGCTGTCCCTCTTGATACTGTCCCACATAATTCTTAGGGTTTCTTCATTTTTTAAAATTCTTTTATCTGATTTTTCCTGAAACAAATTGGTGTTATTTGTTTTATTTTCAGTCTCACTAATTCTGACTTCCAGTGCCTCAATTCTTCTCCTATGACTGTCTGTTGAGTTGTCTAATTGTGAAATTTTATTTTTAACAGTTTGGATTTCTATTTGCTGTCT
Organism: Trichechus manatus latirostris; assembly: GCF_000243295.1. Taxonomy (NCBI): domain Eukaryota; kingdom Metazoa; phylum Chordata; class Mammalia; order Sirenia; family Trichechidae; genus Trichechus; species Trichechus manatus. Next base: position 29,632,762 of record NW_004443945.1, read on the forward strand.
CCCTGTGGCTTCTAGGAGCCTGTTAAATTTGTAATTGTGATCCTGAATTCCTCTATTGCTTTGTCTGTGTGTTCCTTGGCTTGGTCTGAGTTTTGCATGATGTCCTTCCTGATCTCTTAAAGAGCTCTGTATATTAATCTGTTGAATTCTACCTCCAGTAATTCCAAGAACTTCTCTTCCTGTGGAGGTTTCCTGGGTCTTTGTTTTGGTTGCTTGGTGGAGCCATTTTCATCTGCCTCTTTATGTGATTTGATATTGACTTGTCTCTGAGCCATCAATAAGTTATTATATTTATTTATTATATGTTTACTTACTGTGTCCTAGCTTTTTGTTTTGTTTTGATATGCCCAGATAGGCTAGGTTTGTGAGCTACTTTGGTTATTGGCATCTTTGAAGATTTCGTGTCCTGTCACCAGGTGGTTAGAGCTGCTACTAGGTTTGTGAGCTCAGGAGTCCATTTACTTTTTCTTGTATGGATTCAGCACAGGTGTCCAGGTTGTCAGTCACTGAGTGTGTAGTGCTGGCTCTCATCTATAGACCTAGATGAGCAGAACTACATAGGGGTGATTGGAGTAGCCACGGGTATCTGCCTGCAGTAGGGGGCTATGTACTGAGCAAGGTAGAGGGCTGATGGCTGCCACTGAGTTTCTAGGTGGAAGGCATGTCCCTGTCCCCTAGAGCACGTAGGTAGGTGGGTTTTGCAGCCAGACTTCAGGAAACCAATTCTGTTGGCTGAAAGGACTGGGAGGCACCACTTATTTTGGGACCCCTATTGTTGTTGCCTAGGTGGAATGGGTGAAGCTGCCAGTCCTCAGTCCCCTGATGTGGGTAGGTGAAGACCCTGCTTAATGGGCAGGGCAGTGTCAAATGTCACAAATCCACCACTCCCCCTTGGCTCTGGCAGTTGAAAATAGGCTTCAGGTATATACCCTCTCCTACTATGCTAATAAGGGCCTACGCTGGTGAATCAGCCCACACAGGTCTAAGCAGGGGTGAAAGACATTCGAAATCTGTGAACCGCTTATGCCTGTGCCTATGCAATGGGGCAGTGCCTGCCCTGAGTTCCCAGCTTAGGGGGCGGGGTGATTTTTTAAAGCCATGAGGCTGGTTTGTGTGCAGTTAGTCCTCAGTACCAGGCTTAGGGGAGTTGGCATTTTTTGTTGTTGTTGTTGTTTTCCCTAAAGCCTCTAGACTGGTTTGGGTGTGATAGCTGCTACTTCTGGCTTAGGGGTTGGCAATTGTTGAGTACTGCCGGACTGGTATCCGAGCAGAGCGAGCAGGGGGAGGGGGAGGGGAAAAGAGGGACTTCTTTAGGAAAGTCTCAGAGGAGGAGGGTTATTTTGATCCTGCCTGGTAAGTTAGACACACTTAATTTTTGCGTATGTAGCGCCACTTCCCCCTGGTTCCAGAGGCTTCTGTGGACTGTCCACTGCCTGGTGTCTCCCAATGTTGTAAAACTCGTCTGGAGCACTACTGCTTGCCTCAGCCTGTGTGCACCAGTCAATCCAGCCTGCTGGGTGCTGGCTAGCTCAATCTGGCACTTCTTTGCTGCTTCTGAACTGTTTCTCCCTACCCCTACCACTCAGTATGACTCCTCAACTCTCTCTTCTCCGATGCTACAGGCTCCTAGATTGTCACATATAATCGATTCACTTGTTTTTTCAGGTCTTTGTTGTAAGAGGGACGGCAGGAAGCATCTGACTATTGTGCCATCTGGCTCCACCTCCTCATCATCTTTTATGGTGTAGAAAAATCGATACTTTCAAATATTAATAAATCATCAAATAGAGGCTAAAATATTAAAAGTAACAGAAATAACCCCTAAAATATTAAAGACTATAAGTTTTTGACTACTAGAAAGAAAATTCTTTCCAGCACATCCCAAGAAAATAAAGGCCATCAAGTAATAGCTAGAAAACCAAGGAGGCACTAAAGACAAGAAAAATAACTTAAAATTAGGAGGAAAATGATGATCATACCCATCTATTATATCAATAAATAGAAATGGGAATGCTTATTAATTACCAGAAGAAGAGGTTTTGGGATTGGATTTAAAGGAATCCAACTATATGCTTTGTACAGAGAAGCATCTAAATAAAATGCCTCAGAAGTCTTCAACAGTGATTATTAAGTACCAGATATTGTGACAACTGAGATATTACAATGGTGAAAAAAAGATATTGGAGCCAGTCTCGTGCATCTATAGTTTAATTGAAATTAAAATTGAACAGAGTAAAATAGAATGGAGTATGGTAAGGTGATAAAAAGTCAAGCAAAGTAAAGGTTGACTATAAAAGGAAAGCTAAAATACACAAGGTAAACAGACTCCGTTGAATTCAGGACAAAACATATCCAGTAAGGTAAAGTGGGGTCACAAGGAAAGTCTGTCTTGAATCTTAATGTAACACAACATAGTCGTAAAGCATTCATAGAGCAAAACATTAATAAAGCAAAAACTTCAGGAAATTAGAAACAAATACAACAATATGACAAATGAATAAGTAAAAAAATTCTTATGGGTATAGACTATAAATAAAGTGATGAATGGATAACTCTAATAAACATATCATATCAAACTTATACCCTGAATTAAGAGAGTAAAACATTTTAAGAACCACATTTTAAAATTTGGCCACGTATTAGACCTCAAAGTAATGTCAATAAATTCCAATTGTAAAAATGATAAAAAGACTATGATAGAATAAAAATAGAAATTAACATCAGAAACCTAAAATCCCAAGCACCTAGAAGTTAAGAAAAACAAACACGTTAAAAACAAACACACAAACCAAAAAAAAAACCTCTCTATTAAACAAATATTGTCTAAGCAGAGACTAAAATCAAAAATTTGGAAATATCTAGAAAATAAAGTTAATGTAAACACTTGAGTATCCTTGTTTTTGTTAAGTGCCATCAAGTCAGTTCCGACTCATAGTGACGCTATGTACCCCAGAATGAAACACTGCCCAGTTCCGCACCGTCCTCACAATCCTTGTTATGCTTGAGCCCATCGTTGCAGCCACTGTGTCAATCCATTCTGTTGAGGGTCTTCCTCTTTTTCGCTGACCCTGTACTTTGCCAAGCATGATGTCCTTCTCCAGGGACTAGTCCCTCCTGATAACATGTCCAAAGTACATAGTGAATACTGAGTATCATAGTTTATGGTATATGAATAAATCTCTGCTCCAAGGAAAATACAAAACCTTCAGCACGCATACTACTGAAACAGAGAAAATGGGAAAAGAACAAATTATCACTGACCTCATGAAATTAGAAAAGTAACACATAAGAAACCAAAGAAAAACAACAGGAAAGATTAAAATGATAAAGTAAAAACAAATGAATTATAAAATAAAATAGTAAATAGAACTGGTCTTTGAAAAGATAAAAAAAATAATAATACACTAAGGAACCCACTAGCTGTCTTATTTAACAAACAACAACAACAAAAATAACCCATACACAAAGTTAGAAATAAGAATAAATAACCTTCTATTCAAATACAATCGAAAGAATTATGAGAGAATAATTTGCTGAACGCTACATGAATAAATTTGATAAGCTGAATGAAAAAGGTAGTATTTAGGAAATTGCAAAGTACCAAAACTGACTTTCAGACACTGAAAACTAAGTAGTGCCCCTTCAGAAAGGGCCAAGCCTTACAGTTACACAGGTGAATTCCATCACACCTTTAAGATTCAAAGAACCTGATACTATTTCTTTTTTTCAAAGTGGAGATGAAAGAATCCAAACTTTTCCAACATCTCAATGAACCAAACTATGACAAAAAGGCACAAAAAAGAAAACTTCGGACCAATCTTATCAATTAGAAACTCTCAAATTCAGTCTATGCAAATAGATCCCTGCTGTAGCTTCTGACAAAAGGTATCCCGGAAAGATAAAGATGCCTTATTACTCAGAAATGTTTTAATATAATTCACAATATTAATGGGTCAAATGTGAAAAAAAAGATAATCTTCTCTGATACTGAAGAAACATTGACAATATTTGACATCATTTTTTAATAATTAAAATGTTCAATATATCCATAATATGACAAGAAAATACGTCACAAATCGAATGCACCATCGATGTTAATGGAAAAGCACTAAGCATTCCCATTGAATTGCGATTCTGCTTATGATTATTATTATTTAACAAAGTATAGAAGTTTTAACCAGTATAATTAGATGAGAGAAAAAAAATTAATATTAAAAATTGGAAAATGGAAGGCAAATTTATCATTATTTACAGATAATATAATTGTATGCAACTATAGAAGAGAATTGCCTAAAATTCACTTAAAAACAATAAAAAAGTTCAGAAACAAGATTGGGTACAAAAAAAATACACAAAAATTAATTACTTCCCTATTTACCAACAGCAACCTGTTAGGAAAAATTATAGATGAAAATATCCGTTTATGTAGTACCAAACAAGGCAATATAAACAAGAATAAATTGAATAAGAAATGTGTAAAACTTGTGTGAAAAATAATTTATAATTTTATTGAGTGAAGGTTTTGAACATATGGAAAAAAACATTACTTTGCTCTTGGATAAGATGATTCCACATTACAGATTCAATTCTTTCTCAATTAACCTATGAATTCAATATCCTATGTGGTAAGAGGAATGGAGAATCTCACATTTTATTTTACATGCTTCTTTTTTGCTCTGAATATTTACAGAAGGGTTAAATTACTTCTCTAATTAAAAAAAAAAAGTTAAATTGACAGAATCCTGACTTTTTAGGTGTGAACAAATGTCACAGCTAATAGCTAACACTTATGAAGTGTTTACAGTGTTTCAGATTCTCTTCTAAGTGCTTTAAATGGATGAATTTATGTAATGTAAAGGCCTTACCAGTTCTTAGATGGTAAATCACGAACTGTAAGCATGATTATTATACCAAACTTTCATACTACTTAGAGCCTTATCATTTTTGTGAGTTAGAAGTGTGAGATAGACTCCTATAGCCAAAATATTCCCACCAATTGCACCAAATTAACTTAATTTGGGTCTAAAATGGCCTTCATTTGTTTTAGCCTCTTGTGAGAAATTTAAATAGGAAGCATTATAAGCTAACATTTTGTGGAGAGTTGTGGCTGGTTAATGACTAGAAGAGAGTAAAACCAAGTGGCAATGGATATGAAAAGGTGTCCCTGGTGAACATGAGGATAGAGGATGTAGGCTATAGGGAGGACTGATACTGGAGGTGGGAAAGAAACAAAGGAAAATGTTACTACTTCAGCCTAGCTATTGTAGTCTACCATTCCCATAGGTAATTAGAATAAAATAATTATTAAATTTGAAATCATCTTCTCAAAATACATTGAAGAGGTTGGCTGCAAGTGATTTTCTATTCTCAGAATCACCTTGATTAGTGGAAAGAATAAGGGATTGGTTGGTGATACTGACAGCTCAATTCTAATCCTGGGTCCATCTCTGATGACTCTTGGGAAGATCTGTGCTCTGCATGCCTGCTTCTTAATCTGACACATAGGAAGTGTACTCTACAGATGTGTGGAGCTATGAGTTTTTACCCACAGAATAATTTTGTGACACTTGAATGAATAAAACTAAAACCTAATGCATTTCCTGCATAGAGCCCAGTCATAATTTTAATATTTAGCTATCAGTGGATCATTTAATATTATAGAATAAGGACAGTCTTTGATTCTATCTTTTGTTAGCCATTTTATATATTCTTTTCTATTTTTATATATCCATTTGAGAGAAGAAAATTGATATAAGTGACCACTTAAAATAAGTTATATGAAGTAAACATTGTTGTTATTTTTGGTTATCATACTATCATGTCAGAGTCCAACTTTAATTTATTGCAATTGAGAACATTTACCTCTGTTCTCTCTTTTTTGTCATCCAGAAAACTTTGTAGAGCCCCTAGAAATGAATACATGACCTACTATAGGGTGATGCTGGAGGATTCATGAACTAGTTTTTGTGGTACTAGTTGAATTCCATGGGTAGGAAGACCATTCAAGAGTTAAAAAAAAATTATTATAAATGTGTTGGAATCTGAGCATTTTATAGTTATTTCCTTGTGGTCTGAGTAGTACTACCACCATAATATGCCTGCATGTGCTCTTTCAAATCCAGTGGTATCTCTGACTCTTTTCTGATCTGGCATTTTGTCTAATGCTTTAGTTCCCTAAGGCAACTGGACACTATATGAAACAAGCTGATCATTGTGATGGAATTGTGGGCTGTCATGGCCTCATCACATTCAAATTATGAATGTTTAATGGAAGATTTATATCTGTGTTATATCTGTATGTTAATGGAAAGACACACTTAAAATATTAGTACATATTAGCAGAGCTTTTGCTGACTAGATTTTATTAAATAGATTTCTAGTCATAAAGAGAGAAAACTAAATACTAGCATATTTTGAGCACTTACTTCATACTGGGTGCTTTCATAGGTAATTGTTTCTAATAAATTCAGTCTCTAAAACAATATTGGCTAAATTTTGATGAAACTCAGTCTGTCTTTTAATCAAGGAACGCTTGTGTTTAAAAATGCTTTGCCTTCCTCAAATATAAAGGTCCTAGATTCTGTTAGTTTTCCAACTAAGAGCAAATGGAAAACTGATAAAAAGAAACAACCAACTTCTCATTTGTAATTCTACCTTCCAGAAGTACTCTTCTGATTCCCTACTTGGTTTTTACTATCTTTCATGCACAAAGATATGGATAAATTTTCATGACTTGATTAATAAGTATGGTATGTGGCATAGTGGTTAAGACGTACGGCTGCTAACCAAATGGTCGGCAGTTAGAATCTACCAGGCGCTCCTTGGAAACCCTATGGGGCAGTGCTACCCTGTCCTATGGGGTCGCTATGAATCGGAATTGACTCCACGGCAATTGGTTTTTTTTTTTTTTTTTTTTTGGTTTCAGTGACTGAAATCAATGCACTCTGATCACTAACAGAGGTTAGCTTTTCTTTTTCCCCATAATGAACAGTGAATGGTTACCAAGTTGAAAATATGATGTCCTAAACCATCTCACTGACTTCTCCTGAGTCCGAACTCAAACCAACTCACCTGAACTAGTGGTAGCTTCTGTGACAACTGCCATATTGAGGGGAGCATATGGAGATCAAGTAACATGTGGAATCCTGGCCCAATCCTCTTTAAGTGGGTCTAGTGGGTCTGAAACCTGTCCATCATGGGTGACCTTGCTGGTATTTGAAATACTGGTGGCATAACTTTCAGCATCACAGCGAGGCAAGCCACCACAACACAATAAACTGACAGACGTGTGATGGTGGAGGTTTCAGCGGAGCTTCAAGATTAAGAACAGACTAGAAGAAGGACATGGTAGTCTACTTCTTAAAATATTGGCCAGTGAAAATTTTATGAATAGTAGTGGAACACTGTCTAATATAGTGCTGGAAGATGAGCCTCTCTGTTTGGAAGGCACTCAAAATACGATTGAGGAAGAGCTGCCTCCTCAAAGTAGAGTCGACCTTAACGACCTGAATGAAGTCAAGCTTTCGAGACCTTTATTTGGTGATGTGGCAGGACTCAAAATGAGAAGAAACAGCTACAAATATCCATTAATAATAGGAACATGAAATGTATGAACTATGAAACTAGGAAAATTGGAAATCGGTGAAAATAAAATTGAATGCATAAAGATAGATATCCTAGGCATTAGTGAGCTGAAATGAATTGGTATTGGCCATTTTGAGTCAGACAATCATATGGTCTACTATGCTGGGAATGACAAATTCAAGAGGAATGGCATACATTTGTCATAAAAAAAATCATTTCAAGATCTATCCAGAGGTACAACATTGTTAGTGGTATGATAATATCCATATGCCTACAAGGACGACCAGTTAATACAATTACTATTCAAATTTATGAACCAACCACTAAGGCCAAAGATGAAGAAACTGAAGACTTTTACCAACTTCTGGAGCTCAAATTCGTTAAACATTCAATCAAGATGCAGTGATAATTATTGGTGATTGGAATGAGAAAGTTGGAAACAAGAAAAAAGGAACAGTAGTTGGAAAACATGGCCTTGGTGATAGAAACAATGCCAGAGATCATGTGACAGAATTTTGCAAGACCAGTGACTTCTTCATTGCAAATAACTTTTTTCAACAACATAAATGGCAACTCTACACATGGACCTCGGATGGAATACATAAGAATCTATTTGACTACATCTGTGGAAAGAGATGATGGAAAATCTCAATATCACCAGTCAGAACAAGGTCAGGGACCAACTGTGGAACAGACCATTAATTGCTCATATGCAACTTTAAGTTGAAGCTGAAGGAAATTAGAACAAGTCCACAAAAGCTAAAGTATGACCTGGAGTATATCCCACCTGAATTTGGAGACCATCTCAAGAATAGATTTGATGCACTGAACATTAATGACTGAAGACCAGACAAGTTGTGGAATGACATCAAAGACATCATAGATGAACAAAGCAGGAGGTCATTAAAAAGACAGGAAGGAAAGAAAAGACCAAAATGGATATCAGAAGAGACTCTGAAACTTGCTTTTGAATGTAGAATAGTTAAAGCAAAAGGAAGAAACGATGAAGTAAAAGAGCTGAACAGAAAATTTCAAAGGGTGGCTCAAGAAGACAAAGAAAAGTATTATAATGACATGTGCAAAGACCTGGAGTTAGAAAACCAAAAGGGAAAAACACACTTGGTTTTTATCAAGCTGAAGCAACTGAAGAAAAATTCAAACTTCAAGTTGTAATAATCAAGGATTCTATGGGGAAAATATTAAACGACACAAAAGTATCAAAAGAAGATGGAAGGAAATCACAGAGTCACTGTACCAAAAAGAACTGGTCAATGTTCAACCATTTCAAGAGGTAGCACATGATCAAGAACCAATGGTACTGAAGGAAGAAGTCCAAGCTGCACTGAAGGCATTGCTGATAAAGAAGGCTCCAGGTATCGACAGAATACCAACTGAGATGTTTCAACAAACGGATGTAGCAGTGGAAGTGCTCACTCGTCTATGCCAATAAATTTGAAAGACAGCTACCTGACCAAACAAAGAAAGGTGATCCAACAGAAAGTGGAAATTATTGAATATCATTAATATCACACACAAGTAAAATTTTGCTGAAGATCATTCAAAAGTGGTTGCAGCAGTACATCGACAGGAAATTGCCAGAAATTCAAGCTGGATTCATAAGAGGACTTGGAACAAAGCATATCATTGCTGAAGTCAGACAGATCTTAGCTGAAAGCATAGAATTCCAGAAAGATGTTTGCCTGTGTATTATTGACTATGAAAAGGCATTCCACTGTGTGGTTCATAAAACATTATGGATAACATTGTGAAGAATGGGAATTCCAGAACATTTAATTGTGCTCGTGAGGAACCTGTACATAGATCAAGAGGCAGTCGTTCAAACAGAACAAGAGGACACTGTGTTTTAAATTCAGGAAAGCTATTCGTTAGGGTTGTATCCTTTTACCATACTTATTCATTCTGTATGCTGAGCAAATAATCCAAGAAGCTGGACTATATGAAGAAGAATGGAGCATCAGGATTAGAGGAAGACTCATTAACAATCTATGATACGCAGACGACACAGCCTGAAAGTGAAGAGGACTTGAAGCACTTACTGGTGAAGATCAAATACTACAGCCTTCAGTATTGATTACACCTCAACAATTTTAAAGAAAGATTTTAAAGAAAACAAAAATCCTCAGAACTGGACCAATAAGTAACATCATGATAAATGGAGAAAATATTGAAATTGTCAAGGATTTCATTTTACTTGGATCCACAATCAACACCCATGGAAGCAGCAGTCAAGAAATCAAAAGACCCGTTGCATTGGGGAAATCTGTTGCAAAAGACCTCTTTAAAGTGTTAAAGAGCAAAGATGTCACTTAAGGACTAAAGTGTGTCTGACTCCATCCAGTGTATTTTCAGTGGCCTCATATGCGTGTGAAAGTTGGACAATGAATAAGAAAGACCAAAGAAGAATTGATGCCTTTGAGTTATGATGTTGGCAAAGAATATTGAATATACTATGGATTGCCAGAAGTACGAACTAATCTCTCTTAGAAGTGCAGCCAGAATGCTCCTTAGAAGCAGGGCTGGCAAGACTTTGTCTCACATTCTTTGGACATGTTATTAGGAGGGACCAGTCCCTGGAGAAGGGCATCACGCTTGGTAAGGTAGACCGTCATCAAGAAACAGGAAGACCCTCAATAACATATATTGACACAGTGGCTACAACAATGACCTCAAGTATAACAATGATTGTGAAGGTGTTGCAGGGCTGGGCAGTGTTTCATTCTGTTGTACATAGGCTTGCTATGAGTCGTAACCGACTTGACAGCACCTCACAACAAGAAGCTATGTTCACTTTCCTGCATTCTGTCACAATATATTTCAAATGAACTATGACTTGCCTGACATTCTATAAGGCACATATTATTCCACTGTATTGATGACATCATGCTAATTTAACCTAAATACCCTAGTAAAATTATAGGTGCCAGGAGGTAGGGGATAAAGATTCAGAAACTGGTCAAATTTTTGAAGTTTTTAGGAATCTAAAGATCTGGGGTATGCCAAACAGCCCTCAGGGAAAATACAAGTTATTTCACCTTGTACATTCTACCACTAAAAAATAGATGCAATTCCTCGTTGGACTCTAGATTTTTGAGGAACACTTCTCTTAAACATTTATCAATTGACTCTGAATGCTGAGAATTTTGAGTGAAGCCCAGAGATGGAGAGGCTATGGAATGATGCCATTTCTTGTGCAGCAGAGAAATGCTCACAATTGAAAAGCTGCTTCTGCCATACTATTGGGAGCTGTAGCGACTGAGCACCTGACCACTGAGCATGAAGTTATGGTGAGAACATAGCTGTATATTGTGATTTGTCACATCCACTATGGTCATCAGGTCGGCAGGCACTATAGCTATCCACTATGTGTTTGTCATAGTACATTTGGGGCTGGGTCTGTCTAATCCAGAAGGTATGATACTGATACATAAACTAGGTCCAGATCCATGAACAAGTGGCTTGTCTTCCACGTCATATACTTCTGTTGATGCCTCAGCTAACAACTATATATTCATTAGGATTCCCTATAACCAGCTAACAGAGTAGGAAGAACACCAGGCCTGGTGCTTAGATGAGTCTGCTCAATTTTCTGATAGGAGCTGAAAATGAATTACTTTTACAATGAAGCCTCCTCAGGCATGGTCCTAAACAAGAGTGGTAAGAGGAAATCCTTCCAATGGGACAGAGGTTCAAATAGAACAATTGGTCATCCGCTTTGTATGGAGGGTATATTAGTTTCCTAGGACTGCTGTAACTAAGTACCATAAAGTAGGTAGGTTTAAACAACAGAAATATATTGTCTCACAGTTCTAGAGACTAGCAGTCTCAATTCAGAGTTTTGGCAGATCCATGTTCTCTCCAAAGGCTGTAGGGGAAGATCCTGTCTTGTTTCTCCATGCTATTGGTAGCCCAAGGTTTTCCTTGGCTTGCAGCTGCAGCATAAGTCCCTCATGTGGCCATCTTTTCTTGGTCTATCTCTCTGAGTCTCTTCTCTTTTATAAGGACACCACTCAGATGTGATTAGGACCAACCTTCCTTGGTATGACCTCGTGTTAACCTAACTGATCTTAACATCTTCAAAGACCCTATTTCCAAACAAGGTCATATTCATAGTTACAGGGGCTAGGACTTCAATATATCTTCTTGGGGGACACAATTCAATTGTTGGGTCTACATATTGAACATTTGTTCCATCATCGTATCTTTTCATTGGCTCATAGTGCAAGAAATGGGGTGAACAAGGAAAGATGATAAGTCATACTGTCAGTCTGGTTGTTGATTGCCTCCTCTGCAGTGTATGCTCCTGAAATCTCCTTGGGCCAACTCTTAAAAGTCCATCAGACATATTTTCCCCAACATTATCTTGTCTCCAATCTTCCAATCTTGTTTGCCAAGCCCCTTTACCTCTGTCTAAGAGTGCATATATAGCCTTACATCCTATTGCAGTACAATAGGATGTACCTGACATTATATCATACGTTTCCCTGTTTCTGTGATTATTGTCTGTCTGCCACACTAGACTGAAGTTTTAAGTTTACTGTCTTCCCAGTTCCTAGAAAAGTACTTGAGATGTTGTGGTTGTTAGTTGGCATCAGGTCAATTCCAACTCATGGTGACCCTGTCATGGGTCCTCAATATTTGATTCAGTGAATCGGTGAATAAATGCATTTAACTTTTTAATATACCTGGAATTTTTATAATATTTCTGTAAATAGTAAGATTTATTTATAAACTTTGTATTATGTTCCACTATCAGTTCTAAAATCTCAGTTGTGGGAGAATTTACCACATCAATTGGGGAGATTATGACAATAAATTTACCAAGCCTAGAACATGACTATATTTCCATTTATTTAGATATTTTATTTTTATTTGTACATGTCTGTACCTTTATTTATTTACTTATTAATATTTTGCAACTCATAAGCAAGATATAACTATTTTTGCATCCTCTCTGTGAGATGATTTAGAATGATTCTAGTTTATGGATAAAGAAATTAGTGCAAATAATGGCAGACCTTGGCCATGACTGTGAGTCATCTACGAAATAGAATCCCTTAGTTCTTAGAACTGAGCTTCTTTATTAATATTTACTGACTCATTACCATGTGTCATGGATTAAATTGTGTTCCCAAAGAATATGAGTCAACTTGGCTAGGCCATGATTCACAGTATTGTGTGGTTGTCCTCCATTTTGTGATCTGATGTAATTATCCTCCGTTTTGTGATGTGTTGTAAATCTTAACCTCTATATGTTAATGAGGCAGGATCACTGCGCGGTGTATCTTGAGTCACAGCCTTACAAGACGATGTGACTCAAGTTGCACCCTTAATCAAGTCAAACCCTTATTCAAGTCACACCATTGTGTGAGTCATACCTTTTATCTTACAAGAGATTAAAGGAGAGAAAATCGAACAGAGAGGGGAGGGATCTCACTACCATCAAGAAAGAGGAGCCAGGAGCGGAGCACATCCTTTGGACGTGGAGTCCCTGTGCTGAGAATCTCCTAGACTCAGGAAGATTGATGCCAAGACACATGAAGATCTTCAAGGAACGCCGGTCCCATAGATGTTGAAAGGAGACAAGGAACTTCCCTCAGAGCTGACAGAGAGAGAAAGCCTTTTCCTAGGCTGGCACCCTGAATTTGAACTTCTAGCCTCCTAAACCATGAGAGAATAAATTTTTTGTTTGTTAAAGCACTAGGTTACTAAGACAGCATGTGTCTGACCTATATCCAAGACTTCCTTAGGGAGATCCTCCTGGTCTTGTCTCATGCACTCACACTTGCTTCCTCCTGATCTTCTTACAAGCTATTTTATCTGCCTGGAAGCTCTTCCTTCCTCACTGTGCTTGAATAATATCCTCTAGATCTAGGTTTAATTGTCATTTCCTCAAGGAAGCTTTTCCTGTTTTCTCTGATTAAGTCAGATCCTATTATACCTACCCTTAGTGCTCTGTAGGGGATCAGCATAAAAGAAGAAGGCCTTTAAAGAGATGGATTGACACAGTGACTGCAGCAATGGGCTCAAGCATAACAGTGAGTGTGAGGTTGGTGCAGGACTGGGCAGTGTTTCGTTCTGTTGTACATAGGGTCTCTCTGAGTTGGAACCAACTCAATGGCACGTAACAGCAACAACTTAGCACTATGCATCTCTTTCACAGTTGCAATTTTTCATTTTCTGATATTATTTGATAGATATCACCATCTGAATTTAAGTTCACTAAAGGTAGGGATGTGTCTAGTTTTTACTCAATATTCCATCTCCAGGACATAGCATATGACTGGCTCATCATATATGTTAAATAAGTATTCCTTGATTAAAAGACTAGATGCTGAACATTAGATAAACCACAATGAAAAATATCATGCAACCCATACTGGGCAAACTTCTATTTTGCAGATTCATATCTTCCTCTTCTTTGGCATTCTCAAAGCTATTCTATCCCTTCAATAAACCTATGAATAAAGATTCAAGTGAATTAGAACTGCGTAGAATTCTTGGAAAATAAGGTAGCAATGAAACTATTGATTTAACTTAATGTGAACTCTTATCTGGTACTATCTAGTAGGAAACCAGTGCTGCTTAAACAGAGTGCTGACTAGCTTTCAGAGAGTGGCAAACTCAGCAATACTGTTTAGTGCTCCAGGAAATTATTAGCAATAAGTACTCTTTGGCCTGGCTTGAGCCATAAAGCATTACATTTGTTGTTCATTTTTATTGTTTCCTACTTGGATAACTAGAATACCTTAATGAATACTCTGATAATGTAGTACATAAAGATCAGCTAATTAAAAATTCTTAAATTACTAGTCTTTCATTTAGAGAACATTGGCAATAATATGCTAATTTTAAAGAAATGACAGTGTCCCCTAGGTTTTCTATGGTATTATTCTTCAAAACATTGTTTACCAATACATTTCTTTATTCCACTAATCACCTTTAGCTAATGAAATCTCTGACTGGCAGCATGATCTGACAGTACAGTCTTTTAAAATCTGTGTTCTTCATCTGCATTTTTTCCTCCAAGAACACAGCTCTTAGCAATATTATATAATGTGTTTCTGGAATAGCTGTCCAAGGGAAGGTGGCTTTAGAGAAATGCTTATGTTTAGTTCCTTCAAACTTCTGTATTTTAATAGTATCACACTGTAGTGGAGCTTTACCGTGATGGAGCATTTTAGGAAGTATATTTATAATCGCTGATGTTGATGCCTGTCAAATGAATGTCTATTGGGATTGCCATAGCAAGCACCTACCTTGCACAATGTAGGAAAATTGAAGTTATTGGGCTCTTATGTACACTTCGGTTTCAAAATCTCTAGCAGTTTTGTTTTCCACTTAACTGCAGATATATGGTCTTTAGTGAGAATGTGAACTCTGAACTTTCTATATATTTATTTTTCTAAAGAATAAAGAACTACTTGAAACACGATGTATTTTGAATATAAGTAGCTCTGAAAGTTTACATGTGAGGTAAGACTAAAAAGGAATGAATTGCTTCTATTGCAATTCAACCTAAGACTGTATAACAACAACAAAGGAAAAAGTTGTGTTTTTGTTTTTTAATTTGTTAACAGCAAGAAAAGGAAAGGCAAAATTCAATATATATTGTGGGCTGACTACATGCCAGGAATTCTGATATTCTATTAAATTAAAAAAAATCTTAATAATATAAATGCAAATTGGATAGAATGTGCTAAAATAATCATTGATTTTCAGTTTTAAAAAATAGTTTTTCTTCTGAAAAGCAACTTTAAAGAATATTATGTTCTTTCATATTGTAACAGTATAAAAGGTTATGCTCTATCTCTATTCGCAGTTACTCCCAAATTCAGTCATGTTCGGAAAAAACTACTTCTCATGTATTTTTCAATACTTTAGCTAATTTAGTCAGAAGAATATAATTTCATATTTGTTGATTAATACTTAGCATAATGATACGTTAGTTTTGATTTTAGAACAAGAATGTATTAATTATATGCATATGGTAGTCTCGAGTATAAGTATACGATACTGAGAAGATTAAAATTATTTTTGTGCACATTAGAATAGCACATGCAAGATAAGAACTACACTGAAGTATGTATGCATTTTATGAATTTTAGAAATATGGCTAAAAGGTAGAGAAGATGCCTTAACAAACTTTTGGAGCATAAGCTTTAGGACAATTTGATTTTATGCAATTATTTTTCTACCTCAAAAACTTCCTGGATTACTTTAATATATTTTAAATTTTAGTGAGGTAATATTACTTCGACTTAAAAAATTTGTTCACACTTCTTAAGACATCTTTAGGCATCCTACAAGTAATACAGACTACTGAACTACTCAGAATTCCTAAATTCACCATGTTGTCGCATTTTTTTTTCCACATGCTGTGCTCTTTTCAGTTCTGGAAAATTCTCACCATTTCATTGAATTTTGCTTATCTTCTTGTATCAGCTATCTATTGTCAAAATAAGGTGTAATAACCACAAAACTTGTGCAGAATACAAGAGTAAACATTTATTTAGGTCATGTGTTATGGAGTTCAGCTGATCTGGGCTGACCTTGACTGATCTGGGCAGGCTACTTGTGCATTTGTGATCAGCTGGGCATTGTCTAGGAATCTTTGCTTATCTTTGCTAACTTTGCTCACATGTCTGGAGGTCAGCACTCTGCCAGATTATCTAGGATGACCTCAATTGGGATGACTGGTGACTTGGCTCTGTGTTACACATCTCCTGTCTTCCAGTATGCTAGCCTGGGAATGTTCTCCTGGCAATTGTAAAGCTTAGGAGAAAAGCAGAAAGTATAAGCACTTTTCACGTCTTTGCTTGTGTCACATTTGATAGCAACTCATTGGCTAAATTAAACCTCTTGTCTTAACTCAGCATCAAGGAGTAGGAAAGTATATGCAACCTCTTTATGGGACGAGTAACAAAGTCACACACAAAGGATCTGGATATAGGGAATAGTAAAGAATTGAGGCTATTAATGCAATCAACCTACCACTCTTGTATTTTCTATATTTATTTCTTTTGGATGAATAGTTCACCTTCTCATTTTAACATTGCTTTCACATTTTCTAAATGTCTTTCTGTGCTGCATTCTTACTGATACCCACGCTCTTTTACTTCACTAATTTTCTCTTCAGTTGTGTCTAATCTGCTGCTTAATAATGGCTATGTTTATTTCTAAAAGTTTCGTTTGTATATGTCTACCAATAAGTTTTTTTTCATTATTTTTATTAGAGTTTATTAATTACCATAAATACAGATATTTCATAGTCTTTTTCAGGTTGTTCTTTTGTTTTTTGTTGTGAATGACTCTATACCCAGGTGGTTTATATTTTTTTATTGAGAGCTCATCTTGAGCAAGGAGTATGTTTTCTGTATACACTAGATTATAGGAGTAAGCTTCTTGATCAGTTCTGCCTTTTTTTTCTGCAGAAATCCTGAGCTATCCCTGGTTTTAGATCAGTGTTTATGTTTGTTTCTTATCCTAGGATTGCCATACAAGAAAAGTAATATAAATTAGGACACCACACCATGAATGGAGTTCTTGGATAGATTTTGCTTAATAAGTTAACTTTACTGAGGTATAATTTCATATATTGAAATGCACACATTTTTAAATGTATAGTTTTATCAGTTTAGGCAAATATATACACTCATGTAACCACTACTCTAATTAAGATATGGGACTTTTCCTTGAAAAGTTTACTTGTACTACTTTGCAGTCAATTCCCTACACTAACCTTTTACCATAGACAACCACTTATCTGATTTCTATTACAAAAACCAGTTTTACCAATTTTAGTATTTCATACAAATAGAATTATACAGTATGTACTCTCTTAGGGCTGTTTTCTTTTGCTCACATAATGTTTGTGAAATATGTTTATATTATTATGTGTATGATTAATTCACTACTATGAGTATTTGAGTACAAGCCCTTTTGTAGACATATGTTTTTATTTCCTTTAGATAAATACCTAAGAGTGGAATTGGTAGGTCATATGGTAAGTGCATGTTTATTGGAGCTGCCAAATTGTTTTCCAGAATGTTTGTAATATTTTACACTCGTATCAGAATATATGAGAGTACAGTCGTTCTTCATTTTCGCTTCATATTGTCTGTTTAATTTATGCATGATAGTAGACATATCATTGTTGATTTAATTTGTAATTCATGGATGACTAATGTTGTTGAACATCTTTTATGTGATTATTGACCATTCATATATCTTTTATGGTAAAGTGTCTGTTCAAATCCTTTCCCAATTTTTATGTTAGGTTGTGGTTGTTTTCTTATTAAATTATAAGAGTTCTTTATATATTCTGAATACAGTTCTTTGTCAGATATATGTGTTATGAATTTTTGTCTAGTCAGCCTTTTCACTTTCTTAATAGCATTTTACAGCAAAGGAGTTATTATTTTTTTTGATGTTCAGTTTATTAATTACTTTTCTTAAGGTTTGTCTTTTTTGTATGTGTCCTGTCTAATGAAATCTTTCCCTACCCCAAGGTCATGAAGAGTTTCTCCTAAGTTTTCTCTTAACATTTTATATGTTTAGGTTTATGAGACATTTTCAGCAAATTTTTGTGTATGGTGTGAGGTAGAGGTCAAGATTTTTCCCCTGTGTGGATATCCAGCTGTTGTAGTGCCTTCCATTTGTTTAAAACTCTTTCCCATTGATTTTCCCCGACACTTGTTGTCAAAAATCAATTTAGCACACACACCACGTGTGTGTGTGTGCGTGCGTTTGTGTCTATTCTGGACGCTCTATTCTGTTTCTATATGCTCATCTTCATGCCAGTACAACACTGACTTAATTACTCCAGTAAGTTTTAAAATTAGGTAGCTTATATCCTTTAACTTTGTTCTTTTTTTTAACTTTAATTTTCTAAATATCTTGACTATTCTATGTTTTTTGCAGTTGCAATCAGCTTGTCAAATTTTCCAAATATTAAACTGCTTTGAATCTATTGATTCATTTGTGCATAATGATGTCTTAACAATACTAAGTCTGTGAGTTGATGAGTGTAGTGTAGTTGTCAATTTATTTAGGTTTTATAAAATTTATCTTAGCAGTATTTTGTAGACTCCATATTTATTAAATTTATCCTTCAAGTATTTTATGATTTTGATGCTATGGTAAATGATATTTAAAATTACCTTTTACAATTGTTTATTATTGGTATGTAGTAATACAATTAATTTTTATTTTTTTTAGCATTGGCCTAAATTCTGTGATCTTTTTAGTACTCTGTATTAGTTCTAGTAGCTTTTTCATAGATTCCTTAGTATTTTTATGACATGATAATGTCTGAGAGAACCAAAATTTTACTTATTTATTTTCAATCCAAATACTATTTCTCTCTTTCTGTCTTTCTTCCTCTCTTTCTCTTTGGTTCTCTATTTCGCTCTCTCTTTCGTCCCTCTCTCCCTCCCTCCCTTCCTTTCTTCTGCCTGTGCTTGTTTCTTCTCTCTGTCCCCTTCTCTCTCCTTCTTTTCCTGCCTCCCGCTTTTGTTTCTTTGTTCCCTCCCTCTCTTCCCCACTCCCTCCCTTTCTTCCTTCCTTTAGTCTAGCTAGAATTTTCAGTACAAAGTTGAACAGAAGTGGTGAGAGTAAACAACATTGTTTTGTTATTGCTGTTAGGGAGAAAACTTTCTTTCATCATTGTATATGATGTTATTTGTAAATTTTTGATAGATAATCTTTTTTATTATATTCAAAATATTTCCTTCTACTGCTAGTTTCCTAAGACTTTTTAAACTTACGAATGACTACTGAATATTGTAAAATTCTTTTTTATACATACGAGATGATCATCTATTTTTAATGTTTTATTTATTACTACTGTAAATTATATTCATTGATTTTCAGTTGTTAAACAAATCTACATTCCTGGAAATAACCCCACTTGCTCACAATGCTTTATCTCTTTTATACATTGCTGAGTTTAATATACTTATATTTTACTAAGGATTTTTACATCTATGTGGGATATTGGTCTGTAGTTTTCTTTCCTTGTAAAGGCCTTGTCTTTTTTTTTTAATCAGGATAATACTGATTTTGTAAATGCAGTGGATAAGTTCTCTCCTCCTCCTTTTCTGGGAAGAGTTTGTATTTGATTAGTGTTATTTCTTTCTAAATATTTAATAGAGTTCAACAGTGAAGACATTTCTGGCAATGTTTTTAATTATATATTTGATTTCTCTAATACACTTAGGGCTGCTGAAATTATCTATTTCCTATTCTTTCATTATTCAGATCAGTTGCTTCTTGGGAAAAGGAACTTGTCTATTTTGTTAACTTTATTGGTATAAAGGTGTTCATAATATTCTCTTAACATTCTTTAATGTGTATAAAATCTATAGCGATATATCTTTTTTTGTTCCTTGTACTGGTAGTCTTGCTCTTTTTACTTGATTAATCTAGCCAGAAGTTTATCAATTTTATTAACCTTTTAAAAAAACCATATTTTTGCTTTATTGGCTTTCTTTATCGTTTGTTTCTCTTTGCACTGATATCTACTCTTATTTCCACTGTTTCTCTTCTTCTATACTTTCTGCTAAATTAACTCTCCTTTTCCTAGCTCCTTAAGGTAGCTTATATCATTGATTTTATACCTTACATCCTATATAATATAAAACATGAAAGCTATAAATAATTCCTTTAAGCAATCATTTAGCTTTATATCACAAATATAGATATGCTATGTTTTCATTATCATTCACTTAAAAATGTCTTACAATTTCCTTTGTGATTTTTTCCTTGACCCATGTGTTATTTAGGAGTGTGTTACATGATTTGTCAATATTTGGGATTATTCTTATATATCTTATTTCTCATTTCTAAATTAATTTTATTGTCATCAGAGAATATACTCTATTTGACTTTAATCCTGTTATGTTTATTGGTACTTGTTTTCTGGTCCAATGTATGTTCTATCTTCATAAATATTCTATAAGTACTAGTAAAGGATATGTATACACACAGAGAGAGACACACACACAATGTACTACCTTGATGAGCACTGGAAAACAATTCTGATACTGTTGTTATAGTAATAAAGGAACACAACCATTCAGCTTTATCATCACAAGCAGTATCTTTTTTTTTTTCTTCTAGTACTTGCCTGAAGCCTCTGCTCTAGGTTCCAGTCTAGAAATTTGATCTCCAACAAAGAATTACATTCTCAGGGTCTCATGGCAAATATTTACAAACCACTCCCAATCTCTAAAAAACCCAAACCGACTACTATGGTTTCATGACAACTGGCTCTAACTAGGTAAAGTTGTAAGTGACTAGGAAATTTTGAGTTCCACACTTGCTAAAGCTTTCACTCCTACTGAACCTAACTGAACACTCTTTCTTGACCCAAGTACAGTGGAAATGATTTTAAACAACAGTTTGCAGATTTATGGACTCATTCCATCTTATTCAGAGTGCAAAATTTGATTCCTTAATTAGCATTGAGCTCATGAATCTCTCACCCAGTTCTAGCATATATCCCTACCCAACCCCGCCCCGGGCATTGTCCCCTAATTTGACTACTTGAAGAATGTCTTCACTCCTGTTGTGCTTCTTCGCTTAGCAAATAAATAAACTCAACATTTGTTTTATTTATAAGGATATGGTTCTAAGTTACACGTATTTGTACCTGCTGTTTAATTTTTAGGTCATGTGTTATAATAGCAATAAAACAAACTTTTTAGCTATGCAGAACTGTGTTTAAGTCCCAGAATTCCTCAGGCAAGCTATTTACCTCTTTAACTTTCCATGTTTTCTCCTCCAAAATTAAAGTAAAAATTCTACCTCATAATAGTGTTTTGGGAGCCCTTGGTGGTGCAGTAGTTAAAAAGTTCAGCTGCTAACCAGAAGATCAGCAGTTCGAATCTACCAACCACTCCTTGGAAACCCTATGGGGCAGTTCTATTCTGTTCTTTAGAGTCGCTATGGGTCCCAATCAACTCAATGGCAACAGGTAACGGGTAATAGTGTTTTGAAGATTATGTGGAGTAATTCATATAAAATGCCTGATGATCAATAAACACTGGTTCTCTTCTCCCCTCAACAACAAGAGAAGTATTTTCCATCACACTGCTGACACTGTGTTTTGAAAAACAATTACCAGCAACTTCTGAGAGCAAATATGCATGTGCCTGCAACAAACCTACCTCAACCTGAGAATCAAATGTTTTTATATTTTAGAAGTTGCAATGGTTAGGCAAGGAGCCCTAGTGGTGCTATGGTTAACCGCTTGACTACTAACCCAAAGGTTTACGGTTCAAACCCACTTAGTAGCTCCATGGAATAAAGACCTGGTGGTCTGCTCCCATAAAGATTACAGACTAGAAAATCCTACAGGGCAGTTCTTTGTTACATGGGGTTACTATGAGTTGCAGTTGACTCAAAGCCATCTAACAACAATGGTTAAGGGCTTGACTACTAGTGGAAAGACTGGCGGTTTGAACCCTCCCAGAGGCACCTCGTAAGATAGGCCTGGTTATTTGCTTTCGAAATGTCACAATCTTGAAAACCCTATCGAACAGTTCTACTCTGTGCACATACAGTTGCCATGAGTCATGGAACCAACTTGATGGCAAATAACAACAACAACATCCCATAGAGTTAGGCCTGTTCAACAGAAGGAATTATATGGCCAACCTGAAAGCAAGGCAAATGTCTATTATTACAATGAAATGCATTAATTTGGAAAACTGAGATGAGTTAATCTAGAGAAGCATCAAGATTGGAAATAACTATGAGCAAAGATAGCCCTGAAAACAGCTTTTACTCTTTCCTCTCATGGAGCCACATCAGGACAGTTGAGGAAGGTTAGAATGGGTGGTTTACAGAATAGGAAATCTTACTGGAGAGAAATCAGGCTTTATTCATCTCCTAGCACCTATCTTGGCATCATTTAAAATTATTAATAAATTATTAATGAATGATGAAATTGGGTATTTTGTTGGTCTAAATTTATGACTGTAAGCTTAAACAGAGAAAACAGTTTGACTTATTTATCCAATTAATTCAAACACGATTGTATGATTGTTTTCACAATTATCTGAGACTTTGCATCATTCGGTGGCTTTGGCATGTGTCAACACTTTTGTAAGTAAGGTGATTGGGGCATCCTGGTCTAAGTAAAGAAATTCCCTTAGAAAAAAATTCTCAACATATTGTATGGTTTCCAAGAAAAAAATATCAATGTCAGTGGTACTTCAACATCAATTTTTTTAGCAATCTACTTCTGGGCAAGAGTTCAAAGGAAGTGCCTGTTAGAATGCTAGACAGTTTCCAACAGAGTGGAAAAAAATCATTCCAACCAAAATCTTATATTTGATCAGCTGCCATATCAAGGGATGGGCTATTTCAGCTTTTAATCTAAATTTTCTTGTTTAAAAGAAATAATTTTAGCTATTATTTGGGCATTAGTGGAAATTAAATATCTAAATTTCTCAATGGGTGAAAATTTGTTTTGATACTATTGTCATTATTAAATAGAGAAGTATACTTTTGAAGGTAAATTTAATTTAGTAGTTTCTAAATAAATGTGAAAAGGAGCAGGTCCAAAGAACAATCTTTATTATTCTTTTGAAAAAAGAATTGCAGATCCTGGGTGACATTGGGATACATTGAAAATATTAAAATTACTTTAATTTGGAATTTTGTTTCGGTGTAACCTAAATTCGATGATGCAACAGCAGGATTATAAAAATTAGCCCTTTAAGATTGGCTGTGTACATAGCTAAACCAATCCTCTGAATTTTTCTTCTTAATTCATTTTATATCTACCTTGTTCAAGAAGAATACCTTGGTAAAATTAAAAATTAGAGTATACACTTAACCCATACTTAACCTTCCTACTTAGAAGTGAGGATGATGGCAAGACTTCTTCTCACATACTTTGGACGTGTTACCGGGAGGGACCAGTCCTGCAGAAGGATGTCATGCTTGGTAAATAGAGGGTCAGTGAAAAGAGGAGGGCCTCCAAAGAGATGAATTAACACAGTGGCTACAACAATGGGCTCAAGCAAAACAACGATAATGAGGATAGCTCAGAACCTGGCAGTTCATTCTGTTGTAAATAGGGTCGCTATGAGTCAGAATCAACTCCATGGCACCTAACAACAACAACTTAACCCAAGAAAAAATAACCATTGTTCCATAGATCATAGATCCTGGATTGTCCAAGATAATATTTGTTTCATATAACTATACTTTTAAAATATAATGCATTACACATTCATCAAAATGTGAATTGATTTTTATTACTTTTCTAAGAGTTAAGATAAACTCACAAGCTATAAAAATTATTTGTAAAACCATCTGTTCCCCATTTGTTGTTTCTTTTGAAAATATAATTGCTATATATTTGTAAGAAAAATAGGTAGAAAAAGACAGGATAAATTTTTTTTAAAAAAAGAATGAGTTTTGTCACCATAACTGATCTCTATATGATACAGAATTTGTAATTGATATACTCTGTTTATAAAATTTGTGCTATGATCTGTGTTTACAAATTTTGTAGATCTTTATGAAATTTGATCCTGGCAGATATTGGTTGCTCTCTTCAATGTTTGTTTAAAGTGTGATCTGAGATTCATTTCTAGAAAAGTGAGAAAAAAACACCCCACGCATCTGTCATGTAGAAAGTATTGTTTACAAATTTAAGGAAGCTCATTCACCCTATGTGAATCCTAATAGCAATATTTTATGCCAATGCATCGTTGTGAGGAAGATTTGAGAGAAGTTTTGCTCAAAAGAAGTCAAAATAGTTGATCCTCAGTTTAAAATTCTCTAAAGTAACATGCATCTGGTGAATTCTAACTATCAAGAGTACCAAATCTTGGTGTTGGCTGGCTGAGTTAGATGTGTTTGCACCTGGAAATCATTGTAACCTCTTATGGTTATTAGATGGCTGAGAATATTGGACTGTGACAATCTTGACATGTATGGAGAATATGGACTATTATTATTTCTTTTTCTATACTTCTCATTTACCGCCTCCTCTTCTATCTCTCCTCCCTGCTAGATCATAAGAGAAATAACATGCTTGTGGTAAATATTTTATTTTAGAAAGATAGTAAAATGAGAAAGTCTCCTTGCCCTATACTACTTCTCCCAATTCTACTGTCAACTGGTTTTAAAAAAATGTAGCTAGTGCCATATACTTCACAGGTATTAAAAATATTTCCCTAGCTTGTTCTTTGTCTTTTGACTTTGTTTATTGTGTTTTAAAATTTATTTGTAGTAAAATATATCAATCATTTCCTTATGGCTTCTGGGTTGGTATCATACTTAAGAGCAGCCTTCACTACCTCAAGATTTTAAATAATTTGCCCACGTTTTTTCCATTATTCATGGTTTTGTTTTTTCGGTCTATATCTTTAATCCAGTTTGGATTTTACTTGGTTGTTTTACTTTTCTTTTCTTCTTTATTTTGTTTTGTTGTGTTTTGAAAGGCCTGAGGAACGTACTTGGTTTATAATTTTTTTCTTAAATAATTGACTAACAGTTGTTCTACATTCATTATTTTACCTCTCTAAGATCACAATATTCTCTCATTTAAGTTCAAACAAAGGAGAACAAAGCTTTATATGGTCACTGTATCAAGTTTTCTATTTTCTGATCTTATAACAAAAGTTTGCAGTATCTCTGCGGTATTGATAAACATAGCTCCGGGGAAAATTTTCATAAAAGAAGAAATTTATTGCATATTCAATCTGCTTTTTATTTCAAGTAAAAGGCTTTTCCGATTTATTTGAAAGTGCAGTAGGATGGCTGAGGAGAGTTTTGATGATGAATTTGTTGACAAGTGAATTTTTATAACGCCATAAAGTGGCAGATTCTTGGTTTTAGGAAAGTCTTTTTTATCCACTTGGAAGACAAAGTAAAGCAGACAGTTTCAGAATTCATTCATTTTAAACCAGCCATAGTATTTGAAGCTACACAGGGAATACGTGTTTCATTAAAATTTTAGCTACACTGAGTCCTAGACTCTTGTCCATAAACTGTGGGATGATGCGAAAGCAGTCTTCCGTTTTTCTTGGCTCTGTACCTGGAGCTTTGAAGGAAACAACCACCCTCCTGTGTCTGTAAACTCCAGGAGAAAACTGACTCGCACAATCGCCTAAAACTAATACAAGAAATAAAACGCCCTTTTTTGTCCCTACTCCCTCTCAGAAATCTGCTAACCACCCTCCTCCCCACCAACCCTGGCCCTGGAAATTTCAGATACTGTATTGGTAAGGGAGCCCTGGTGACACATTGGTTAAGATCTCGGTTGCTAACCAAAAGGTAGTTCGAAGCCACCGGCCGCTCCTTGGAAACCCTATGGGGCAGTTCTCCTCTTTTGCTATAGGGTCGCTATGAGTCAGAATCGACTCAATGGCAACGAGTTTGGCTTTTGGTGTTTTAGTATTGGTAAGTAGAAGAGATGTTTTTAGGTAGACAGATCTTTTGACACTCTCAGATGGCACTAGACTACCAGGTAGATATTAGCAGCTTACATGGCTAACCCATAAGCACTGGATTACTTTTATTTCACAATTTTTAATATCTGATGCAAGTTTCTATTCATTTCTGCATCTGTTAGAAAATGTATAACTCTTTAAATGTCAGCATGTGAATGATCTTAGATTCCAAGTAGCAGAAATCACCTGGTTTTGACATAGTTAAAAAGAATAGCAGCTAACACACTAGAAAGCCAGAAAGGTACCGTGAAGAGCAATTTAAGTGATCAAGGAGATTGAGAATCTTAAACTCTGCAAGATAATGGACTAGAAGTATTGAACTCCAGTCTAAAAAGTCAAATGTTGATAGATGACGGAGAAGATCAAAGTCATACAATCACAAAAATAGAAAAGGATTAACAGAGAGATTTGATTAAAGTCTCAGAATTACGAGACACCTATCAAAACTCAAAAGTCATAATTATACTGACAAGTGAGGGGAAGAGCTATGGCATGGTTAATCAACTTAGAGAAATTGTTCCTCTCAAGAGTTAGATGAAGGTTTAGATAAATTTAGAGATGAAAGACCCAATTTAGAAAAAAAAAGAAGAAAAAAACAGCAACAAAACCATTGCCCTGTTGAGCTGATTTCAACTCATGGCAACCCCATGTGTTACAGAGTAGAACTGCTCCATAGAGTTTTTGTGGCTGTAATCTTTATGGAAGCAGACTGCTAGGACTTTCTTCAGTGGTGCCTCTGTGTGGGCTTGAACCACCAACCTTTAGGTTAGTAGTTGAGTGCACACTGTTTGTGCCATCCCAGGACCAAAAGACCCATAAGGGGCTAGAAATTGCCAGTGGTTGGTGATGGCTTCCTGTAGGCTTTCTTTACTGATCATTTCATGAGGGGCATTTTGCTTTGCTTCCTTACTGCTCTTTCCCCTCCTTATTTAGTAGAATGACACTTGATGCTATGGTATGAGGCTTGTTTAGGTCCAATGTGATACCCCCTACAGTCTATGTTAAATTCAGTGGACATCAATAAATATGTATGAACCATAAAAATAATCACAAATGTTTGCAAAATTTGACAGCTTATGATAATTTACAAAACCATTGATTCTAAAAGAGCAGCGATTTTACAGAATTTGAGCGTGTTTAGGTGGTTTTCTTAGAGGAGAAAAAAGCTATCATGCTGTATGTGTAATTTTCTGCAATCTTACCACTTAAACTAGATGTATCTGAAAATGGCTTCTATATTCAATAGACTATGAAATAAATTGCCTTTTGTGGGTAGTACTACAGGATAATGTAAAGGTCACTGTCATATTTTAGACATTTAACAGTTTTCATTGTGCTATAAATAACTGTGGCTAGCATTTTTATTTCATGAAATCTAAGTTACATAAATTGGATTTTAAGATGTAAAGTATGTGGTAAATGAATTATATTGAAAATGTGTTCACACCAAAATTGCTACAGATCTCTTTAATTAGAGTGTTTCTTTGAGGATTCTTCTAAAGCTAAAGCTAATATCTCTTATCATCTCTAGTTATTGAAATCTGGGTTTGAGTTTAGTGTTTATGGGATAAGCAAATAATATGGAAGTAGTCATAGAAAGCCATATAATCTTATCTGTCTTGGGTCGTTTCCAACTTTTGCAGAAATTCCTCTTAAGAATAATTTGTTAATATTATTCTTGATAAAGCTCTCCTTTCCAAATAACATGCTTTTTCTTTTTTTTTTTTTAATATGGAAGGTACAGGGAGTGTCATTGTTGACAAGGTGTCACAGACATGTCAGATCTTGTTGACCAGCCCAGATTGGCTTTGACAGCTTATCTGAGAAAGGATGGTGTGATTGAGATAACATTGTTAAGAGTGAATACATAAAAATAGGAGATGACAAAGAGCTTATTTAAAGCACTCAATAAAAGATTCCAGAGCCTTATCCAGGTTCTATCTTTAAATCCTACCACCAAAAAACCTCTTTTTTTAAAAAAACTGGTTTGAAAATTATTAATTCATTCACTCAGCACCTTTACAGAAGATCACTGTGTGTGTGGTGGTATGGTACACAGATGAAGACTGGGTTATGGTTCCTGGCTTTGGGACTTATGGTCTAGGAAGGGAGATAGAACAAGTACACAAATACTTACAATGCATGTATTAGGTCTAAGGGAAACAACAATCTATCAATGTTCACAGGAGGGAAAGATGAAATTATATTGGAGATATAAGGGAAGACTTCAGGAAGGAAATGAAATTTTTAAGTGACCTCCAACTGTATGTAGAGTCTGTGCTGGATTGAGGGTATTTTTGCAAGAAGTAAGGGCATGTGTGAAGTCAATTGAAAAACGGTGAGTGGTTTGATTTGCTAAATCACAGAATGCATGTAACATTCATTCATTCACCAAACACTTAATGAGTGCCTAGTATTCTATTAGATACTAGCTCATATTCTATTACATACCAGGTGTACAATGGTGAACAAAATTGACTGGTCCCTGCCTTCATGGAGCAAGTTACCACATGGTGAGGAAACAGACAGTACACAAGTAAACAATTAACATGCTGTTTCAACTTGTAATAGGTGTGGTAAAGGTATAAACAAAGTACAGAGCTGGAAAAGAAATAACAATGCTTCAGATAATCAGAAATCTCTGAAGAAGAGATATTTAACCTCAGGTCTGAATGATAACAAGTAGTCAGCTACGGAAGAAACAAGCTAAGAGACGAAGAGTGTTTTGAACAGAGAAAATAGCATGCGCAAAATCCCTGAAAAGGTATAGAACTTGTCTTTGAGAAACTGAAAGAAAGTCAGTAGGACCAGAGGGCAGTGAGGGAAGAGAGTGGAATGACCTGGGATTAGAAAGGTGGACAGGGCCCAGATCATGCAGCAGCTTAAGGGCTGCAGGAAGATGCTTGGTTGCTACTTGTAGTGTGAAGCGAAGTCAGGAAAGAATTAAACCATGACCTGGTTTATTAGTCTAGCTGCCATGTGAAAACTAAATGCACAGAAATAAAGAATAAAGTGTGGAATATCAGACAGGAGGCTATTGCAGTGTTTCAGGTGAGAAAATAACAGTGATTTAGATTAGGACTGAAATGGAGAGAAGTTTATGGAGTCTAGGCATATTTACCAGGTTTTGTTGATGACTGTCAAGATGAGAGGTTATAAAGGTGAATTAGGGATGGAGCTTGAAGGATTCACGTGATTCAGTTCCCCTTCACGTGCTTCCGGAGGCTTTTTCTGATCTTTGCAGGTTGGGGAAGTGTCCCCTCTGCAGCACTCCCATAATTCACAGAATTTTGAACATTGTAGTGTTCAAACACCTATTCATGTGTTTGTTTCCTCGACAGACAGGTAGTTCCTTGATGGTCTGGACCATATTCATCATCATCATCCCTAACTCATAGACCCAAAATAATAATTTATTGGAAGAATACATTTAGGCTGAATTTGGTAATATTATTTGGTTCTCCGAGAAAATAATAAAAGATGAAAAAGAACCAGAGGAGTAGGCTGATTCAAGTAATAACAGTAAAGAAGGAAATGTTTAAAGAACAAACCAATAAGCTAATCTTTATATTAATCTGTAAATAGTATAAAATTACTTGGGTTTGTCATTTTTCCCTCACTTAACTTGCCAAAACAAAACAAACAACAACAAAAAACAAACAAATTTCTTATTTTGAGATATACTTCAAAGTATATAAATCAAAGAATATTTCATTAACATGTCTGCTTATCTCCCAATCTAAAAATATTATATGATTTGATTCAAACTCTACAAGTTTGGGGTTTTATCCAAACCAGTGGTTAGTTCCATGGGCAATTTGGAGTAGGAGAACACCAAAGCAGCAGCAAATGTGGTGTATATTTATCTTCTGCCATTAACCAGTGGGTCAGTCCCTCTCTATGTGCCTCCTTTATCATTTCTAATATCCTTTGAGCATGTGCTCAGAGCTCTCCCAGGCCCTGTCGGTATGTGTTTAGGGGAAATAGTAGAGGAGCCTGCATTCAGATACTTGTCAGTCTACCTGGATGTATGCTTCAGGTACTCAAATAAGTTTGAATTGCTTAAGTATAGTCTCTTAAATGAGAAACTTTTTAAGGTCTTGTAAAAATAGCTGTCATTGCATCAGGAGGAATTATGCATATGGAATGATGGAGTGAAGAGAATCTAAGAAAGATTTTTGGGGAAAAATATACAGGATTCAGTCTTTGAGTATATGTGAAGATAAGGGGAAAGCATTCCATTTTCTACTGCAAAAAAATAGCATAGGTAGTTGCACTAGAAATGCCCACTGTACCGCACTATCCCCATCCTCTTCTAATCAAAACTGCCCATCTTTAGCCTCTGTTTGTAAGGAGTCATGTTTTATACCACATAGCCGTTCACCTCTGGCTTTCTTCCTTGTAGAGAAGAAAAGATGCCCTGAGGGAGAAATCCTGTATGGTTGGTGCCTAGAGTTGCTTTAGCTTTAGTTCCTTTGCACTATCTAGTTCCAGGTCTCATCCACATATATTTCTAAAATAAACTCTCATCTTGAAGTAGATTGAATTAGTCTTCATTCCTTGCAACCAAAAGAGAAAAACTAAAAATAGTGTTGATCAGTTATGTATGAGAAAAATGAAAACCCATTGTAAAAGAATTAGGGAGAAAGAAATCTATTTCCAGTTGGGTTAAAGGATGGCTCTAACTTATTTTCTTTTATGTATGGACCATCTCTAGGGATGGGAACATTCTTAGAGCTATGACTGCAGCTTCCAAGTGTTGTATAGAGCTCCATGTCTTGCCCTAGTTGTCTCGATGACAAACCTGGTGGTGCAGCAGAACCGCTCTGTAAAGCTGTTGAAAATATTGATTCCAGAAACTTGGCCATGGAGATTCTTGTGCAGGAAATTGGGGTGTGGCTGGGCACCTGTAATTTTAACAAGCTCATTGGTGATTCTGACACACAGCCAGGTTTCAAAACCATACTCGATGACCTCAAACAGTTTTGACTCAGAGATGCACTCATATATCTTAAAATGTTATGCCACTGCTAGCATGCCCTTCTGTTCTTTCTCTGCTTCTGAATTAAAAACAAAGAACATTTAATTTTTCTTAACTCTCTGCTTTGCTAGCAATGGCATGATGGTATCTGAGTCTTCAATACTGATCTCTACTGGTTTTCTTTTCTGTGGAAGGAAGAAATATGTGATTTATCATTTTGGAAAACTTAAACTGAAGTTCTAGGCAAAGCATGGTATCAGACAGTCCCATGTTAGTGTTTCCTTTTAGGAAATACCCAATACCAGAACTTTTATGTCTACTTGCCTTTCCTCTGACTCTGCCCTAGCTCACCCTACACCTTCTTCCAGGAGGTAGTGAAAAGACAAACAATGGAGATGTTTGGTACTTATAACTCTTATCTTAAATGTATTTGCCTTTCTGTTCCAACATTTTGGATATGATGAAATCTACCTAAGCACAGATAATTGCTAAATCACATGGGTGGTGCAAGTGGTTTGCAATTGACTGGTAACCTAAAAGTTGGCAGTTTGAACCCACCTAGTAGCACCGTGGAAGAAAGGTCTGACAATCTGTTTCTGTAAAGATTGCAGTCAAGAAAACCGTATTGTCATGGATTGAATTGCATCCCTCAAAAATACATGCCTCAATTTGGCTAGGCCATGATTCTCCTATTATTATGCGATTGTGCACCATTGTCATCTGATGTGATTTCCCTGTGTGTTATAAATCCTATCTCTATGATGTTAATGAGATGGGATTAGTGGCAGTTATGTTAATGAGGCAGGACTCAATCTACAAAATTAGACTGTCTTAAGCCAATCTCGTTTGAGATATAAAAGAGAGAAGTGAGCAGAGAGACAGGGGGACCTCATACTACAAGAAAGCAGTGCAGGGAGCAAAGCATGTCCTTTGGACCCAGGTTGCCAGTGCTGAGAACCTTCTCAGCCAGGGAAGATTGATGACAAGGACTTTTTCCTAGAGCCGACAGAGAGAGAAAGCCTTCCTCTGGAGCTGGCACCCTGAATTTGGACTTGTAGCATCCTAGACTGTGAGAGAATAAATTTCTCTTTGTTAAAGCCATCCACTTGTGGTATTTCTGTTATAGCAGCACTAGATGACCAAGACACCTATGGAGTAGTTCTACTCCGTAACACATGGGGTTGCCATGAGTCAGAATTGACATAGTGGCAATGGATTTAGTTTGTTTTTATATAGACTGGAATCATTACAAATTCCTGGTCTCTAGCCTTGGTTAAGTTTTAATTATTTTTTCTTCATTCTCCTCAACAACTGTAACTAACCACAGTTTCACCTAGGGTGACTAGCATCCTGGTTTGCCCAAGACTGAGGGGATTCCTGAGACAAGGACTTTCAGTACTAAAGCAGGAAAGTACCAAGCACACTGAGACGAGTTGGTCACCCTGGTCGCATTATACCTTCTCTTTGTGTTTTCCTTACTTCCAACAGAAGCTCTAATTTCTTACTTGACAGAGATAATAGAGGTTAACAGGTGAGAAATTTCTCAGCTTCCTGCCCATCTCACTAAAAAGTATTGGCCCAGGAACCTGGCTCCACTAGTTATCCCCTCTTCAGCTTATCTAACAATGCTTTCCCCTCCGCAAATTGTTAAAGAAAATTTGACTCTAAGCTGGCTAGAGCCTTTCTTCCATGTCCACACTTTCTCGTCAATCATTCCTAATACCCCATATTCCTCCTAATATGAAATAAACTCTCTCTTTTACTCTTGTAGCCATTCTACTTTCTTCTTGTGGAGACTCAGTGAAATGCTTTTCTTGAGTGATGATGCTCTTCCTTGCCTAGTAAGCAAATAGATTCAGCTTTGCTGGCAGCCTGTGTTTTATTCTTTAGCATTATAAATATGCTCAAGTCTTTCACATCATCAAAACAGACCAGAACTTCCTACACTTCAGATGCCCTCATACAGCTCTTAACTCTTTTTCCTTCCTTCCAGTTACTCAGTTTGAATAACTCTTTACTTCCTCAATGAATTCTGTGTGTTTTCTCTATAATGCACCCGATGGAAATTGCTCTTGCTATCATCACTGATGATCTCCTTGTTACTAAATTTTGTAAGTAATTTTTGGTTATTGCGGCATAGTGGTTAAGTGTTTGGCTGCTAAGCAAAAGATTGGCAGCTTGAATCCACCGGCACTCCCTGGAAACTCTGTGGGGCAGTTCTACTCTGACTCCTACAGGGTCACTATGAGTCGGAATCAACTCGACGGCAATGGGTTTGGTGATTTAGAAATGAATTTATTTTAAAAAATAAGGTACAGTAATTTATAAAGAATAATATAAATCATCCACAATTCTTCCATGTAGAATTAAAATATTACAATCTCTGGCATTTGTCATTATTTACAGCTTTCTCCTTCTTAAAACTCTACTCTGCTTTTATTCATAATTCTATGGAAGTTCCTTCTCAGTCTTCTTTGCTAAGCCCTTGTCCTGTACCCAAGATCCACTCAAATATTGAAGTTCCCCAGCTTTACTTATTCATTAAACAGTTCCATTTACTCTATAGATTCTCCCGGAGTTAATTTTTTTTCTAGCTTCATGAATATATCTACAATGTATAATCTGAAGCCTGTCAAATCTTTTTCTAAATATCCAGTTCCATATGAATTTGCTATGATCACCACAATCTCAACACTCCTCTAAATTTATTTGATCTTTTCCCAATTCCCCCATCCCAAGCATTCTATATTAATGACACCACCATCAACCCAGTTACTTGGGTGTTACCTTTTATTTCTCCTGCTCCTCTTCTACATCCAGCCAGTTACTAACTCTTGCCTATTATATCTTCTTCACATTTCTTAAATCCATCTCTTTCACCTACTTCTGCTACTACTGCCTGAGTATGAGCTCTCAACCTTTTAAAACTGTATTTATGCAATAGTCTTCTAAATGGAGTCTTTGCCTCTAGGCTTGGCCCTCTTTAATCAATTCTCCACACTGCTGTCAGAGTGATCCTTCTAAAACATAAATTTGAACATTGTGGTTAAGACTGTGGGCCCTTGAATGAGACAGATCTGGATTTATAACCAGTTCTAATTCTTATTGGCTGGGACCTTGGGCAAGTCATTTAACCTCTTTAAGCCTCAATTTCCTCACTGGTAAATTGGGATTATAATACTTACATCAGAGTGTTGTCTTGAGAATTACAAGAGTAAACTACTTAGCAAAGTACCACACAAATAGAAAATGCTTAGTATATGGTTGCTGCTATTATTGTTGTTATTGTTCTTATTGATACATATTATAGATCTCCCTGGCTGAATTCCTTTAATGACTGCCCACTGGATTTAGAATAGTCTTAACCCTTTAGGTGATACACAAGGCCTTTTATGATTGTGCCTTGGTTGCTGTCTCCAACCTCATTTCCTGCAGCTTCCCTTTTTCACTCTATCCTCCATTCATAATGAATTATTTATGGTTTTTTCAATGAAACTCTTTCTGTTCCTTTGTACATTCTTCAGTTTATCTTGACTTAAACTCTGCCTAGCTAAATCCAACTCGTTTCTCAAAATTTAGTTCCAGTTTCATCTCTCCTAAAGAACTTTCTTTTCCACCTTATTATAATCTGGATCAAGTATCCTATTTCCCCTGTCATTTCCTGTGCATACATGACTCTATCATATCATATTTTTCAGGATATGTTAATGATATTTCCCAATAGACTGTGAGTGTCTTGAAGGCACCAGCAGTGTCTTATTTATCTTGTGTTCCCAATTCCCAAGTCAGTATTAAAAAAATAATAGGTGATACTCAAATGTTGACTGGTATGCAATGTAGTTTTTGGATATTCATAACAATAGTATCCCAACACAGAGATGATATAATGCATACAATAATTGATAACTGACAACTTAAATGTAAATATGTAATTAAATGCTTAAATCAGTGCTATAGACAAGAAGTTATGTAGTAATTGAAAGCTTTAAATTATTTGGAAGATTATAAGGAGAGAATAATTTTTGAACTGTATCTTGAAGATTCAAGGTTTGATTAGGGAAAAACAGAAGAAGGGAATTTTTAGGAAAGGGGAACTATGAGACCGAAGACAGAGGAACTAGTGTATACAGATTGTCCCCTGTGTGCTAAACACCAAGCTGACTTTGAAATTAGATATTGGTTAGCTTGTTTTTTTTTTTTTTTTCATTTAAATCTGTCACTAACTCTATAACCCTTCATTCTGTACCCAAAATCCACTCAAATATTGAAACTAAGGAAACTGAGGGTTAAAAGTTTTAAATAAATTTATAAAGTTCATACAGCTGTTACATACTGAAGATAGGATTCAAATCCAGTTCTGCCCAACTCCAAAAGATTGCTGTCTACATAATAAACTGATATGATATACCACAAGTAGAATGAACATGTGAGATCAGAACAGTGAGAGTAAGCTTGGGTCCACATTATGACAGGCCCTCAAAGCCAGGCAGAAGAAATATTTCAGTATTATCTACTATTAAGTAACTATAACATTCTTTCAGCTGTGTATTTGGTGGAATTGAAGAGGCTGTATCAAAATCAAGGACAGGCAAAAATATACAGCAAGCCTGCTTCTCTTCTCTTTTCTTGCATCCATGACAGGCAATGCTAATAGATCGCAGACTCTTTCTTACTGGACCTGAATACAACCTCAAAACCCTTGTTAACGAATATTATTTAAAAGCTTTTGGTTGATCCAGAAGCATTTCTTCTTCTTAGCATCACTCCAATTGCGTTGTGGGGAATTGCCTTGCCACCATTATGAGCAAACTGGATGAGACTGGAAAACAAGGTAAGCCACCTTCCTATTATGGAAGATGAAGGGTTTCCAGGAGTCTGTAGCAGGCTACTTCTGCCAGATTCCCTGTCTCGCTGTCTCAGTAGGACCAAGCAGTGAGCATATGACCTAAGCTTAGCTAGACAAAAGCTTTCTTTCCAAAAACTTAGAATATGAGCGAAGTTATTCAGAATGCAACTGTACATTCCTCCCAGAGCAGAAATCTTGATGAGTGGGTAGAAGCTTACCTGCTGCTTTTCTGGTTTCTCTTTTATTTATAAGCATCGTATCCCGCTTCCCCAATTATTCTGTGAACTTCCCAATAATACCATTTCGATAAGGTTTTTTTTTTTTTTTTTT
>NW_004443945.1:29669096-29701837 GCF_000243295.1 Trichechus manatus latirostris
AAAAAAAAAAAAAAAAAGGTATAATCAATACCATCCCTATTCAGTCAGCATTGGCACATGATTTAAAAATCAGCAGGTCCATGATTTAATACTGATGGCACATGAGTTAAGTTCAGTAGGGTTTAAATATGGAAAATATGCTGTGGTGTTTTTCTACTGTGTCAACTTGGATAAGCTGAAACTATTTTCCCATAATGCTCTTTCCCACATGGTTCCAAGTTAGAGTTGGCTGAAAGAGAAATTTTTTGTGAGATTTGGAAGGTATAAATGAGGCAGGAACCATTATGTCCTGAAGGTCTCCCTGGTCACTAATGGTAACAGGCAGTCATAGATGTGTCCTCACTGTCCCATGTGACATATTCAGATCTTCTTCTCAAATACCAGCCCTAAAAATAGAGACTTCAGGCCCACAACTAAATGCAGAGGCAAGAACCTCCCTTCTTCTTTTCCACTGGATTTCCTTTGTGGTTCCATTCTGGCAGCTGGATATACCTGGCCTCTATATTCTTTGGTAAAATCCAATTTGTCCACCAGCTCTAGTGCTTTTCTCTGATCCTCCAGCTTTCCTTTTTGGTCTGTTATTTCTCCAATGTCTCCAACAATTGCATAAGGTCTTATTCTTATGTTCTCTTTTTCCGTAATACAGAGATTCAGCTTCCAAGATTGAACCTAGATTGCTATAGTTACTGGTACCAGAATTGGTCCAGGGGGAACACAACATTAAAATGGGAATCTATAGTTGGTTTTCTGATCTGATTAGATTTAAAGGCATTTATAATTTTTTTTTTTTTTGCTGCCAGTAGTAAATGGGATATTGGTAGTTCACAGCATGCAGTGGCAAAGCAGTTTCTTAAATTATCATCGGTGGTTTCACCTACAAGCAAGTGCCTATAGAAGGCGAGTGTCACCAAGTAGTTGCTGCTGTAGTTTCACTTCAGTGAAAATAAGTATAATGATTTTTTTTTTGTTTTTGTTTTTTGGTTGTTGGTTGTTGCTACTAAGTGCATTGGAAAATATGGAGAGAGAAAATTTCCAGATCAATGTCTGGATAATGGATTAAAAGACTTCTGTGTCTGTCTTGATTTAAAAAGCTTCTACACTTGCCATGAAAGAAACCTATATATCCTATAAAATTTCTGAAAACCAAACCCAAAGTCTAACCCAGAGGGTGGCTGAATTACAATTCAAATTTAATTTTCAACCTTGCAGGGTTAGGGCATTGACTGGGAAGAATAGGACCATAAAAAGTGGGATGGAGACATACCAGTAGATTCTGATGATGCTGAGGATCGTGAACCCCTAAATGTTATTGAGCTTCATTTGCCAGTAGAAGAAGCAAGTCTGAGGAGGTTAGTCTCCCCTTGCCTGAAGAACTTAATTGTCCTTGCCTGAGAACTTGATTTGCAGGGGAATAATGATTCTCCTCAAGGTGTGCTGTACCACTTCTCCTTGCTTCTAAGCCTATATCATAACTCAAGTTTTGGCATGTTTTAGGGGTCCAGATAAAAATTATAATCTGAGAAGAGATACTGTACACCCAAAAAGATTTACAACATTTTGCCAATTTATATCGACAGAAACCCGGGGAATATGTATGAACATGGATTGAAAGTATGCTGTATCAGGGAAGGAGAACATAATGTTGAGTCCAGTTGAAACATCTCAGGCTCAAATCCTAAAAGCATGAGTAAGTTGCTTTTGCAAGTGGCATGGAGTCTCATGGCTCCTACTACTGTTTATCCGTTGTCTGCTTTCTTTCAACCCACACTATGGCATTATGGGGAGTGCCTTTTGACCAGTTTACTGAGGAAGAAAAACTTCGAGCCTGATTAAACATGGTTCTGCATTATATGCCAGCATTACCCAAAATGACTAATGGGTTGGTTTGGAAGAAACATGATTGGAAAATTGTTGACAAGGAGGTCCGCAGAAGTATGTGGATGAACATCTCCAAATGGACAAAGAGGGTGAAGATATTTGTATCTTATGTGACTGCTCAGAAAAAAGCATCATTAACAGAGGAGGATCTTAATAAGATGACTTTTTCTGTGATGTCAGTCGGCCCCTTTTACCAACCACCCTGTTCTTTCCTAAATAGGTACATGAACAAAATGGTCACGGCTTCAGCAACCTGGACTTCCATTCACTCAGGCCAGTCTGGTTAGAGCCATTGCTGAGTGCCCAAACAGCCAATAGTAGAGGCCAATTCTTAGACCTTATATTGGACAATTCCCCAGGGGGAACAGCCAGCCACCTACTGGCAAGTTGATTACATTGGATAACTTCTATCATGGAAATGATAGTGTTTTTATTCTTACAGCAATAGGTATTATGAATAGGCATTTGCTTTCCCTGCTCAAAATGCTCCTGCCAAAACCACCATCCATGAATTTACAAATGTCTTATTCACTGTCATGGTGGTACACACAGCATTGCTTTTGACAAGGGAACCAATTTTACAGCAAATGAAATATGGCATTGGGCCAACATTATGGAATTTACTGGTCTTATCATGTTTCTCATCACCCTGAGGCAGCTGGCCTGACAGAAGGGTTAAATCATTTTTTGAATACTCAGTTATAGTGCCAGCTGGTAGAAATGCAGTGCGGGTTGGGGCAATGTCCATTGGGATGCCATATATACTTTGAATAAGGTACCAATATGAATGAAAGATTTGAAACTGGAGTGGTTCCTCACGCTATGACGCTTAACAATCCACTAGTGAAATTTTGGCTGCTGTTCTTAATGGTCTAGAGGTCTTAATTCTATAAGGTGTTTCCATTAAACTTATTTGAGAGTGCTACCTGGACATTTTGGACTCCTATCCTGCCTGGGATAATTAATCCTGACTATTAAGGGAAAATTGAGTTGCTACTGCACAATGGGGCCAGGAAGAAGCATGTCTGGAACACAGGAAATCTTCTAAGTTGTCTCCTAGTACTCCCATGTCCTGTGATAAATGTTAATGGAAAACTACTCAATACAGGCAGGGATGCTAATGGCACAAATGCTTCATTAATGGAGGAGAGGTTAGCCCATTATATAATGAACCACTACCAGCTGGGTACAAAAGATATATGGAATAGGTAGTAGAAGAAGAAAGTTACATACAGCAGCTGAAAGCTCATAGCTAGTTACAGAAACTATACCTGTGATAGAGATGAGCTTTTCTTTCTTACCATGATATGAATATTTTTGTATAGGTATTAACCAATTATTTGTCTTTTTTTTCCTCTCATCTCCTAATTCTAAAAAAAGTTGATTTAGCAGTGATTAACCTTGCATTTCAGTATTTACATTACAAGATATCAAAGGTGGGGTGTGAGTCAACAAAGAGAGGAGTAAAGAATCACCCAAAGATTGATTTAAGTGTCACGGGAGAGATTTAGAGTATTTCAGTTGTATAAGGGCATCATATTAGATGGATCATGATGTTTCTTTTTTTTTTTTTTTAATTTGTGAATAAAATGTGGTTAAAAGAGGCATGTATGGATGCTAAGTTAACAAGGAGTGGAGTGTATTTTTTTACTATGTCAACTCAGCTGAGCTGGAACTACGAATTGTACGATTTGGTCCCCTTTTAGAGTTGGCCAAAGAGACATTTGCACAAGATTTAGAAGGTGAAAGTGAAGCAGCATTATACTGTTTTCATGATTAGAGGTAGTGAGAGACAGAGGCAGAGGTGTTGCAATATTCCAGCCTATCTTAGCTCTTCCCTAACTTTTAATATGAACGGTGGTCTAACTTTTATTTGCTTCGGTTTGGTTATGACAATGTTTGGAGATGCAGTCCTGCCAGTCCTAATGACCAACCACAACCAGATAGAGGTAAAATCTTTCCATAGACTTAGTAGTGGCCTAATTTTTATTTGCTTTTATCTGCACATGATGATGTTTGGGGATGCAAAGCCAAGGAGAGATTGATATTGTATCTCAAAGATTCCTTCTTCACCTCCTTCACCCTACTCTACTCAATGACCAAGAAACTTGGGTTTTAAAATCTGTGTATATTATCATTTTGGTACCCAGCATTTGCCATTGGTTGAGCCAGAGGTCTCTTACCATTTTCTCCTCCCACAAAGCAACAGATACTTCAGCACTTTGGGTTTGAGACGCTAAATTATTCCATTTAGTTTGAACTTGTGTCTTCCTTTTTTCAGGTTGAGAGACAGAGAAAAAATACCTCCATCTCTTCTTCTTTTAAAACATTTTCAAGACAGCTGGACTATTGCCCAGTCATATTGGCAAATCATATCCCTCATTTATGCAGGAGATGATAAAGCCCCATTCTTGCTGATTTTTAGTGCATAGAAAGAAGCATATGGAATCTAAAAGTGCCAGACTCAGCTTTGTACTCCAGGAATGTGTAGGAGGGCTTAACCAGCACTTGTGGGGTAGAAAGAGTGAAACTCATGCCACAGTCTAAGTTATCTTTCATTACCCTCACTCGTGGGTATTTTGGGATATGTTTTTGAAAGGAATATATTTATGAAAAAAGTAAATATAATGCATTGCTTAAAATGTAATAGACATCTTGCTATTTAAAGGGATTTAAAAAAAATTTTTTAAGAACCACTAATGTTTTTTCAATCGTCATTTTCTCTGTGTACTCAAAAGAATCTCAAAGTCAGAGTGTAGTTGAGTGTTATTTAATTCAAAGAGCATTTTTTAATTTAATTTCAAAAATTGAATTGAGATGATATTTTCAGCTTTAAATACAATGCTAATTTCTTTAATGTTCTAATGATAGCCTGGTAAAATATACACCACAAAGGAGTCTTGGATTTCTGTAGACTCATTTTCACAATATTTTCTCTTATATTTGTTATAAAGGTTAAACTGAGCCCAGTTCTTTCAGTACTTATTAACACACATTCTCAGAACATCCACTCTCTCCAGATCTGAAGGCAACAAGAGCTCTGGTTAATGGGGCAGACCTATTTCTTGGAGGTTGCACCTAGTCTAGTCCTAGAAATAAATTTAAGTATGTTGCCATAGTTCTAAGTATTAAGTAAGTTTTTATTAAAACAAATGTTCCTATCCACTCAAGCAGATGAAAGCACTGAGCCTGAGTTAGCAAATAAAGATAGCCTGAATCAATCAAGATAGGAAAATTTTCCAGATTAAAATTATCGTTTTAGTCCATTTACTTAAGCAGATTTCCACATAAAGCAATAGAAATCTAAATACAAACATGATATTTAGATGAGAAAATAACTGAATTTCTGTGATGTTAACCCTTTGGTGACCATATTATTTTCTGCTTTGAATTTTTTTTTTGATACTGTGTGTTTTTATTAGTGAAAGCATGCTGAATCATTGAGTCCATCTGAATTTTTGGTAGTTAGCATGGATTTTTTTTTCTTGCCCCCTCCCAGAAGCCCACGCTAAGTGTTTAGTGGTACATATGAAGTATCACTAATTATACCCCAGAATCCCCACCAGGGTCTGTTATTACATATGCGTAACAAATAAAAATTTTCAAAGTTTCTGTTTTTCCTACCAAAAATTCAGACACCTAATACAATACCCTGTAAAAACAGTAATTTGTGGCAGAAGCCCATTTCTTCAGTTTCAAACAATCATAAGGGCCCCTGCCTTGAGGCAGCATGCACTGTCAGTGGTACAGCAGTTTCCCAATAAAGCCCAGAGGCTAAAAATTCATGGTCACCAATGGGCATGAAACAGTAAACTATATTATCATTCATCATTATTTATTTATTCATTATAGTGAAATATGCCTTCTGTCATACATTTCCCTTTCTTCTAACAGTTCTTTAATTTCCTCTTGTAAATTACCCTTCTTCGTTTTCAGCCTTTTCTTTTAGGTGGGGCTCTTCCTTCAGCTCAACAAATGAGCAGATGACCCAGACCTCAGCCAATTAGCACATTGCATTCCCTTAGAGGCAGCAATTGGTTCAGGGATGGCCATGTGATCCACTGAGAGTCAGTGAGATCCAATGATGTTTTTTCTGAGTGTGCTAGGATAAAAACACTTCATTTTTCCTGTTGGATATGAACCTCACAGGATTATGACCCCTGCTGCTTGCAGTCATTCTTTCAATCATATGGAAAATGGAGCCAATTGTCACCAAAGCAGATTCAGAGAAATAGAGATGAAGAAAACAATTTCTGGTATTTTCATTTGAGCCATTGGAGCACTGAATAAAGATAAGCATCAATATTTCTCTCTGGACTGCTTAGTTATTTGATGTAATATTTCCTCCTCCACTTTGGTTTCTTCATCATCTTTTTTTGATTTAAGTTGTTACTAATAGCAGAAATAATTCTAGCTGGTACCTTTTTCAAAATTAATGGCACTTCACTTGGTACTGGGGATAGTGAGATATATAAAACACTGTTTCTAACTTCAGGGAACTCACAGTCCACTGGGAAATACACGCAGTCACACACACACACATTATTCCAATGTACGAGAGTGTTATGCCCAGAGAGATAAGCAAGCATAAGTTGGGGAGGCAGCTGGCCAGAGAAGGCATCCCAGAGCACTGACATTCAAATATTAAATCCTTAAGGAAATGCACATTTAAATAAAACTGGCCTGATTCCTACTAAATTGGGGTTTCTTCCAGAGCAGACCTTGATACAGGGTTTTAGGTATGGGTAATTAATTTATTTGGGAGATAATCCCAGGAAACACAAATGAGGGAACGGAGCAAATGAGGCAGGGACGGGAGCCAATAAGGTGTGCATTAATGAATGGGTAACTATGGATAACTGAGACTCACTCCTGTTAGTGACCCTCTGAGAATTCATCTGGACTGGGAGGCCAGGGATTCCAGTTCCTTATCAGATGAGTGTTGCCCTGGGGCTTTACTTCCCCTGCACTTCTTGGTTGTACCTGTGGTGCTAGAGAAAACCTTCAGGGAGCATAAAAGAGGCATAGGCTGTAGGTGTGCTGGGAACCAGCTGTAGATAAATGCAAGTGAACTGAAGGCATATGGGGTAGGGTATCAACTGCATCTGCTACGACTCCCCATTCCATTTTCTAAGGAACTCTTATCCCTCCCTGTGATTTCCATAAATTCGCAGAGACTTACATTTTCCTGCTTTTGGATGACTCTTGAGTTCCTGGCTCCAGCGAATGATATATTTCATTGCAGCTATTTGCTTTGCACCAAACACAATGTAGAACTCAGCCATTTATCTTCAGTTTTCCCTGAAAAGTTATAGAAGGCATTTTTTTAGGGTGTGTCTGCCTGAATATGTGTGTGCAGTGCAATCTTTAGAAGATGAGGCCAATGGAAGAGTTTTCATCTCCATAATAAGAATACCTTAAAAGTTTAGTATTACACATTCCTGGTCTTGAAAAGTGCTAGGTCACTATCCTGGGCTGGGTTCCTGAGGGGCAGAGCCTGAGACAGGGATTCTTACATATTAATTTACTGAGGGAGTGGCTCCAGTGAAATCTATAAGGGGGTGAAGGGAGTGGGAATAGGATAAGAGGAAAAGGTAAGCAAAGATGTAGGTTCAGCTGATTCTA
Source organism: Trichechus manatus latirostris (assembly GCF_000243295.1). Classification (NCBI taxonomy): domain Eukaryota; kingdom Metazoa; phylum Chordata; class Mammalia; order Sirenia; family Trichechidae; genus Trichechus; species Trichechus manatus. The sequence goes on from NW_004443945.1 coordinate 29,676,600, forward strand.
CAGTGAGGTCTGGAGTGAAAATGGCACCAGAGAATAGTCCCTGCTAAAGGCGAGGAGATGACATTTTGTGTCCTTGTGTCAGTCCATGGCCATCTGAAGGCACCCTTGGAGAAAGATGTAAATTCTTAGGCATTTCTGGGCTAGGCTGCTCCTGTTGTTAGAGGAAAAATTTTAGGAGATGGGTGCAGCTGTGAGCTGTTAGCAGCCAATGCTCACAGAAGCTGAGGGGTGGGTGTACCTGCACTTGCTTTTCAAAGGTGATCTGGTTGGGACACCAACTAGCTCTGCTACAGCCACTCTGCAGTGGGAGCTTCTACTGGGCAGGCTCCTCCAAAGGCTCTGCCTTCTGCCGTAGTGATCATCTCTATTTTCCCCTCAAGACTGCTCTCCTCTTGCTTCTCTGTTTTCTGCCAGACCTACTGCTTCTAAATCAGCACTTTGAAACCCTGCTGAAAATTTGCATTTCTACCCCAGATATACCGAATCAGAATCTACATTTTAACAAGATACAGGTGATTGTCACGTATAACAAATTTTCAGAACCACTGCTCGACTGGTCAGGAGGCCTGGTGGTGCAGTGATTAAGTGCTTGGCTGCTAACTGAAAGGTTGGTGGTTTGAAACCACCAGCTGCTCCGTGGGAGAAAAATGTGTCAGTCTGCTTCTGTAAAGATTTACAGCCTTGGAAACCCTATGGGAAAGTTCTATTCTGTCCTATAGGGTCATTATGAGTCAGAATTGACTTGACAGCAACAGGAGTAATGGGAGTTGGCTACCCAAATACTCAGATACGCTTGGCTAAACGAAGAGCCACTCTCTTGACTGATTCTCTTTCTTCTGTAGCCTCATGGAACAGCTGACAGAGACCTTGAAATTTTAGCCTTTCATTGTTTCTTGTCCATTTCTGATGTGGAGTTATAGTTTATCACTAAAATGAATGTCTGCATTAACAGAAGCATCTATAGTCAGCTTTGATTTTAAACAGGAGTAATCTTTTTTTACCCTGCAAAAGATGAATAACAGCTGGATGAAGAGAAAAATTTGCTTTTGGTGGACAAAGAAGGATGTATAAAGATGCAGAGGAGTGGTCATGGAATTCTTAGGTAAAATGCAAGTAAAACCCTGTGGAGTATGGATTTGAGAAGGGCAACACTGGGGCAGAAGCATCAGTTATATAGCTTTTCTATGAAACTTGAAAAATGATGGCATTTCTAAATTAAGATTTTGATAATAAGGATGAAGAAAATAGAAAGTTTAAATGGCATTTAAAAAATAGATGTATGGAGACCAAAGTTTATTAACAGTTACCAGGGGTATAAGGGAGAAGGAAGGAGGAGGGTGATTAACAGTGATGGAAAATCACATTGATTAAGGGTGGGGTTGCATAGCTGATTATTGTAATTGCTGTCAATAAGTTGTGCACCTGTAGAAAGTTGAATTGACAAAAGTTGTCTGATATATATACTTACAAAAACAACAACAACAAAAAAGAGTAGCTGCTGAGGCTGCTTATGTACAACCAAAAACCTCATGGGATTTTGTTAAGTTTGGAGGTTTAGGGTCATGGTTTTATGAGACATCCCAGTTAATTGGCCTAATAACATGTTTAGTGCTTCTCTTCTACCTCCTTGTTCATTGTGTAGCATCTGGGGTCTTAAAAGCTTGTAAGCTGTCATCAAAGACACAATTGGTCTTTATTCACCTGGAGAAACAGAGGAAGAAAGAGAGTCAGGAATAGGAGGAGGATATGGAATGTATGGTTAATTGCCTCCATGAACAGCTGCCTCTTGGCCACGAGACCAGAAAAACTGGATGGTGTCTGGCTACCATTACCGAACATTTTGATCAAAGATACTATAGAAGAATCTTTGATCAAAAGGGGGAAAATGCAGAACAAAATTTAAAATTTTCATGGATTCCAGACTGTCTGAAGCCATGGAGCCTACATGAACCCCTGAAACTACTGCCCTGAGATAAATTTTAAAACCTTAAACCAATAATATCCTTGAAGTCTTCTTAAAACTGTAGTTTAGTTTAACTAGTAAAAAATGTCTGCCCTGAGCATTATACTCTTTTAAGAACTATCTATACGGGATCAAAGTGATAACAGAAACTCTAAAGATTAGACAGGAACTTTAGGGGACAGTGAGTTTATGTTAGTTGAGGAGGAACAACTCAGAAATGGAGGATGAGAATGGTTGCACAACCTGAAGAATGTAATCAATGTTACTGGGTTGTACATGTAGAAACTGTTGAATTGATGTATGGTTTTGCTGTGCATATTCTGAAGAACAAAGACAAAATAAATTTAAAACAAAAAGGAGAAAGAACCTAATGATGGACAGAATATAATAGTTTTAGGGCTTGCATACTCCATTTTCCTAATTCCTTTCTCTTCTCTCATCTTCATACTTCCCCTCTCTCAATAAAAAAAAATGATGTCATGTTTTGCATATTATTTTGTAGACTATCCTGTCATAAACATCTTCTCATTATAATAAATATGGCTGAAATAGGTAAATAAATTACTGACTGTTCAATGTTTTATTAAAGACATGTAGAATAATTTATTTAACTAATCTCTTACCATTGTTATTTAGGTTGTTTACCATCTTTAAGTATGATAAACAGTGTTGCTACAAGTATTTTTAAAGCTAAACATTTGCTCATATGCTTAATTATTACTTTAGGATATTTTTAGGCAAGGAATTATTGGATTTTTAAAGCGTTTTATAAATATTGTCAAATTGTTCTCCAGGGTTTATGTTTCAAGATATTTACAAAATAACCTACCCTTTGATTTGAAGTATCTTGTAAAAAAAAAAAGTGTACTTTGTGAAAGATGCTTTCTCAGAATTAAAAGATAAATAAATTCTTGTGGCATAAATAGAAATGCTTTCATTGTTACTTTTACCTTTCCCTACTTTCTAAATAGATCTTCAGAAGCAATTAGGATTTTATGGTTCTGATGAGGAATATTGTGCTTCCTTTTCAAAAACTAGAAAATAATATTTTAAAAAACTCTAAAATTTATTTGTATAGTATTTTTCATCAGTTCATGAAAATGAGTAAATTTGTTTATCCATCTATTCATTAATTCAACCAATATTTATTGAAAGCTTATACTTATTGTAGGTAATGTGGATAAAACCCTCATCCTCACTTAGGCAGTTCAGACTCATAGTTGTAATTGTGATGATGATCGTGATGATGATCATAATGGACGCTAACGTTTATGTAGTGTCTCCTATAGATCAGACATTGTTTCTCTCATCAACACTATAAGGCAAGTAATATTATCCTCATAAAGCAGACAGAAAAGAAAATAATAAGATATTTCAATGAAACATCATGAGAGTTGTGACTGTGTAAAGACTAGGTGCAGCAGGAGCACACTGAAGGGACTCTGAACCAGCACTGTGGGGATGGGTCTTAGCAAAGGCTTCCTGGAGGAGACACTATCTATACTGAGGCCTCAAGACTGAAGAGGAGTTAGCCTGATGTGCCCTGAAAGCCTTTTTTTTTTTTTTTTGTAAACACATCAGGGACCTCATATTTTCTTTTTAAAGCAGTGTCCACCTTGAGGAAATGTTGTCTTGTCCTGTGGTACAGGGTGGGCAGAATGATTACTGAGACTCTTTTCGGAGAGTATCGTGCATTAATTATTTCCACTTCCTATTTGAAATTTAATTTCCTGACTTCTGAATTCTGACCCTACTATTCTACTGAAAGAGAATCAGCCAAGTTTAACAGTGACCTTCTAATTGGAAAATTTATTGTTAATTTTTCAGTCCTTGTGTAATTTGACACCTTTAACAAATTTAAAACTGTTAACTGCTCCCTCCTATTTGAAATTCACTACTATGCATCTAACCACCTAAACCAAAAATCTGGAAACCATTCTGTAGTATTCACTTTCTCTCTCCCATTTCATCTATAAACTCATGTCTTGCTCTCTTGCCTTTGCATACTCACTTTCTCAACTGGACAAATATATGGACCCTATTTTGTGTAGTTTGTAAGCAAATTTCTGTTGATTATAACCAACTAACTTTTCTTGCAAATAAAGTTTAGAATTAAGGCTCATACCCAAGATTTGGGGTAAATCACACAACTGATGTGTTCCCATATTATTCTGAAAAGTTTCATTTTTGCTACATCTGGAAACTGGTGAATCAGAGACAAACTGTATAGTCAATTCTCATTAACTCCTTCTGTGTTGACTCATCTGCTTGATTCAACTGGCTTATAGGAACGTTTGGGTTGAGGTCCTTTCTTCAGCACAAAACTATTCATTTAACTTTGAGATACATATATATATATATATATATGTATGTATATATATATATATATAAGATATGGAAGGATTAGTTTCCTCATGTATAAAATTGAACTAATAATACCTATCTCAAGGACAATTTTGTGGGTTGAATGAGCTAATAAGTGTAAAGTGTCTGGCATGATGTAATTCCTGAAGACTGTTAAGTATTATTATTATTATTGTTAAGTGCCGTTGAGTTGGCTGCAGTTCATAGTGACCTTATGTATAACAGAACAAAATGTTTCCCGGTCCTGCGCCATCTTTGCAATAGTTGCAGCCACTGTGTCAATCCATCTTGTTGAGGGTCTTCCTCTTTTTCACTGACCCTCTAGTTTATCAAACATGATGTCCTTCTCCAGGGATTGGTCCTTCCTGATAATATGTCCAAAGTAAGTGAGATAAAGTTTTGCCATCCTCACTTCCAAGAAGCATTCTGGCTGTATTTCCTCCAAGACAGATTTGTTTGTTTTTCTGGCAGTCCATGGTATATTCACTATTCTTCACCAGCACCATAATTCAAATGCATCAGCTCTTGTTTGATCTTCCTTTTTCATTGTGCACTTTCATATGCATATGAGGTAATTGAAAATACCATGGCTTGGGTAAGGTGCACCTTAGTCCTCAAGGTGACATCTTTGCTTTTTAAAATATTATAGAGGTCTTTTGCATCAGATTTGCCCAATGCAATATGTCGTTTGATGTTTGACTGCTGCTTCCATGGGCAGTGATTGTTGATCCAAGTATGAAATCCTGACAACTTCAATATTTCTTTGTTTATCATGATGTTGCTTATTGGTCCAGTTGTGAGGATTTTTGTTTTCTTTATGTTGAGGTGTAATCCATACTGAAGGCTGTAGTCTTTGGTTTTCATCGGTAAGTGCTTTAAGTCCTCTTTACTTTTAGCAAGAAAGGTTGTGTCATCTGCATATCAAGGGTTATTAATGTCCTTTAGGGTCACTATGAGTCAGAATCGACATGACGGCAATGGGTCTTTTTTTTTTGGTTTTCAATCCCGATGCTGTTTCTTCTTCATATAGTCTAGTTTCTCAGATTGCTTGCTCAGCCTACAGACTGAATAAGTATGGTGATAGGATACAACTCTGACACACATCTTTTCTGATTTTAAACAATGCAGTATCCCCTAGTTTTGTCTGAAAGACTGCCTCTTGATCTATGTACAGGTTCTTCTTGAGCACAGTTAAATGTTCTGGAATTCCCATTCTTCTCAATGTTATTCATAATTTGTTATAATCCACACAGTCGAATGCCTTTGCATAGTCAGTAAAACACAGATAAACATCTTTTTGGTATTCTCTGTTTTCAGCCAAGATCCATCTGACATCAGCAATAATATCTCGTGTTCCATGCTCTCTTCTTAATCTAGCTTGAATTTCTGGCCAGTTTCCTGTTGATGTACATACAGCTGCAGCCATTTTTTAATTATCTTCAGCAAAATTTTGCTTGCCTGTGATATTAATGACATTGTTAGATACTTTCCCCATTCCCTTCAGTCACCTTTCTTGGGAATGGGCACAAATATGGATCTCTTCAAATCGGTTGGCCAGGTAACTGTCTTCCAAATTTCTTGACAAAGATGAGTCAGCACTTCCAGCATTGCATCCATTTGCTGAAGCATCTCAACTGGTATTTCGTCAGTTCCTGGAGCCTTGTTTTTCACCAAGGCTTTCAGAGCAGCTTGGTCTTCTTCCTTCAGTACCATCCATCAGTTCTTGATCATATGCTATCTCCTGAAGTGGTTGAACATTGAACAATTCTTTCTGGTACAGTGACTCTGTATTCCTTCCATCTTCTTTTGATGCTTCCTGTGTCATTCAATTTTTCACCCATAGAATCCTTCAATATTGCAACTTAAGGATTGATTTTTTTTCTTCAGTTCTTTTGGCTTGAGAAATGTTGAGTGCATTCTTCCCTTTTGGTTTTCTGACTACATGTCTTTGCACATTTTTTTATAATTACTTTACCTTGTCTTGTCAAGCCACCTTTTAAATCTTCTGTTCAGTTCTTTTACTTCATCATTTCTTCTATTTCCTTTAGATACTCTGCAGTCAAAAGCAAGTTTCAGAGTCTCTTCTAAGATCCATTTTGACATCTACCACTGTATAACACACTGACAAACAGGTGGTGGGTTATTGTTGTTATTACTCTTATTATATTTACTACTAAGCTGCTTGGCTGGGGACCCTTCTCTGAACTTCAGCCTTCAAGACTTGGGTCCTCCTAGGACTGTAGTCTCTGTATAACCCTTATTTCAGTAAAAGCAAAAACCTCTGAAATTATGGCTGCAGCCTGATTGACTCGTCAGTTGTAGCCTTACATTGAATCCTCCCCTGCATTGTCTTGCCTTACAGATTGAACTTCCAGACTGACTAAAACATTTCTGCACCTATAACACCCTTCAGATATTTTGCTTAAACTCAGTTTCTACAGTTTGGTTAGCCCCCACCTAGAGCTCATGCTCTGAGCCCACATTTCTCATCTGGGTCAACTGATTCTCTCCTGTTTCCACTTCTACTTCCTTTTTTCAAGAGGCTGTGTGGCTACTGGGCCTCTGTAGGTGTCATGCACAAACATATCTCCACTAAAATACAAGGTGACTTTCTTGGATAGAATCGAGAGCTATAGTTTCTATACTGAGGAAACAGAGAAGAACTCATTGAGAAGGTAGCATTTGATATTATATTAAAAATGATATTTATTTGATTTTAAAGATGAGTGAAATCTGAGTTTGAGATGATGGAAGTATACAGAAGATTCCAGGGATGGGTGGTAGCATGAGTAAAGTGTTGGTGGCACAAAATAGGGTGATAGGTGATGGCCCTGAATTTCTATAGTTTGATTGAACTTATACTCTTAGTATGGCCATTCACGGTGAAATCCATGCTATTGGAGCTGGACTTGTCCCCCACCTACTCCCCACTTGACTCCAAACTTTTAAGCTTCGCTAATCTCTTGTGATTATGTATCTACCTAATCAAAAGGACATTGAAATTTGGAAATGTTCTCCTTGTTTTTCTTATCTTAAAGTCTTACAATTTTTCCCTGTCTATTGTCCCATGATTTTGCTTTCACGTCACTGTCGGCATCTCTCTATTTTCAGATTCTTGCTTAGGAGCTATAGGGTAGTGTGATGGTTAATGTTATGTGTCAACTTGGCTAGGCCACGATTCTCAGTGGTTTGGCAGATATAATGTAATCATCCTCCATTTTGTGATCTGATGTGAGCAGCCAATCAGTTGGAAAGGGAGTTTCCTTGGGGGTGTGGCCTGCATCCTATATATATGGATGTTCTGGCAAGGCTCTCACTCTCTCTCGATGCTGCCCTCATCTCGTGTTCTGACCTACAGTTCTTGGAGAAGCCTTCAGACAGCCGCCTGACCTGCAGATTTTAGATTCACCAGCTCTTGCAACACTGTGAGCTAGCAGCTTGCTGCCTGATCTGTAGATTTTGGGTTTGACAGCCCCTGCAACCACATGCATCAGGAGAAGCATTCAGCCTGCTACCTGACCCACAGATTTGGGACTTGTCAAGCCCCCACAATAGTGTGAGCCATTTCCTTGAAGTAAATCTCTCTATATATACTTATATATGTATGCTTCATTGGTTTTGTTCCTCTAGACAACTCAGCCTAAAACAAATAGTGTAGAAGGTAGTGAAGAGAGTATTAAGCTAGAATTGAAAAGATAGAGGTCTATCTCTGGCTCAGATTTCTAACTAATTGTATGAACTTGGGAAGTACACTATCTCTTATCTCAAGAGTTGACAAACTGTGGCCTGCCTCCTGTTGTTATTGTGCCTGTGAGCCCTGGTGGCACAGTGGTAAAACATTTGGCTGCTAACCAAAAGTTTGGCAGTTCAAATCCACCAGCTACTCCTTGGAAACCCTATGGGGCAGTTCTACTCTGTTCTGTAGGGTCGCTATGAGTTAGAATCAACTCCACGGTGATACATTTGGTTTGGTTTTTTTATGAGCCAAATATAGTTTTTAGATCTTTAAATGGCTGATAAAAAGATCAAAAGAAAATATTTCATGACATGTGAAAATAACATGAAATTTTAATTTCCAGGTCTATAAATGAAGTTATTTAGATACAACCTCATCATTTGCTTACATATTGTTTATGGTTGCTTTTGTGACTTTCGTGGCTACAATGACAGAGTTGAATAGTTGTGATAGAGACCATACCAAACCAAAAAACAAACCTGTTGCTGTCGAGTCGATTCTGACTCATAATGACCCTATAGAACAGAGTAGAACTGCCCCCAGAACATTTACAAGGAGTGGCTGGTGAATTGGAACTGCCAACCTTTTAGTTAGCAGCCATAGCTCTAAACCACTATGCCACCAGGGCCCGTGACAGACTATATGGCCCATAAAATCTAAAATACTAACTATGTGGCTTTTTACAGAAAAAGATTGTTGATCCATCTTAGGTTGTTAGTTTTCTTGATTTATGTTAAATGTGAATAGGCATTCCATAAATTCTATCTTCCTTCTTTTTTTTTCCTTTCTCTATAAAAAATAAGTTGTCTTTTAAAGGCAACAAAGCCTGCTTTAAACACTTCTGAACATATAAGCCAGAACTAGGCAAGTTGCAAACAAGTTCAATTGTACAATTTTCTTCAAAGCCTCCTCACCATCTACTTCTGGGTATAAAGCCATTAGAACTTAATCTAGTAAACGGAGAAGTAAAGTGTTGGAATCAACTCAAAAGCAACTAACAATAACAACAATCTGTAAGAATGGGATAAGTTTCCTCACCCTTTGCCTAGTAGGAGCCCCATCGGAGCATGGAATGAGTGGTGAAGGTGGCAATATCCTCAGTATCTGAAAGGAATCATTGAGGTTTGTTTTCTAGAGCTGTAATAGCTGTCCTGACAGCCTCAGTCAATGTTAATCTGTGACTGAACACCAGTACAGTAATCTCTGGATGATTAAGTAAGTCATCCTGGGGCCATTCTCTCACTTCAACTTAATTGATTTTTTTTTCTTTACTGGGACTTTAAGTCAAAATAAGGCAATAGAAGTAAGAACCAAGGCAAAAAGTAGGACACACTGTATATGTCCCCACCAAGGAAGTAGGTTTATGTTTGTTTTCTCCATCGGACTAGGTCACCTCTAAGAACCTTCATAATTCAGTTCCAGCTCACCAGTGCCTTATATAACACTTGGTGGAGAAATAAAAGAAGAAAATGGAAAGGAAATAAAATAGAAATAACAGAGGAAGTCTAAAGAGCACTTTCTTTTTACAAAAGCACAGAAAAAATGAATATAAAAATCAACATATAAGCAATAATATTGATGTGGTTCTAGTTTTTTAAAAATTAGAATTACTTTTTCTTTTGACATGACGGACTACATTGAGTGCTGGTCCTAATCCTGGTTCCCAATGTCTTTTTTGCTGCATTCTGTTATCTTTTGACTTGCAGTGTGCCCCCTTCTTGAATGGCATTCCAAGTTTTGATATTCTCCAGTGCTTTTATTGGTTTAGTGAAGTCTGTCATTTTTACTAATGGAGCCCTGGTGGTGCAGTGGTTAAGCCCTGGGATGCTAACCAAAAGTTGGCGGTTTGAACCCACTAGCCGCTCTGAGGGAGAAAGATATGGCAGTGTGCTTCTGTAAAGATTATAGCATTGGAAACCGTATGGGGCAGTTCTACTCTGTCCTACAGGTTGCTATGAGTTGGAATCAACTCGACAGCAATGGGTTTGGGTTTTTTTGGGAGGTCATTTTTACTAAATAATTAATTAGCCTACCCAAGGACTTTCTGGAAACAAATATTGTTTCAATTGATGTTGTTGGGGCTGTTGTACTTTTTCCAATTTTTATTTTATTTTTTTTACCTTTTAACCTCTGAACACAATGCAAAGACAAAATAAAATTATGAAAACTATTTATTGAGAGCTACTGTGTGCTAGATACTTCCAAAGTCTCATTGTATTTAACCCTCATAGCAATCTCAAAACACTCTTTACAGCTCAGAACCACACAAAGGGAAAATAGGAACTTTCCCAAAGAAGAAGAAGAAAAAAAAGGGGGATATGTTTAATTCTATAGCCTGGATGCCCAGGTGAGAGACATCTTAATGGGAGGGATTCTTGACCTGACTTTTTTTTTTTTACAAGATGTTTGAGCTTCAGGGGAATCATTTGAAAGAAAGTGTCTCCCAGTGATATTTTCTATCTTATCCTGTGCTCTCACCCTGTAGTAAAGATTAGTCAGATCATAGTAAACGCCTGAAGCTCTGACTGGTGTCCTACACAAAGAAGCATTTGCCTTTGCCCTGAAACTGAAGGAAGAACTCTAGAGTAATCAGGTCTGCTTTGGTAATCAGTGAAGAAGGGCTTCAAGACTGGTTCATTGTGATCGCCAGTTATTGTATCAGTATTTAAAAGAAGCCAGTTGACCCCAAAGAAAATGAATATTTCAAGGGAGGGAGGGAATTCAGTAAACATCAACCAAGCAAGTCATCTATTTTTTTTGATACATTATACAAGTATTTTAAGTATTATTCACAATATGCAGCATCCAGTTTAAAGATTAGAGAAGCTTCTGGTATGTTTTAAAATAAAGTAGGCTGGGTAGTTTGAGAGTAAGGGAGCTATTTTGGACCAGGTTTTTTTCTTCTTTCCTTGCTCTACTTTCCTGTGGAGAAAATCTAAGTACAACATTTCTGCTAAAGACAAAATCCTATTGACTTCAGTGCACTTTTGGATCAATGGAGCCATCAAGGAAAACAGCACTCATTTAAGTGCTCTTCTTTAGTCTCCCTTGGGTACCAACAGCCTGTAGAAAACACAAAGAAATATTAATGGGCATGCTGCTATGTAATAGTTTGTTTTTAGACCAAGAAAAAGGCAATTTTATTTAATTACAATAATATATTTTACTATCAATAGAATTATGAAGAGCCTTAATAAATTTTTAGTAAGAGTGACTTACTTAGTGGAAAATTTCTTTCTGTCAAGTGCTATCAGGGATGGGAAATAGTGCTGTTAGTAAAACCAAACAGTAAACATAAAGTAGATCTTTCATTTTAAAGCTTAGAAAATTTTGCAAACTCATACAGATAGATGATTATGTCTCTATTTTCCTTTAATGAGTTATAGGACAAAGTAGAACTGCCCCATAGTGTTTCTAAGGAACAACTGGTGGATTTGAACCGCACGCATTTTGGTTAGCAGCTGAGCTCTTAACCACTGAGCCACCAGGGCTCCGCTCATTTTGTAGACTGAAGGCGCTACTTGGAAACCCTATGGGCAGTTCTACCCTGTCCTATAGGGTCGCTATGAGCCGGAATTGACTGGACGGTAACAGGTTTGGCTTTTTGGGGGGGTTTATAGATGTATAAATTTCTCTCTCTCTAAAATGTATCATCTATCTGCTTTTCTATAGGAGAAAGTATGCACTATTTCTTTTATTACAAAAAAAGCAAACTTTTACCATTCAGGAGATCTGGAAACTTTGAAACCAATCACATAAGGAGAAAGCTACATTTTAACAACGGAGGTATTGCAGTTGGGGGCAGCATTATGAGACTATTGCTTGGGGCATTAGCGTTTTGTTGCACTTTACCCAATGCGTGCCTCAGTGCCTTTGGTTCTATTGCCTATTGTCCTTTCTGGTGAGCTGTGTGTCATATTCCTGTCAAGGAAGGCTCGTGGAGGAATGGGCAGTTTCTTGGCCATGTCCCCACCATCTTTTAAACAATTAATGGCTGAGTTGGGAATGAAACTCATACATATTTGAATTCCAAGCTTAAATAATTTGGTTAAAGATACAAGAAATTAAAGGTAGAAAATAGAAAAATTTACCATTTTAAATTTAATAAACACATAGCAATTGTATTCAACCACTAAAAATAAGCATGGCGAATTCTCACTTTCACCAGAGTCTCAGCTAAGGTCTTCACATCATTTTCTGTAGGCTACTAGTTCGCATAAACCAGTACTTAAGAAAACATAGGTTTCCTCCTGGAAATATACGTAGACTTATACCCCAAACAGTCCTATGGAATATAATTGTATCCTTTAAAATAGTAAACCTTATGGTATAAAAATTATTATCTCAATTTAAAAAAATAAAACAAAAAACAAATAAGAAGTAGAGGAAAAATAAACTTTTTTTAAAAAAAAACATGCTATCTTAATTTTAGTAGCTTGAGCTTGATTTCTTTTAGACCTAGTTATATAAGGTACAATATATTTTTATGGTAGACAGTGTCAGGTGTCAGAAATCACTTTTTATTTCTCTACATTTGTCCAAATAATGTCATTAAGTTACTTGCTTAACTGTTGGTATTGTGATTGTATTATTCTTAATATACTTGAATTAATTTCTTTAGTAATTTCCTTTTCTTTGTAATTAGATGTATTTAATTAGATTTTACTGTAAGTTTGGATGATCTACTTAAATGGTGCCATTCTCATTTTTTAAAAATTGCCCTGATTAGCAATAAAACCAAATAAATTGGAAGTACAGGATTAGCATTTGAAAATAACATAACGACTCCTTACCTCTTCCCCTCAGGTATACAGATCTCACCTTTTGGAATGGTTGTCAGGTTCCACCAAACTTGAATGGCTTTTTAGCAGACTCAGTTTTGGCTTGCTGAACGAACAATGGAAAAGGAACTGAGGCCTCTTGACAGCATCTAACCTTTGCCTAAGGAGATTTTCTGGAATTCCTCACTTGCTGATTTCTTTCAAGCAAACTCAACTAAAGGGGTTAGTTACTCAGATCTTCCTCTGTGAGAAGACAACATGCAACACACAGCCCGGAACTTCAAGACTTTTCTTTAATTATTTCTTATATAAGTAAAAAAGAAAAAAAAATCAAGGAAATATGCTAGCCAGCTGTTCTCAGAATTTTCTCAGAGTGTGACTTTGAAACATGTTGGCAGGAGAAAAAAGTGTGAATATTCAAATGAATTTTCCTAGAAAGGATACAAAATCTACATAATTTAAAAAGTCTATTTAATACATCTTTTTCCTTGCTATAAAGTGCAAATGCATTGGATGGGAGCAACCCCCATTGTAATAGCTAAATCTGGGGATTCACAAATATTCACTTTTTTCCTTTTACTCATATTTTTCTTCTATCTCATATGTATCAACATTATAGTAGGCATTGGGGATGTAGTGGGGAATAAATACAGATAGAGACTAGATTTATGAACAGTTTACAATTAGTAGGGAATAAAGACATTAGACAAAGAGTGACATGAATAAAAGCATACATTATGACAGACAATTAACTATTGGCTTGATGTGGTCATAAGGATGTGAAACAAGGTACAGAGAGAACGTGCAATAATGAGTTTATCCTGTCTGTGTGGTCAGAAAGGCTTCCTTGAGACTGGCTAGGAAGGCAGAAGCTAGATTATACAGTGCCAGGTTAAAGATTTTGGCCTTTATCATTAGAAGAATGTGAAATATTTTAAAATGACTTAAGCAAGGGAGGGTCATGATCAGAATTGCATTTTCAAAGGATTGCTGCAACAACACTGGAGAAAACAGACTGATTTGGCACAAGGGGAGATGGAGGGAAACACATGAGCTGGCTTTCATTGTAGTCCATTCTAGAGAGGTTGGTGACTACATCACAGGGTTTGACAGTGGGGATGTAGAAAAGCAGACAGATTCTGACATACTAAGGAAATAGAATTGATAGTACTTAGTATGATGTGAAGGGTGAGGAATAGATAAGAATCAAGGATGCATCCGTGCTTTCTGTTATGAATAATTGAATTAATGGGGGTGCTGTTTATTGAAATAGAATGTAGGTTAGTTGTACTTTGTTGACATTAAATATATATATATATGTATATAATATTACAGACCCTGTAAGTCCAAGGATATAAATAAAAGTTACATTAACACTTATATTCAAATATCTCTAGCTTAAAGCCTTACTTGTTCACCTGAAATTTCCTGTCCTTTGTAGTAATTTCTAGGAATTCTGTGTGTGTGTATGTGTGTGTGTATGCGACTTATCCCTGAAATCATCTAGGACACTGATGCTTGCTATATTTTGCCATTCCAAGATGTCATTTTGATAGTTCTACCCTCAAAGATTGAGGTCCAAGCTGTCCTGCCCCTGCTGCCCTATGCTGTCACAGGCTGCCCTGGTGCTCTGCATACTTGAGATTCTTGACATGGCTGTCAATTGATACGGAATATTAGCTGGCAGGCAGTATTAGCTACTACGAACAGTATCCTGAATTGCTGTTACCAGCAGAGGATTTGAACTGTCAAAATTTGTCCAATAAATTAAGAAAGGAAAGGCTACCTTCTTTTTTTTTTTTTTTTACACAGGGATCAAAGCATTCCCAAGTTCTTTCAGTTCCCAAACCCAGCACTGGGAGTGCACCCACCACTAGGGTGCTGGGTTAAGATGGCTTCCTGTTCCAACTGTAGTAGCAGTGTTGTATCTGGAATGACTCCTCTCATCTCACTGGCCTCACACCTGCTGACTCTAGATAACCACTCAGGCTCCTTCTTGTTTTATGATGCATGTTCTCTCAAGGGCTCTTTTGTCCCTTTCTATAGCATGATTTATATTTGGAGCTCCTCAAGTCTATAAAGAATGTATATATATTATGTATTTCTTTCTCAATAATGACCAGATCCAATCCCCCTTCCCCATCCCCCCACTCCACCCCAAGCCTCCATGGACTACTTATAAATAAATAAATAAATGCAATTAGGTACTTGAGAGAATGAATGACCAGATTCAATATGGCTAAATATGTATGAAAGAATTATAAATTATATGAGAATATTTTGCTGTTTAATTTCTCACATCTAATATTTAAAGAGAAGCCTGGCGACGCAATGGTTAAAGCGCTTGGCTGCTAACCAAAAGGTCAGTGGTTAGAATCCACCAGCCCCTCTGCAGAAGAAAAGACCTGGTAATCCACTCCTGTAAAGATTTCAGCATAGGAAATCTTATAGGGCAGTTCTACTGTCTTACAGGGTCCCTATGAGTTGCAATTGACTCCATGGTACACACAGCAAAAACAATAGTTAAAGAAGACGCAAGGCTTGTGAAACAAAACTAGATTTCATTAAGATTTTAGAGTAATAATTCTTGACAAGATGGTGGGTGTGTGGGTAGATGAGACACCATTTCCTGGTGAAGGAGTCAGGGAAGGATGTATCTAGTATAACCGGGAGACTTTTTCTGTCTACACACATGCACTTCCCATTCCTGGTTCCTGGTCTAGACTCTGAGAATAAGGATAGTGCTTTAGAACTTACTTATTGGCTTACCTTATGAAATTGACAATATGCTTTTCTATGTAACATGCATTTCTATGTGTTTACCATTATAGATTTGGTTTTAAGTCTCTGTCCTTGGGCATTAATTTCAAGAGAAAACTATTTTTTCAAATCTTAAAATACAATAAGTTACCTGGAGCCTTTAAAACAATTATTTCGTGACATTATTACAAGATTACCTTTTTTTCTAGCGTTTTAAAAAACAGAGCTGTAATGGAAAAAATCTCAGGATTAGGTATTTATTAAACATGTAGCATTTCAATGTTTAGTCAACTAACAGGAAACTGTAAATTAGATAATTTACTGTAACTTTTCTATATATTCCTATTATGTTTAACAAGCATTTATACATCTATTATGTGCCCACCTAATGCTTTTATAGCAATGGACATAGAAGTAGTTCCACAACTAAAATAACCACACCTTTTTGAAAACTGAAACAAATTTTTATCTATTTCAGATCTTTTATGAAGTACAGAGGTCTGCACCAATCATGTTTAGTATAGCTTTCTTTTCTTGGAGAGAGCAATGTACAGTTTACTGCTACTTGCACAGTCTTTGGACTGATAATTCCACATTTAGTTGGTTTGCATTATATGGGGAACATCTGCAATGATTCCTTACAATAACCACATTTCAACATAATTATAAAGTAATAACTAAAGATTCAGGGTAGTAATAGGAAAAAAAATAAATAAAAGAGTATGGTGGCATGCATATGCCTTATTGGGTAAATTAGAATTAAAACATTAACTGAAATTTCAGATTTTGACTGAATATATCTTAGAACTAGTGTTAGGACTCAGGTTGCTAGATAAAATACAGGACATTCATTTAAATTTGAATTATAATAAACAACAAATACTTTTTATGCCTCGTGCAATATTTGGAACATACCTAAACTAAAAAGTTTATTTGTTGTTTACCTGAAATTCAAATTCAATTGGACATCCTGTATTTTTATTTCCTAATCTGGTAACCTAGTTAGAATGTATACTGAGAATGACTGTGAGTTCTAATGTTTACATTTATTAAAAAGAAGATACTTTTTCATCCAGAAAACTCTTAAACTATCTACCATTTTCAAAGTGGCGGAGTAACATTAGTAGTTAACAAATATTTTTGCTGATAAGGAATACTGGCACATTCTCAGAGTCAAATAATAGGATATTATAGGGCCTTCTGCTTCCAGTGGAGACCTGGTGGTACAGTGGTTAAGCATTTGGCTGCTAACCAAAATGTCGGCAGTTCGAATCCATCAGCTGCTCCTTGGAAACCCTAAGGGGTAGTTCCACTCTGTGCCGTAGGGCCGCTATGATTTGGAATCAATTCGACGGCAATGGGCTGCTTGCAGCAGAGTTTAAGTTTTAAAAGGAGGCTGCTAGAGAATCTACATCTACTTCAAAATTTTTTTTATCATCCTGGAGAGTAAAAACAACTCTAGATGATATACGGTCTAGATTCTGAATTGTCCTGAAGAAAAAGGGTATTAGTTTTTCCTTTTAAAATAATAATTGGACTATTTCAGTCTATGAATTAACCTCTAAAAAGAGCATTGATTACATCTTTGTGTGTATTATTTCCACTGCTTGTTAAACTATTTTTTTCCTGCATATTTTCTCTGTAAACCAAAAGATATGTAGAAACATTTTTTTTAAAAAAATTCCTAGTATATGGGATTTACTTGAGTGAAAAAGCAATGTATCATGGTGGATAAGGCAAGGAAACAAGCCATATTGTTCAGGTTTGCATCCTGACTTTCTAATTTTTTAGCTGTGGAAACCTAGGCAAATTTACATAAATGTGCTGTGCTTCAGATTTCTTATTCTACCCCAAATGATTGGTGTAAAAATTAAATAATATATATGTATATATAGAATAGTGCCTGACATGACAAATGTTAAACACGTTAGCCTAATTTTGCTTTCTATTTTAGTTGTTTTGTTTTTAAGAGAATGTGTCCTTTATAATTTTTCCTTTTCAGATTTGCTCAGATTTTATTATGGACAATAATCACAGTACAAGTCCACATGCTAAATCAGTATGATAGTTACTCTATAGATAAAAGCCATCTCTTCCTTTGCATGGCCTTTCCAAAGATGGACGGAAGCAGATCATGGTATGTTGAAAACAATTGTTGTTGTTGCTGTTGTGTGCTGTCAAATCAATTCCAACTCATAGCGACCCCATGTGGCAGAGTAGAACTCTCCCATAGGATTTTCTAGGCTAATCTTTATGGGAGCAGATCGCCAGTTCCTTTTCCTGCAGAGCCACTGGGTGGTTCTAACTGCCAACCTTTTGGTTAGCAGCTGAGCACTTAACTGTTGCACTGCCAGGGCTCCTGATTAAACATAGTTAAGGACACATCTATTTTATAACTTTTATTTCCCTGGAAGTGAGAAGCACAAAGCAACTTGTACAAATGATGGGAAACTTGACAAATGATGGCAAACATATATATTTGCCACCATCAATGGGGGAAAAATGTGTCTAGGGATAACTAATGAATTACTGAACAGCACTGAGAGCGCTCTCGTGTTGGAAACCATTGATTTGTAGTAGAAACAGTATGCATAGTATTGTAATTTCTACAACAGTGATTACGTAGAAAACGTGAACGGTGGGGAGAGGCTACAGTGAAAATCCAAAAAAGGGTAATAAATTAATAGTACAGGGATAGGGCAGTTAAAGTGATGGACAGGCAAGAAAGTGAAGCCACCCCGAGGCAAATGGGTGGTTATGATGAAACAGTAGCAGCTGTGGGAGGAGAAAGGGACAAAGGAAACTGGAAGAAAATAAGATGTGGTCAGAGACTGGGATACTGGGATGTAGAAGTTCAGCTATCAAGCAGTTCTATCTGAAGACATGGTCTGGAAGTGGCCATGAAGGTGAGTTTCTGGGTTAAAATGGAGATAGATTAGTAGAAATCAAGGAATTATGAGATTAGGTTTTCACAATTCCAGACATGAAGTCAAAGTCGTTGGGAAACTATAAAATTTCATTCACATTTTGTCACTGCTGAGCCCTCTCTTCTTCTGGCTTCTGACACACCATTCTCTTCTGGTTATTGCTCTACCTCTTTGGCTTTTCTCCATAGTCTCTTTTGGCAGCTTCTCTATTTTGACCTAGTCCTTAAATATTGCCAATGTCAAATTTTGGCTTTTCATTCTATCTCTATATGTTCTCTCTGTGAGATCTCATTTTCTCCAGGCTTCAACTTCAACCTACTCACAGATCATTCTACTTCTTTATCTCCAGCTTTGACTTCTGAAAATACAGACTCCCAGGTAGAGATGGCAGTCTGAAAATCTGCATTGGAACTCCTCATTCCTACCACCACGTTAAAGTGACAACAATTCAATGAAAAATTGTATAAACACATAACAACAAAGAAATATGAAGAGGGACCACCATGAATCAGAGATCTTAACTGCTGCTCCAGAATTCAAGGTTGCCAAGAAATGACAGAAACCACATGCTCTGACTGTGCATGGGATAATGCTTTGCTCACATAGAGAAGAGGCAGAGCAAGATCAGCTTCACTAGTGGCCACCAATCTCTCATGGCCAGCAAGTCCCCCCTCGCAGCCTGTACAGGGCAGATGTCCCAGGCACACCCCTCTCATGCCGTGGTCAAAGGAGAGATCCTATTTGCTCCCCACTGGGAAAAGATATAGAAGTGGAGTTAGCTAGGTATCATGTTTGAGTAAGAGACAGAGAAAGTTACTGTGTGCCCAGAACAAGGAGGAAGTCTTCTCTGATAAGAAGAAGGCACTGGAAGAGAGAGAGAGAGAGCCTCAACTCCCAGCCTCCTTATCAAAGAATGTTCTGGGCCCAAAGCTTCAGCTTAGGCGGCCCACATGGGAGACATAGAGGCGGATTGTCCTTCCAACATTAACAAATCCTTGGAAGATAAAACCTGGTAAGAGTGTTAGTGGATGAAGTAGAGCCAAAGAAGTGACAGTCTTGAATACCTGCAAGGAAGAGATAGTGAACCCAAAACTAAAAACAACAAAAAATTCATCCATAAAAGAACAAGGATCAAGGTATATCAGACTTCTTATTAGTAACAATTAAAAGTTTTTAAATAAATAAAAGTTTTTAAATAAATACAGAGGAGGAAGGCTTTCAAAATTCTGAGTGAAAATAATTTTGAGTCTAGAATTATAGTCTCAGGCAAATATTTGATCAATTGAGAATTAAATAATTTCCCCATATACAGTAACTGGGAAACTTAATTAACCATACATCCTTTCTGTCACAGTTACTTGAGGGTATATTCCAGGAAAGTAATGCTGAAAAACTAGGAAAAGAATAGATGACAAAGGAAATGACGGAATTAATTCAGGAATCAAATAAAAATACAATATGACAACTGTAAAGCAGGTCTCTAAACATTTGGTACACATTAAAACAGGTCAGTAGGCTCCAGAAATAATGTATTCAAGGAAGGTATGCATTTTAAGAACTAATTAACAAGTAGGAAGCTGTAAGGTATTAGGAATATTGTGAAGATAGTATATGTTAATTCTCTCAAAAAGAAAAAAAAAAAGGAGACAACCAGCCTTAAAAATATACAAGAAAATGATGTTTTAAGTATGAGGTAAATTGATATGAGGCGTGATTTGAGCTTGAAGGATAGTCCATTTAATCTTGAGATGCCTTGATCTTGGTACAGGAGTGGCATTGGAGCCAAAAAGAAGAAAACGTACTGTCATATTACTTAGAAATGAATGGTATCTATGTATTTCACAATAATTTAAACACTTTTTTTAATCAACTTTTATCTTTTAAAATAAATCTATATGCAATTTATGGGAAATACTCTGATTATAAAACCGAATGTGAATTTTATTATCCTTAACAGTGTAAGAAAAGTAAAGTTATACTGACAGAAGGGAGAAGTAAGGGTACAACTTCTACCAACTTTTGGGAAAAAAATATAATCCTGTCAGGAAAAGACAACTCACCCCTTCCCCCAGTACCAGTATAGGAGAGAAGGTGAGAGAAGAAGGGAAAGAGGGAAGGAGGGAGGGAGGGAGAGAGAAGAGATAGAGAGAATATATTTATTACTGAGTAAGAGTAAATGGCACAGTGGTTAAAGCAAGCGATCAACTGCTAACCAAAAGGTTGGTGGTTGGAAACCACCAGCGGCTCTGCCGGAGAAAGATGTGGCAGTCTGCTTCCACAGATATTTACAGCCTTGGAAACTCCATGGGGTCGCTATGAGTCAGAATTGACTCAACAGCAGTGGATTTGTTTTTTTTTTTTTTTTAAGAGTAAATATTAGAGATTTAAATACATGTAAAAGTAGCATGGAAGTGTCTATAAAGTATGGACAGAATTTCACACAAATTTATACAGAAAAGTAAAAGAGAAAACAATGAAAATTTCTGTTATCTCCTTGAGAGATAAGACTATTCACCTTATGATTATCACCTGTATGACTCATGGGGAATTTCTGACTCAGTCTTGGAGACATATGTTTACAGTTCCAAGAACAGAAGGCCCACAACCTTGTAGTTTATGACCAGAAGTTCTGACCTCTTATCAGGCTTATTCTCTTTTCAAGGAGACACCTAAGGAAGAAAGGGTGGGGAGTCTGTCTCCTCCCTTCTCTTAATTAAATGAAGACGGTCTTTATTAAATGATCATTTTACCCTTCCTACAATTCGAAAGCTTGATCGTTTTACTCGTCTATACATCTTACAGTTTGTCGTACTGTGGTGGCTTGCATTTTTGCTGTGATACTGGAAGCTTTGCCACCGGTATTTCAAATACCAGCAGGGTCACCCTTGGTGGACAGGTTTCAGCGGAGCTTCCAGACTAAGACAGACTAGGAAGAAGGACCTGGCAGTCTGCTTCTGAAAAAATTGGCCAGTCAAAACCTTATGAATAGCAGAACATTGTCTGACCTAGTGCTGGAAGATGAACCCCTCAGGTTGAAAGGTACTCAAAATACGCCTGGAGGAGATCTGCCTTCTCAAAGTAGAGACAGCCTTAATGACATGAATGGAGTCAAGCTTTCAGGACCTTCATTTGCTGATGAGGCATGACTCAAAATGAGAAGAAACAGCTGCAAACATCCATTAATAATCGCAACATGGAATGTGTGAAGTATGAATCTAGAAAAACTCGAAGTTATCAAAAATGAAATGGAACACATAAAGATCTATATTGTAGGCATTAGTGAGCTGGAATGGACGGGTATTGGCCATTTTGAATCAGATAATCATGTGATCTACTATGCCAGAAATGACAAATTGAAGAGGAATGGCGTCCTGTTCGTGTCAAACAGAACATTTCAAGATCCATCCTGAAGAACAATGCTGCCAGTGATAGGATAATATCCATACACCTACAAGGAAGAGCAGTTAATACAACTATTATTCAAATTTAGGCAACAATCTCTAAGGCAAAGATGAAGGAATTGAAGATTTTTACTGACTTCTGCAGTCTGAAATTTATCAAACATGTGCTCAAGAAGCATTGATAATTACTGGCGATTGGAATGCAAAAGTTGGAAACAAAGAAGAAGGATTGGGAGTTGGAAAATACTGCCTTGGTGACAGAAATGATGCTGAAGATCACATGATAGAATTTTGCAAGACCAGCAACTTCATTACAAATACTATACATATGGATCTTGATGGATGGAATATACAGGAATCAAATCAACTACATCTGTGGAAAGAGACAATGGAAAAGCTCAATATCATCAGTCAGAACAAGGCCAGGGGCTGACTGCGGAACAGACCATTAATTGCTCATATGCAAGTTCAAGTTGAAACTGAAGAAAATTAGAACAAGTATGAACTTGAGTATATCACACCTGAATTTTGAAACCATCTCAAGAATACATTTGACATATTGAACACTAATGACTTGAAGACTGGACAAGTTGTGGAATGACATCAAGGACATCATACATGAAGAAAGCAAGAGGTCATTTAAAAGACAGGGAAGAAAGACCAAAACGGATGTCAGAAGAGACTCTGAAACTTGCTCTTGAACGTAGAGTAGCTAAAGCAAACAGAAGAAATGATGAAGTAAAAGAGCTGAACAAATAATTTCAAAGGACAGCTTGAGAAGACAAAGGAAAGTATTATAATGAAATGTGCAAAGACCTGGAGCTAGAAAACCAAAAGGGAAGAACTCATTTGGCATTTCTCAAGCTGAGAGAACTGAAGAAAAAATTCAAGCCACAAGTCACAATATTGAAGGATTCTACAGAGAAAATATTAAGTGATGCAGGAAGCATCAAAAGAAGATGGAAGAAATATACAGAGTCACTATACAAAAAAAAAAAGGTCAATGTTCCACCATTTCAGGAGGTAGCATATGATTAATAACAGCTAGTACCGAAGGAAGAAGTTCAAGATGCACTGAAGGCATAGGCGAAAAACAAGGCTCCAGGAATTGATGGAATACAAATTGAGATGTTTCAGCAAATGGATGCAGTGCTGGAAGTGCTCACTTGTCTATGCCAAGAAATTTGGAAGACAGCAACCTGGCCAACTGACTGGAAGAGATCCGTATTTATGCCTTTTCCTAAGAAAGGTGATCCAACTGAATGTGGAAATTATTGAATAATATCATTACTATCACACACAAGTAAAATTTTGCTGAAGATCATTCAAAAGTGGTTGCAGCATTACATCTGCAGGGAACTGCCAGAAGTGTAAGCTGGATTCAGAAGAGAATGTGGAACCAGGGATATCATAGCTGATGTCAGATGGATCCTGGATGAAAGCAGAGAATACAAGAAAGATGTCTACCTGTGTTTTATTGACTATGCAAAGGCATTCGACTGTTTGGATCATAACATATCATGGATAAATTGCAAAGAATGAGAATTCCAGAACACTTAATTGTGCTCTTGAGGAACCTGTGCTTAGACAAAGAGGCAGTCGTTCAAACACCACAAATGGATAATGCATGGTTTAAAGTCAGGAAAGATGTGTGTCTTGGTTGTATTGTTTCATCATACTTATTCAATCCCTGTATTGAGCAAATAATCCAAGAAGCTGAACTATATGAAGAAGAATGTGGCATCAGGATTGGAGGAAGACACATTAACAACCTGTGATATGCAGATTAAACTCTGTTCTTTATACATTTGTTTACTTTAGGTATTTCATGTTAGTGAAATCATACAATATTTGTCCTTTTGTGATTGACTTATTTTACTCAACATAATGTTTTCCAGGTTCATCCATGTTATGGATTATATGAGGACTTCATTTCTTTTTATAGCAGAGTAATATTCCATTGTATGTATATACTACATTTTATTTATCCATTCATCTGTTGATGGACATTTAACTTATTTCCACATTTTAGATACTGTAAATAGTGCTGTAATGAACGTTGGTGTGCATTTGTCTGATTGTGTCGCTGCTTTCAAGTCTCTTGGGTATATATGTAAAAATGGTATTGCTGGGTCATATGGTAGCTCTGTGTAACTTTTTGAGGAACCACCAAACCATTTTCCACAGTGTTTGTACCATTTTTCATTTCTACCAACAGTGGATGAGGGTTCCTATTTCTTCGTATCTTTGCCAACATTGGTTATTTTCCATTTTTTAAATCTTAGTCATCCTAGTGGGAGTAAAGTCGTATCTCATTGTGGTTTTGGTTCACATCTTCCTAGTGGCTTGCCATATATCTTAATGAACAGCAAAGTAGTCATTGATATTCTGAAATACAAGGCATTTTTGCATTGCTATAAAGTTTTGATATGCTATTACTTTCTGTATACTACTTGTTAATAGTGCAGTGCCTAGAATAGGTGGTACAAACAAAATTTTGATTTTATGTGTGTGTATGTATCTTTATTCTAGACAGTGCTAGTTTACATTGAGAAGGCTGAGATTCGAATTATGTCTATTCTTATAAATGAGCAGACACTGTAGAAAAAATGACAAGATGAGTAAAAGAAAATTTCAGTTGACATATTTTTTAGCTAATGAAAAATGAAAGGTTATTGCCTGTGCCGGAAGAAAGCAAAAGTAAGTCATTTAGTCAAAAGTGCCTGTATATATCTCCTGCTGTATTCTCTCTTCTCTCTCTCTCCCTGCTCTATCTTTCTATCCATCCATCCACTACAAGTGCACACACTTTTATCCCCTTAGCCGCCATAAAAAAATCCTGATAAAATCAATGTTGAGGAAAATTTTAAAAAGGAATAATAATGCATTCTTCTATTTCTGCCTCTTTTAATGCAAAATTTCAAGCAGTTTATCAGTGTCAGACTGTGTCGGACACACTGTTTAACAAATGTATCACATAGAAAAGTTGTCGGGCTCAGGCTCCGAGAAACCAAAAAGGAAAGAGCTAACTATTTTCTGGAAATTGTAGTTGGTTTCAGTAAGCAGCTGTATTTTCCTTCTCATCCAAAAATTCATCATACATCTCTGGTCTTAGTATTTCCTGGCATTTAGTTGCCAGTCAACTATATTTTTCACAGGAGACAACTTTGAACAAGATTTAATCGATGCAACAAACATTTGAACCTGCTATGTGAGGACAGCACTTTTTTTTTTAATTGTTGAATTGAAATATTTTCTTTTTTATTTTTTCCCATACAAAAATTTATACATACATTGTTATGTGAC
>NW_004443945.1:29701937-29709326 GCF_000243295.1 Trichechus manatus latirostris
TTTTTTCCCATACAAAAATTTATACATACATTGTTATGTGACTCTAATTACTCTCCCCATACTGTGACAGCACACTCCTCCTTTCCATCTCTGATTCCCCACGTCCATTCAACCAGCTCCTAACCCTCTCTGCCTTCCCATCGCACCTCTGGACAGAAGCTGCCCTTTTAGTCTCTTGTATCTACTTGAGGTAAGAGGCACACTCCTCACAAGTATCACTTGGGACAGCACTTTTTTAATGACTGTGGTAAATAGACGTATGTACATTTAATTTTTATCTCAAGTTGTTAATACTACTAAGGTAGTAAGATGTACATTGATCCCACTTATATGAAGTATCTAGAACAGGCAAATGTATAGAGACCAAAGTTTATTAGTGGTTACCAGGAACAGGTAGGAGGGAGGGGGTAGGGGGACTCATTGCTTAGGGGACACTGAGCTTCTATTTGGGGGAAGCAAACATTTAGAGACAAATAATGGTAATGGTTGAACAACATGATGAACATAATTAATGTCACTGAGTTGTTCATGTGAAGATTGTTGAAATGGCAAATTTTTGTTACATATATTAAAAAAACCAAAAACCAAAAAAAAAACCCACTGCCCTTGAGTCAATTTCGACTCATAGCGACCCTATAGGGCAGAGTAGAATTGCCCCTAGGGTTTCCAAAGAGCGCCTGGTGGATTTGAACTTTTGGTTAGCAGCCAAACACTTAACCACTATGCTACCAGGGCTCCTGTTACATACATATTTACTATAAAAAAGGCATGCATTGAACTGTAATGAAGTATAAGCCAAAACCAAACCTGTTGCTGTAGAGTTGATTCTGACTCATAGCGACACTATAGGACAGAGTAGAACTGCCCCATAGGGTTTCCAAGGAGTAGCTGGTAGATTCGAACTGCTGACCTTTTGGTCAGCAGCCGAGCTTTTAACCACTGTGTCACCAGGGCTGAAATATAGAACACCATAAATTTTTTAGTAAAAATATTTTGGTAATTATGGATACAAGGAGTAGGGAGAAGTGAATTAGGGCCGGGATGAGGGATTTGGGGAGGCTTTCTGGGAGGTGGCACTTAATAGGGTCTTTATGTGTATGGATGGGGAGTGGTGACATTCTAGGCAGAAGTAATACAGTGAATAAATGTATAAAACCAGTTGCTTTCAAGTCAATTCCGACTCATGGTGACCCCATGTGTGCCGAGTAGAACTGCTCCATAGGGTTTTCAAGGTTGTAACCTTTCAGAAGTAGATTGCCAGGCCTTTCTTTTGAGATACTTCTGGGTGTACTCAAAACCCCAGCCTTTTGGTTAGTAGCCAAGTGTGTTAACCATTTGCACGTTGCAGGAACTCAAATAAAGGCATAACAAACCAAATCAAACCCATTGCCATCAAGTCATTTCTGACTCATAGTGACACCATTGGACAGAGTAGAACTGCCCTATAGTGTTTCCAAGGAGCAGCTGGTGGATTTAAATTGTTGACCTTTTGGTTAGCAGCCATATCTCTTAACCACTGCTCCACTAGGGCTCCAAATAAAGGCATTGTTGTTGTTGTTAGGTGCTGTCAAGTCGCTTCCGACTCATAGCGACCCTGTGCACTACAGAACGAAACACTGCCCGGTCCTGAGCCATGCTCACAATTGTTGTTATGCTTGAACCCATTGTTGCAGCCACTGTGTCAATCCATCTCATTGGGGGTCTTCCTCTTTTTCGCTGACCCTCTACTTTACCAAGCAGGATGTCCTTCTCCAGGGACTGATCCCTCCTGACAACATATCCAGAGCATGTAAAAGTAGTCTTGCCATCCTTGCTTCTAAGGAGCATTCTGGTTGTACTTCTTCCAAGACAGACCTGTTCATTCTTTTGGCAGTCCATGGTATATTCAGTATTCTTCTCCAACACCACAATTCAAAGGTGTCAATTCTTCTTCGGTCTTCCTAGTTAATTGTCCAGCTTTCTCATGCATATGAGGCGATTGAAAACACCATGGCCTGGGTCAGGCGCACCTTAGTCCTCAAGGTGACATCTTTGCTTTTCCACATTTTAAAGAGGTCTTTTGAAGCACATTTCCCCAGTGCAATGCGTCTTTTGATTTCTTGACTGCTGCTTCCGTGGGTGTTGATTGTGGATCCAAATAAAATGAAATCCTTGACAACTTCAATCTTTTCCCCATTTATCATGATGTTGCTTATTGGCCCAGTTGTGAGGATTTTTGTTTTCTTTATGTTGAGGTGTAATCCATACTAAAGGCTTTGGTCTTTGATCTTCATCAGTAAGTGCTTCAAGTCCTCTTCACTTTCAGCAAGCAAGGTTGTGTCATCTGCTTAATGCAGGTTGTTAATGAGTCTTCCTCCAATCCCGATGCCCTGTTCTTCTTCATATAGTCCAGCTTTTCGGATTATTTGTTCAGCATATAGATTGAGTAGGTATGGTGAAAGGATGCAACCCTAAATTTAAACCATACAGTATTCCCTTGTTCTGTCTGAACAACTGCCTCTTGATCTATGTACATGTTTCTCATGAGCACAATTAAGTGTTCTAGAATTCCCATTCTTCACAATGTTATCCATAATTTGTTATGATCCACACTGTCGAATGTCTTTGCATAGTCAATAAAACACAGGTAAACATCTTCCCGATACTCTTTGCTTTCAGCCAGGATCCATCTGACATTAGCAAGGATATCCCTGGTTCCATGTCCTCTTCTGAATCTGGCCTGAATTTCTGGCAGTTCCCTGTTGACATACTGCTGCAGCTACTTTTGAATGACCTTCAGCAAAA
Organism: Trichechus manatus latirostris; assembly: GCF_000243295.1. Lineage (NCBI taxonomy): Eukaryota > Metazoa > Chordata > Mammalia > Sirenia > Trichechidae > Trichechus > Trichechus manatus. The sequence continues at coordinate 29,704,722 of NW_004443945.1, forward strand.
TTTTATTTGTGCGTGATATTAATGATATTGTTCGATAATTTATTCATTCAGTTGGATCACCTTTCTTGGGAATAGACATAAATATGGATCTCTTCCAGTCGATTGGCCAGGTAGCTGTCTTCTAAATTTCTTGGCATAGATCAGTGAGCACATCCAGTGCTGCATCCATTTGTTGAAACATCTCAATTGATACCCCATCATTTCTTGAAGTCCTGTTTTTCACCAATGCCTTCAGTGCAGCTTGGAATTCTAACTTCAGTACCATCAGTTCCTGATCATATGATACCGCTTGAAATGGTTGAACTTCGACTAATTCTTTTTGGTATAATGACTGTGCCTTCTTTCCATTTTCTTTTGATGCTTCCTGCATCATTTAATATTTTCTGTATATAATTCTTCACTATTGCAACTTGAGGCTTGAATTTTTTCTTCAGTTCTTTCAGCTTGAGAAATGCCGAGTGTGTTCTTGTCTTTTGGTGTTCTAACTCCAGCTCTTTGCATATGTTATTATAATACTTTACTTTGTCTTCTCAAGCTGCGCTTTGAAATCTGTTCAGTTCTTTTACTTCATCATTTCTTCCTTTTGCTTTAGTTACTCGGCGTTCAAGAGCAACTTTCAGAGCCTCTTCTGACATTCATTTTGGTCTTTCTTTCCTGTCTTTTTAATGACCTCTTGCTTTCTTCATGTATGATTTCCTTGATGTCATTCCATAACTTGTCTGGTCTTTGGTCATTAGTGTTCAGTGCACCAAATCTATTCTTTATATGGCCTCTAAATTCTGGTGAGGTACTTTGGCTCTCCTGGACTTGTTCTAATTTTCTTCAGTTTCAACTTGAACTTGCATTTGAGGAATAGAGGTAGGAAAGTAAATGTGTTTGGGGAACTGATCATGCTAGTTTGGGACAATGAGTTCATGAGAGGCAAGACTAGTCCAGTAGGTTGAATTGGGCTTGTGGAGAGCCTTAAAGTCAATGGGCTTGGAGTTTATTAACCAGGCAATAGAAAACTACAGGGTTTTGAATAGGAGAGTGATGGGGATCAAAGGGAAAAGGACAGCAGTGGAGAAGGATTGGTGGAAGAATAAGCAGACTAGCTGAATAAATATTTGATATTTCTACTAATTTCACTGAGTGCTGTTTGTTCTCCTAAATTGCTGCCAGGAAAGCAGATTTAAAAGTTGCGGTATTCGGATCTGACGTGACCTGTATGAGTTTACTCTCTGTACATTTTAAATGGTGTTAATGGTGACAAGAGAAAAGCATAACCACTTTTGCTCTGGGCATATGCCTGGTGAGCTCGGATTTTCCTTGGTTTGCTTCTGTTCTCTTTCACTTGTTATTTGCTCATTATTATGTAAGCCTAGAGTGGCCAGCATATGATGTTCCTTATTGCCTTCTTTTTAAAATTGTTTAAGCGAACTCAAATCCTCCTTGGCCTTTTAGAATTTAGTGCCTGATCACATTACCTGGTCAGGTCTTGAACAAATCCTGGATGAAACACAACTGATCTGCAGCCAGTGGAAAAAATAAAAGAGTTAAGAATTAATCTTTCTTTTATATAGCTGGAAAATCATACAGTCACATTCAATTTTAGAAAAAAAATACTTAAAAGGCAGCTTGATAGGTTTTTATTTCTCTAATTCACATACTAATCTTAAGAGAGCATTGATATGATAATCCATTGTTTACTGTTTCACTGCAGTAACATTGTTATTTGTAAAGAAGACAAGAAAGAGAATCAGAAATTGCATTTTGTTAGAAATTCTCACAAGTGCACTAGCAACTAACTGATTTATGATTAAGGATCTTTCAGTATTCTATTATTGGGGGTTACGATTGATTGGCTGTTAATATCATACCATATAAAAATGTGAGAAATAAGTTTTCAGTTCAGAATTTTTTTGAGAAAAGAAAATCACTTTAAGCTGGTTATTTTGGTGTAAATTTTCAAAGTGGTGGCTCTAATAGGATTATTGAGTGAAGAATGGAAAGTTTTTCATTTTTAAAGACATTCCATGAAAGGTTGTGTTTTTTTTTTATCTTCTTTGCAACTACGTGAAGGTTTCTGGAAATTTTTTTGGCTCAGCATTTACTTTGTAGATTATTAATAAGCTCTGAAAGTTTGACATAAAAATAAAACCACATTTCTTGAAAGACGGAATAGGATTTCTATTATCTTTTGAAAAAACTTGGGGAGGGCATGTGATAAATTATAATGGCTTCATAGTGCTAATTAAAATATCTCTAATATAGACCACAAGTTGAGCGTAATAGTTCAAAACGCATTTCTGTTACATATTATTCTTTGTTTCTCTACTTTTAAAGGTGGTCTTAAAGTTCATTTGGGCATACTTAATGTGAAATTTTGAGACTAACTTACAATGTCTTTAACTACTCATATCTATTTATCTAATTTTGTTTAGCTAGAATAATTGGGAAAGTTCTTCATACTAATGAAATTTATAAAAATAATTTTTATATATTTGTATGAAAGTTAAATATATTTGCTTATTAGCCCTGTGATTGGGTAAACATTCTTTGTCTACGTCCATTTTTTTAAAATTAGCCAAACAAATATTATTTTTGTATTGTAGAGATGAGAGGGTTGAGATTATAGAAAATTAATTGTGTTAACAGCATAACAAGAGTAAGCGATAGACCCTAGAATTCAAATCTTCAGACTCCTGGTTCAATTTGCTGTTTAATGAGAAATACTCCCTTTTGTTATAAAATCTAATTTATAGTATAATTTGGCATAATATCACAGATAATGTTTTGGAAAAAAAGCAGACTGACATTATTATAGCAAATTCTGAAATATAGCATGATCTGATGACATGACCCCTGAGAACAGTTATAGCAAAACTTCAGTGTATTGATAAGAGCAAAGCATATTGGTGAACTTAGATAATTAGTCCAAATTATTGGAGTTCTGAGGTTTAATATATATATATAAACATATATATATATGTACATACTAATATAAGATATATATTTGAATCCATTTAATAACATAATTTTTAATATGTCTTGCAGTTTGGTGGTGGTGGGGAAGGGGACATTGCTTCTTCGTCTTTTGCCCCTGGTATCTATTGCAGAACCTCCACTAGTAGGCCTTCAATAAATATCTGTTGAATTAATTGTATTAATAGATATTCATTCATCATAGAGGGAGATTCTTGGCTTCCTTTTCTCTTTATATACACTCTTTCAATATCTACTTGTAATAGCGTATCTGTGGGGAGATATCTATAGGGTATCTCAGCCTACAAAAGTCCTTTGATGTTACATGACCTTAAGTTACTAGGAAATCTACAATTTACTAGAAAGTGTGAAATTGGACAGAGAATCACATTTCCTTCCACAGTCCAAGACCTAAGCCAAGTCTTCTCTGCAATTTCCCCCAATGCATGTTAAGTAGCACAGACATCCATTTTTACGATTGATTAAATATTTGACATTCTTCACCAGTTCATATTCATATTCTGAAACAGTTACAATGCCACCCAGACATGCACATAAAAGTATTTCAGTCCTATATGTTCATTCTTCACAGAATACACATTCCATTACTCACAATAAAAATGTAGAAAACGTGCAAATCCCTTATATAAAGCCCTTATTCAGAAACAATTCTATCTCCACAGAATTTCATAAATCTCTTCCAATTTACAAGCAAGAATTATATAACACTGCAGTGATATTTCCAAAGCAATCCTTTATCTCTTCCCTGAGATTTCTTTCTCAGCTTTTAAAAAATATCCATGAGGCTTAGTCAATGTTCCTGCTCACTAGGCTTTATGGAAGTTATAATTGAATTTAAAAATATAATAAATGCTTTTTTATCTAAAATGTGTAAAAGTGCTACAATTCAACAGACAGAGAGAGAGAATAAAAGCATGTGCAACTTGATTTTTCCCTTTCAAGCTTGGAAGAGCCCAAACACCCTCCTTGACTGTCAAGACATGAAGAGATGCTCTAGATCTGACCTGGGTGACACTTGTTGAGTGTATTATAAAAACAGAGGCAAAGAAGTCAAACTTTCCATTTTGACCTAGGGCCAGTCCTAACAAATTTTCTTTAAAAATGTAAACTTAGAAATGATGAACTGAATGGGATGTAGATTTGCAAAGGATTAAAATCTCAATTAAAACGTTCAATGAATGAATGAATGAATGCTCATAAAAGGTATAGATGTGTCATATTTATATAAGAGGATATCACTGGGAAGGAACTGGTGGTACTGGTCAAAGAGGCTTCCATGCCTCTTATTTGCCACCTCCTCAATCATTGTCTTAATTGTAACTGATTTTTTGAGGACACTATAGATATCCGTTTAAAAACTTCCCTAGCCTTAAGTGTTGCTTACATTTCCATAATACATGTATTTGTCCCTATAACTAAAGAAGCCACTAAGTATTTACTATTGCTAGGTGCAACATCAGTTTTTAAGAGAAGTGTTAAGTGTATTTTAAGTAAAGTCTGCAATTCTAGGGCTTTTTTTTTTTAAAAATTAATTAATTAATTAATGTTTTTATTGTACTTCAGGTGAAGGCTTACAGAACAAATAGTTTCTCATGAAACAGTAGTACACATGTTGTTTTA
>NW_004443945.1:29716160-29736089 GCF_000243295.1 Trichechus manatus latirostris
TGTTTGTGGCACTTACTACAGCCACCAGAGTGGGTCAGTAATCAGTGCAGGGCAGGTTCCAGTAGGCCGTGCCTGTGCTGCTTGGTGGTGTGATGTCAAGCGCACAGTGCAGGTAGGCAAGATGCAGCGGGGGGATTGTTAAGTTTGGAGCTAAGAAGGATATGGGAGAGAGGAGAGAGGAACAGGAGCCAAAAACATACAAACAAACAAAAAAGAATGTCAGGGGATCTTGCCATTGGAGTGGAGAGATGAGAGACTATGAAATGGAGAAAAACAGAAAGGGGAAGAAGAAGGAAAGAAAAGAATGAATAAATAAAAATCAGAAAGGTTAAAGAACCCCAAAGTTCCCAAGGATCCCCCCGGTGCAGCTATGAGGTCTGGGGAAGTCGCTCTCAGGTGTTGCAGTACAGCCTGGTTAGAAGGCATAGAGGTATACAACTCCAGGTATTCAGGGAACAGAAAGAGAAGGACGATTTAGAGAGACACTAAACTGAGCAATGTAGAAAGACAAAAAGGGAAAAAGGGGGAAAAGAAAACAAAACAAATTAAAAAAAAAAAAAGAACCAGAAAGGCCCCCAAAAAACAGAAAAAAACAAACCAACAAAAAAAGAAATGCTCTCAGGGATCCCTCTGCACGTCTGTGGAAGCCGAGGGGGAGTCTCCTTGCCACGCAGCTCTGCCTGGCCAGAAAGTGCACCCAACTCAAGAGAAGGAAAATAAAACAAACAAACAATTCAAAACTAACAAATGAACATAAGCCCCGGGATCCCACCAGCGAGGCAGCCCAGATCAGGAAGCAGCTCCACCCTCGAACAGAGCTCCTCAGCCCCTCAGGAAGAAGCAAAGATGGTGCACGGAGCCAGGTACTCAAGCGAAAGGAGGGGGAGGTGGCGAGAGGCAAGTAAGAAATCAAAAGAAGTAGAAAAAAACAGCAACACTAGCAGCCAACAAACAGCACTCAGAGAGCCAGCTAGTGCGGGCTGGTGTTTCTGGACAAGAGACTGTGTCCGCGGGAAGCAGAGGGGGCCGAGTGTGGGTGAAGAAGGGTAGAGAGTGGGAAAGTGTATATCGCAAATTACCGGTAGTTTTGTCTCCCACTGGACACTCCGTGAGGCTGCTTTCTCTTACTCCCTGTTTGCTGGTTTCTGATAGGAGTCAAGATGGCTGTGCGTTAGCTGCTTTAGCTGGTTGGGGACCTCTGCATGAATCTCTCCTCACTCTCCGTTCTCTGTCAGTTTTTTCCCTCCATTTGGTGCTTGGCTGAGTTCTTTATCTCTTCATTTGATGTTTTAGGGTTTCAGGATTGTTGTTTTCTCTGTTTGGCTTCGTTTTTCAGATCTTTGCTGTGAAGGGACAGTGTGGTGCTTCTGCCTAGAGTGCCATTTTGCTGGAACTCCTCTAGGGCTTTCATTTATAAAGAAAAGTTCTTTATTTCAAAGAAAGAGTAGAAAATTCTTTCATGATTTTTAAACAAAGATGATGTTGTCATGCTCTTAAGATACGGATGGAAAATTTAGTGGCTTATTTTTTGTTTTGGAGTCCCCTGGTGGTGCATATAGTTAACACACTTGGTTGCTAATCAAAAAGTTGGAGGTTTGAGTCTACCTAGAGTCCCCTCAGAAGAAACATCTAGCAAGTTACTTCTGAAAAATCAGCCACTGAAAACCTTATGGAGCACAGTTCTACTTTGACACACATAGGATCACCATGAATCAGATTTACTTGATGTCAACTGGTTTGCATTGCTTATGTATTCAATTACTTACTTATTTACTTACTTAAGTGGATTGAAAATTAAAGGCAGAGACTAGATAAAAGGAAATATGTGTCTCTTTCTTAAATAACTCCTTCATTCCTTTAGGTGAGACAGGAGGAGATTAGACTCAGAGTTCTGAAAAAATGTAAATTGAACAAAAAGTTTATAGCAGTCATAATACATTACCAGAGAATTAAGCTGTATCCTTCATGGGTCTCTTATCACTGAACAACTTATGGAAAACCAAAAAAAAAAAAAAAAAGGGCTTATGATACCAAACTAATATAAAATCTTTGAACTGAGAATGAGCTCCAGAAGGGAAATCATTACAAAAATGATTTCAGCATAAGTTATGAAAGTATTAAATCAAGTCTAGAGATTTAAGAAAGTACTGCTTAAAAAGTTATTTAATATTTAGACTTTTAAAAATGATATGAATTCAAATATGTACATAAAATTATATGTGTGTGTGCATGTATTTGTTTATGGGCTTATCCACTTTTCAGTGTTAACTGTTGCTGTCAATAATCATTTTGTTCAAAAGAAAGGCAGATTTTGAACACAGATATTTCTATGGGTTTTGAAAAATGCGGAGTCATATGTCCACTACCACACTTCCATACAGAATAGTTTCATTACCCAAAAGTTCTTCTATGGTACCTCTATACAGACAAACCCTTTTTCTACCCCAGAACCCCTAGCAACCACTGATCTGTTTTCTATACCTATTGCTTTACCTTTCCAGAATGTCATCTAAATGGAATTATACAGTATGTAGCCTTCTGAGTATGGCTTCTTTCTCTTTGCATAACGTATCTGATATTCATCCATATTGTTGTGTGTTTCAGTCATTTTGTCCTTGTTATTACTGGGAAATATTCCATTGTATGGATCTACCACAGTTTGTTTATTCATTTATTTGTTGAAATATATTTGGATTGTTTCCAGCTTTTGGTAATCGTGAATAAAGTTGCTATAAACATGTACTCCAATCTCTGCCTCCATCTTCATATGGCTGTCTTCCTCCTATCTGTATCTGTGTCTCTTCTCTTTTTGTAAGGGCACACTCAGATTAGATTAGGACCCATCTTACTCTAATATGACCTTATGTTAACTAATAGCATCTTCAAAGACCCAGTTTCTAAAATGGTCATGTTCACAGGTATCAGGGGTTAAGACTTCATTATATCTTTTTGGGGAACACAATGCAATTTATAACATTGATTTACCCATAATCTGGTCTGTTTAACTTTGAAACTAAGATAATAAATTTTTAATGATGGTTAGAATGTATGTAGATGTAACACAGTGTGGTTCAGCAGATAATAAGATCATAGGAAAGATGTGTTTAGTTAGGTATTTGAAGTAACATGAAAGCAAAGATACAAGTCTAGTATTTCCTATGCAATGCTGTGGCATCTAGTATTTTTTTACATGGTAAGGTATATAATTTTTCACACAGAAAATATTAAATCCATGCTGTTTACAAAGCAGCTATGCTTTATTCACTCTTTTTTTTTTTTTTTTTTTTGGTTCGGTGACTAAAAGAGAGAAAGATGAGATACTTTTCTAAAAGTGCTCCTTTAAATTTACATACTTTTAGTTCAGTCTTTCATAGAGGACATGACAAATTGTTTTGCTCTCCCTTCCCTAGGTCATAGAAAATAGATTTTCTCATTATTTTTTGATAGATAACCAGGTCCAAAATAATCATGGTCATAAGCTCTGCTGCTATTGGTTTTAATAAATAGGTTTAAAGAATAGATTTTTACTAAGAAAATTGTTTGCTTTGAAAGTTATTTCTTCTAAAATTCAATTTATTGTCATATATATGTATATATATACACGCACACTTTTATATATTATGTCATTATATGTATGTGTGTTTATATTTAATTTTTTTTTGCCATTTTTCCACCTATTTTCTGAGGTCTCAATTTACCTATCTCAGATATACTTATGGTATTTTTCAGGAATATGACATACAATACTTGGGAGTAATTACCATATTCTTTATATCAGTGTTTCTTTCCTACTCTCCATTTTGCTTAATTAATTATTCATTCCTTCTTTTGATTTACTCATTGAGCACCACTTCTGTACATGGCATTCTGCTAGATACTGTGAGAGAAACCAAGTCTCTAGAAACCAAGGCAGAGCCCTGACTTTGTATTATGTTACAATTTAGTGGGAAAGATTTAGACTTAACAAATAACTGTAAAAACAAGGCAGAATTAAATCAATACAACATACAAGTATACACAATGGACTTTGGGAGTGCAAACGGAGTGATTATTTGTGCTTGGAAAGATAGTGGGAGAAGGGGGTGCTTAAGTTGGATCCTTTTATTGTAAATCATTTCAGCAGGATATAGGGGAACTAAAACACACATCCACAAATAGTGGAAACGTAAAATGGTACTTTGGAAAACAGTTAAGTAGGTTCTTAAACATTAAATGTATACCTATTATATGACCGAGTCATTCCAGTCCTTGTCATTACCCAAGACAAATGAAAGCATATGTTCAGACAAAGACTTGTATGTGAATATTCACAGCAGTTTTATTTGCAGTAACCCCAAACTGGAAACAATACAAATGTCCATCGATGGATGAACTGATAAACAAACTGTGGCATACCAATACAATGGGATACTACTCAGTGATAAAAAAGAAATAAATTACTTATATATGCAACATCATGGATGAATCTCAGAATAATTATGCTAAGTGAAAGAAGCCAGATGAAAAAGATTACATACTATTTGACTCAATTGATATAAAATGGGAAGAAATACAGACTAATGTACAGTGACAGATTATAAATCAATGGTTGTTTTGGGATGGCAGAGCAAAGGGAGCAGTAGGGAGAGTTTACAAAAAATCATTTTTGTGTGATGGATATGTTCAATATATTATCATGATGTTGGTTTCACTGGTGTATACATAAGTCAAAACTTATCAAATTTGGTACTTGAAACATCCAGTTTATTGTATTTCAATTAAACCTTAAAAAATGTATTAAAATTCTGTTTTTGAAAAGTTTATTTTACTTCTATGTCTTTTCACTAGAAATTTTTGAGAAAGCTTTAAATCAGCAGGAGAACTATCTCATGTAAGGAGCCCTGTTGGCACAATGGTTAAGCACTCAGATGCTAACCGAAAGGTCAATGGTTTGAATCCACCAACAGCCGCATGGGAGAAAAGACCTGGCGATCTGCTTCCATAAAGATTACAGCCTAGGAAACCCTACAGGGCAGCATTACTCTGTCACATGGGGTTCTAATGAGTTGGAATAGACTTGAGGGCATGCAACAACAACTATCTCATGTAATGTTCCTCAGGAAACAGACTGAGAGAGGATTTTAGAGAGAATATTGCCGAGTACTCTGGAGAAATACTTGGAAAGGAGTGACAGAAAGGGAAGCAGGAAGCTTTGGAGTTGTCCTAAGTTGAAACAAGGGCACTGAACCCTTGTACCTTGCCTCAACCATTCGTTGGATTCTGGCCGTCTCCAGGGAGGGGGCACAACCTTTGGGAATTCCCTGAGAGAGACTCAGCTGTGAACTATCTATACATAACATTCATAATAACATGGCACTGAATGCCTGAATCTGGACAGTACAACACAATATACACCAACCTATACTCAATATCTCCCTCCTCATATTGTATTACCCATTAAGATTCCCCTAAGAAATGTCGCAAATATTTTATTTTCTAGTGCCATCATGTAACATCAGTCTACCTCCTTGTGATGATCAGGGTCCATTACCCCTGCCATGATAGTGATACCCTCCTGCTAGTCCTTGCCATAAGGTGCTCAAAGTCACTAGGTGGTAGCCATAGATTAAAATTTAGTGGGACTCTTGCTGTGTCTTTGCTAAAGGGTTTCCCTTTCTGAGCATCAATACCTATACAAACACAAAGCCTAGAACTGTGAGGATGGGATATACAAATTCCCCACGTGGGTTAGAGAAAGCATAGCCACTTCTATTACAAACCATTGGTTCCTGGGCCAATGTATTCTACCTACTGGGGTTACAGCACCATATAATGGTTGTTGATTTAAGGTATACACTGCAAGATGATACCGCATCTTCTCAGGGTATGTTCTGTAAGCTATGCTTTCAAAAGGCTGTTCTGTCACTCTATCAGGCTGAAAGCTGTGACTATGGATAGAATGTTCTGAAAACCCTTAGTTACAGCTTCTATCTGAAACTCTGTGGGCAGGAAAAGCAAACCCATACCTAGTAATATGTGTCAATTTTCATCAGGATGAATCAACTTGCCACCAAGTTGCAAGTTAGCTTGTTGGCCTTCTTGAAGGATGGTACTATATCAGGGGCTCAACTTGAGTCTGCGTTGTATATTTGTCAGGTTGTACAGGTGGCAGTGGCAATAGCTTGATCAGCCTGAGTGACAGCCCATACTGTTGGTTCCATACATAGCCTCCATCTCTGCTACCATGGTTTCCCTGATCATACACTCATTATGCTAGTACCAGGGGTGGATCACCTTACCAAATAATATTTTTTATTTGGTTTCTAGGGCCTGTTCTGTGATGGTTGCTTTCTAGTGATAACTCATTCCCACAGCCCATCCACATGCTTACTACCCAGAATTCTTGGTCCCCGATCTTTCAATCTTTCTTCTTCCAGATCTCTGACCAACCTGCCTAGTCATTCATCATGGACCATGAGTCCATATATATTCTTAACCTGGGCCACCCTCTTCCACACAAAGTGGATGACCAGGTACACCATCTGAAGCCCTATCCATTAGGATGATTTCCTCTACCTCTGCCTTTCAAGATCATGCCTAAGCAGGGCTATAAAGCAGCAGTAGTCCATTTTCAGCTTGCCTCAATATACTGAGCCAGCCTACACCTAAATTAAGCTTGGATTTTTTCCTTCTCCATTGCTGGTCTTAAGAAACTCAATTTTAGCTGAGAGAATGGTGCATCCAACAGTTGTAGATGATATGGATATGTGAGCCACTTGTTCATATAGCTTTCCTGTGCCCTCTGGCCTTCCTCACACCCCATTACAGAAAATATGAGTTATTGGTGGCCTCACTCCAAATCTTATGAACTGATTAGTCTGAGATAACCCAGTTTATGATGGACAGTACTGGAAACACTGTCATTTGGTGTTTCATGGGCAAATGTTCTGTATCTACCAAGGATTAGTAGGATCCCAGGAGTTTTCTTTGAATGATGTAGAGTTCTCTGATATAAATGACATGACACTACTCCAGTAGTCTAGTGGTCTGTGTTCTGATTCTCCAAGTGGAGTTTGACATAAACTTCACATGACATAAACTTTTCCTACCACAGTTACCTCCAATACCATAGGGTCTCCAGGAAAGTATGGTGCAAGGGCCAGGGATGTTTACACCACCACCTAGATCTACTTCAGAGTCTTCCCTTCTCCTAGTCTCTATTAAATGCTGTGGCTTTCTTTGCTAACCAGTAAATGGATCAAAGTAGTACTCCCACGTGTGAGATTATGCTGCCTCCGGAACTTAAAATGGCCTATTAGTGATTGTACTTCCTTCTTAGTAGTGGGGCAGGAGGTGGTGATGAGATGCAATAATTTATCCTTACATTGAAGAAGATGTCTCAGCCTAGTTCAGACTACTGGAGTCCTAACAATTTCACTGTTAGGTCCATGCATTTTCATAGGATTTATCTCACACCTGCTGGAGCACATATGTTGGGGCAAAAATATACTTGTCATTTCTTCTCATAAGTTCTCAATATGATGTTCTGAGGATTTATCCAGACAGTCCAGTCCCTTTGAACTGTATTATGACAGAAAGCAAAAGAGTTAGCATAGCCCTTGGACCATAAATGTAATACTGTTGCCTGCCCCACAATAATATGAACTTTTTTCTGGGCCAAGGTTGGAAAAGAATGCATTCTTTAAATCAGTGAGCCAAGGATTTTGATAAATACAGTCAACATGTAGATTTTTTCCCAGGGCTAGAGACTTCACATCTATCATTAGATTATCAAGGTCTCCAAAATGTCAAGAATCACTGCTCTAAGAAAATTACCCTTGTATTACCCCTTACCACTAAGTGTTATTAAAGCTTCAAAATATTTCTGACATTCTAAAAGCATCAGGGAAACAAACTATAGATCAAACAACTTTAAACATGTTTACATACATCCACCTTGAACATTCTCTTCACTCTCTCCTGGTGGTGCTCTGTTTGCCTGGCTTCTGCCAACTATCAGTCTCCTCTGTGAGCTACTCTCTCTGTAATCGTCTTTAAAAATTAATGTCATGTTCTCTGACTCATCAGGGTAAACCTCTTTAAGCCCAGCCGTGCAATAGTCAGTTACTTTCTGATGACACACAAATATTCATTCTAATGTCCAGCGAATTCCAGAAATAGGTAACTAAATGCTTACTGAACATTTCCAACTTAATTGTCCCATAGTACATTCAATTCAGCATGCCCATAATTGAATTTGTCATTTGATCACTCCTTTCCCCTCCTCCATCCCCCAATCTCTCCTCCTCTGGTATACCCAATCACAGTAGATAGCACTACTGTTGAAACAGTTGTCCATGTCAGAACTCTAAAAGTTATCCTAGATGCCTCTTTATCACTGACTACCACATGCAGTCAGTGTAAGCTCCAAACATTTCATCTTTTTAAAATACATGTTAATTATCCAATTCAACATCTCGCTAACAATGCTTTAGCTCCAATATTCATAAGTATCTCCCTGAATTATAAAATTTCTCCTAAATTTCCCTATGCACCTTCTCCTCCAATCTATCCTCCAAGCTGCTTCTAGAAGAAAGTTTCAAAAATGCAAATATATCACTCTTCTTCATAAAGTCCCATATATTTCAGTATAAAATCCAAACATTTCCCTAGATATATAAGCCTTCATAATCCTATCACTTTCTTGCTGCTTCCCCATTCTTAGCTACAGCATAATTAAAACATGGGCAATTCCCTAAATGGGTCTATACGTTTATGCATTGGCATCTTCACACAACCTTCCAGCCTCCTTCTGAAATTCTGTCCCCATCCTCATCTTCATAGAATTAACTGCTATCTATTTGTTCTCCAACACTTAGCTCTAGGGTTCCCTCTGCTGGGAAGCCTTTCCCAACATAGCAGTGGAATTCATCTGTCATTCATTGAAAATACTCTGCATCCACCTCTGTAGTACTTAACATACTTGCCTGTTATCATTGCTTCCTGCATCCTTCTATAGATGGCAAGACAAGTAATTTATTACACTGGCCTTCATGTCACAAGTATCTAGTACAATGCCAATAATTAATTTTTCTCAAAAATTGTTCTAACAAAATTAATGTAAATCTGACTTTCTTCAAATATCAGAGAAACCCTTCTAGAACTCTTACTCATCTGTCAAGATTCACTACACTGAAATGTAAAGAGAAATGTAACAGAACATGCACAGTTTCAGTGATTCTGATCATTGAATTTCTATTCCTTTCATCTCTCAGTTTTCCCATACATTTGGACTCCAGCCTCTTGTGAAGCTATGTTATGGATTGAATTGTGTCCCCCAAAAATGTGTGCTGTAAATCCTAACCCCTATACCTACGGTTATAATCCCACTAGGGAATGGCTTTTTTTTTTTATGTTAAAGTGGCAGTATTTGTATAGGGTGGGTCTTAATCCAATCTCTTTTGATATGTAAAAAGGGCAGATTAAGCAAGTAAGCAAACAAACAGAGATAAGAGAAGATATATGCAAAACTATAAATATTGTGGAGGAACAGAAGCTCAAAAGAGAGACAAGGACCTTCCTCCAGAGCCCACACAGACAGAAAGCTTCCCCTAGGGCCAACACCCTGAATTCAGATTTCTAGCCTCCTAAACTGTGAGAAAATTCATTTCTATTTGTTAGAGCCACTCACTTGTGGTATTTCTGTTTTAACAGCACTAGGTAACTAAGACAATCTACTATATATACATGAAGTTGTTGTTAGGTGCCATCTAGTCAGTTTTGACTAATAGCGATCCGTGTATAACAGAATGAAAAACTGGCCAGTCCTGTGCCATCACACAACAGTAGGTATGCTTGAACCCATTGTTGTAGCCACTGCGTCAATCCGTCTCCTTGAGGGCCTTTCTCCCTTTTGCTCACCCGCTACCAAGCATGATGTGCTTTTCCAGAGGCTATGTTGTTGTTAGGTGCTGTCGAGTCGGTTCCGACTCATAGCAACCCTATGCACAACAGAACGAAACACTGCCCAGGCCTGCGCCATCCTCACAACTGTTGCTATGCTTGAACTCATTGTTGCAGCCACTGTGTCAATCCATCTCCTTGAGAGTCTTCCTCTTTTGCTGACCCTCTACTTTACCAAGCATGATGTCCTTCTCTAGGGACTGATGCCAAATGATAACATGTCCAAAGTATGTGAGATCTCGCCGTCCTTGCTTTTAAGGAGCATTCTGGCTGGTCCTTCCTAATAATATGTCCAAAGTAAGCAAGACAATGTCTTGCCATCCTCCTTCTAAGGAGCATTCTGGTTGTACTTCTTCCAAGACAGATTTGTTCATTCTTCTGGGAGTCCATGGTACATTCAATATTCTTCACCAACACCATAATTCAAATGTATCTTGTACAGTCTTCCTTTCTCATTGTCCAGTTTTCGCATGCATATGAGGTGATTAAAAATATCAAGGTTTGGGTCAATCTTCCTCCAATCCTGTCACCATGTTCTTCTTCATATAGTCTACCTTCTCAGATTATTTGATCAGTGTACAGTTTGAATAAGTACGGTGAAAAGACACAACACTGACACACACCTTTCCTGTAGTATCCCTTGTTCTGTTCGAATGACTGCCTCTTGGTCTATGTACAGGTTCCACATGAGCAAAATTAAGTGTCCGGTAATTCCCATTCTTCACAATTTTATCCACAGTCAAATGCCTTTGCATAGTCAATAAAACACAGAAAAAATCTTTCTGGCATTCTCTGCAGTCAGCTAGGATCCATCTGACATCATCAGTGAAATCTCTTGTTCCACGTCCTCTTCTGAATCTGGCTTGAATATCTGGCAGTTCACTACTGATGTATGACTGTAGCCATTTTTTAATTATCTTCAGGAAAATTTTGCTTGCATGTGATATTAATGATATTATTTGATAATATCCACATTCCGTGGGATCTCCTTTCTTTGGAATGGGCACAAATATGAATCTCTTTCAGTCGGTAGGCCAGGTATCTCTCTTCCAAATTTCTTGGCATAGACAAGTGAGCACTTCAAGCATCACATCTGTTTGTTGAAGCACCTCAAATTGGTATTTTCTTCAGTTCCTGGAGCCTTGTTTTTTGTCAATGCCTTCGATGCAGCTTGGAATTCTTCCTTCAGTACCATCAGTTCTTGATCATTATACATAAAGACCTACTATATTTTTGTGACATGTAAGTTGCATGTTCTCTTCTCCTAGTAAATTTCCTATGTTTTTTCCAAACGGATATTAAAGATTAAATAATTCTTGTTGGACTGTCTTCTATAAATTTCTAGCAGATAAGAATATTTTAATCAAAAAGCTAAAAAAAATCTACTCTCCTTCTCTTGTCTGTTTTTAAATTGCAACAAAAAGAAATGGCAGGAAAAAAATTTAAACCTGTTACACTTTGATTTTCTTCCACCGGTATCTTAAGCTATAGAGGTATGTTACAGAACACATATTTTTATATGTGTAATAAATATTTTCTATATTTTCCACTCATGCATTCTAATTTGAAGCAAGAATAAATTTATTTTGAAAAACTACAGAAGACAAATCAGGAATGATGATTAAATAAAATATTATGGTTAGTATGAAAAAAAAGTACAGCCAGAATGCTCCTTAGAAGCAAGGATGGTGAGATTTTTGTCTCACATACTTTGGACATGTTATAAGGAGGGACCAGTCCCTGGAAAAGGATATCATGCTTGGTAGAGTGTCAGAGAACAAGAAGAAGACTTCAACGACATGGATTGACACAGTGGCCGCAACAATGGGCTCAAGCATAACAACCATTGTGAGGATGGCACAGGACCAGGCAGTGTTTCGTTCTGTTTTATACAGGGTCACTATTAGTGGAAACCAATTCCACAGTACCTAACAACAACAGGGAAAAGAAAAGAGCTTTTTTACTCTAGTTTTGGAACTAATTAAATACTATACAGACACAAATGATTGTTCTAACGTATCAAATGAAGAAATGGTTCACTCAATATTTGAAATTATATGACTATTTTAAGCTCTATATTCCTACTCAAATTATAAAAGCAGTAAAAACCAGTTATCATTAAGTTGATTCTGACTCATGGTGACCCCTATGTTGCTGAGTAGAACTATGTTCCATTGGGTTTTCATGGCTGTGACATTTTGGAAACAGATCTCCAGGCCCTTTTTCTGAGATGCCTTTGGATGGGTTTGAACCACTAACCTTACAATTAGTAATCTGAGCTTAACCGTTTGCACCACCCAGGGACTCCATACTTAAAGACTGGAATTTGGGTTGAAGCACTATATCTTAATAACATGACTTCTGGTAGGGATTCATTAGGATTACTCAACAAACATTAAAATGAGTCATGACTCTTTTTGTTCTTGATATACTTTATCAAAAATGCAGTATCTGAGTGAACACTGAACTGTGCTCACAGAAGAAATTTCACGGTGACAGCTCTTTAGTTCTTTGCCACTTCTTAAATGCCTTCCCATTGACATCTGCTCTGGAATCCTAGACTGCCAAGTCAGTATCCCCACCCACCGAAAGCCCTGTGATGGCTGCTGCAACAGGCAGTGTGCAGTAAGTATTAACCCAAGATGTAGAGAAATTCCTGTAAATGAAGATTAAAGGAAACCACTTTGCAATTGGCTGAGCTGAGAAATTCATGTACCTTCTAATGTCATAAATCAACTTACACTGTCTAGTCACTGACTATTTAATTAACAGCTTCATTTTCTGCCAGTCGAGAGAGGGTCACCGAGGATAAGACATAAAATGTGCAAAATTTCTACAAACCTCCATGTTACTCTGAGAATCAAAACATTGTCATGTTAGTGAAAATAATTACTGAGACAGTATCAGACACTTTTCTGAAGCTCAAAGGAAAAAAAAAGTCTCTCTGCATATATTTCTTGTCTTCTCTCTGTAGTCAACTACATGTATTTTTATGTACAGCAATATAATACAGCTAGCATCTCTAGTAAGAAATTAGCTGTGTTTTATAGTGTCCCTAATCTTCATAATTTTATATGTAAATATATAAAATGTATTTGAGGTTTAAACCCAACAACAGAATTCTCAGTCCAAGGCATGGCTTATGGCCAGAATAATTTAAATGGCAATTAAAAAATCATTTACATTTTAATACGATTAATATAATCTTCCACTAAAGTTTTCCTGATTATTCTTGCTTAATGGTGAGAAAATGTTCTTTACTTCATCTGGAAACCACTGATAAATACAGTTTATAGATAGGAAAGAAATAGAATTCATGTAAAAAATTTTGGAGATAGTTACAAAGAATTGTGACCATTAGCCATACTCTATTAAAATTTGCTAGAAAAAAAATAACAGTCTTGTTAGTCAAGTCAAATTTTTTACTTAAAATGTATCTGTTTCTGAAATGGAGTTTACATTTTAAATGGTTATTTAAAATATGATTTCTAAGCCTTAAAATGTATTTTTATCCTCATTTTCTTCCTCAGCCATTAAACATATCCATTACTAACAGGCTGGCTCTGGAACTAGCTTTCAGAATTGGTTGAACCAACTTAGAAGATAGATTGACCTGATAGAGCTACTTTTGCTCTAAACTTGTGAATTTCAAAAACTGGCCTGGTTAATAACAGGACTGGCAGCTACAGTCATGTCTTCTCTCCAAGTTTGAGGGTAATGGAAGAAAATTAAAAAGTCAAAGCAATTTGGAATCCACAGAACTTTTTTTTTTTCCATATTAAAATAAAGATTTTTCTTATTCTACAGCTAAACAGCAGAAGTAGTATAGTACTGTAGTTAACACATAGGCCTTAGAATCACATTGTTTGCATTCTTATTCAGTCAGGCACCACCAATTATTAGCTCTACAATCTTGCCTAAGTTAATTCCTTATAGTCTCTGTTTTCTCATTTATAAGATGGAGATAATTGTACCTCTAGAGATAGCTAGTAGCCTTTCAATATCAATTCTCCCCTTCTTTAAAGCGGTAGACCTACTTTTTAACCGAGTTTGTGGCTACCTGAAATAAAAACCACATTTCCCAGGGTCTCCTACCTGTAGGTGTGGTCATGTCTGTAAGTCCTAGCAAATGAGATGTAAGTAGAAGGGATACATGCAATTATCAAGAAGTGTCTTTAAAGAGCAAAGAGAATGCTATTCTCCACCCTTTCCCTCTATCTATTGATTAGAATGTAGATACTAGGGCGGGACTTGATGCACCCATCTTGGTCCATGATGTGTGCTTGGGAATAGAAGCAATGAGATACAGGGAGCCTCAGTCCCTGACACTATGGAGCACCATTCCAGTCCCTGATCTCTGTATTAGTGAGGATGCTCCTGATGGCCTAAAACCAAAAAGGTTTTATTTCTTTCCTATTTTTCTTGTCCATCTTGGATCAGCAGGAGGCCCTGCTCCGTGTTGACCAAAATCAGAGGCTGAGGCTGATTGAGCCACCATATTAAAGTATCATCATCAGAGGTAAGAGAAAAACAACACGGTGAAGTGTGCACCAGCTCTTAAAGCTTCTTTCCAGAAATGACATGTTACATCCATTCATATTTATTTGCCTAAAAAGAGTCATATGGTCATGCCTAACATCAAGGACATGGAGAAATGTAATCTTAACCTGTGCCTGAAAGGACAAGAATAAGCAATATCACTGAAGAACACTAGTTATGACCAAAACCTTCTACCCTGAGACATTTAAGTGAGAGAAAAAATTACTTATTGAAGCCATTTCTCCTTTTAGTTTTCTAACCCCTTGTAATTGAACATAATCTTAACTAAAACACTACCAGATAAGGTTGATGATGAAAACTAAATAAGATTGAATACATGAAGTGTCCCACATATAGCCTGGCACATAATAAGCCCTGGATAAAAGGTATCACCATTATTACTACATTGGGGCATCGCAATAGTCAGAAGTAAGTGTTTATGCTCTGAGTAGAGAATTCACACCTCTGCCTTATATTTGATATTCCCCAAGTCGAAATCATTGCTCAAAAATTAACTGTAAGAAAAGCATGCTTGTAAAGTAGTGTTTGGCAGTTCGCGTTTTGGCAAGAATTGGGGATAAGGCAGCCTCGTGTTGGAGCTGTCGGTGCTGCTCAGCTGGAGTATCTCGGGAGCCTGTTTCAGAAGAACATGATGAAGTGCATCTCTCTGTGCCAGGATGCAGCACCTCGAGAACTTCTAGGTCTACTTACAAATAAGATGCCTTGCTGAGTACAATTTCCCGAATTTTCCCAGAAAGGGGGAAGTCAGCCTCGGCAGAAATCCTCAACACACACTCAGCCACCCACACAGACACACGCAGATTTTCTGATTTGATCCTAAAGTCATAAGATCTTGAAGAATTTAAAAATACACGCCCATTTAGGAAAAGCTTGGGACTCTGATTTAATCCATGCCACAATCTGTCTTTTTAGCAGACCCTTTAATCAAGATATGGGAAAGGAATCACATTACAGCAAGAATGATTTCCTGTTCCCTTTTATCTACTTCCTCTAGCACCATTATTTTCTCTGTTACTATTTTTAAATTAACTTTTACTTTTGCAACCTGGAAAATAGAAGGGAATATAAATCTCTTCGTAGAGGCTAGAATGCTGCATTGCCTGTTGTGTCAAGAAAAGAAGGAATGCCACATCCCTACATTTTATCATATTGCATGCACTGTGTATAGTGTTCAAAGTTTTATTTTCTGTTAATCCCAAACTTTTCCCCATACAGTCATATGCAACTCTGACTAGATCTCAATTATCCTCAGTAAATCAAAAGATATCTCTAAAAAGGAAGTCTGATTATGATTCATCCTTATTTAAAGCTAAAATGAAATGACGAAGAAAAAAACTAAGTTTTCCAGACTTCCTTATTTTACAGCCTGTAGTTCACATTACTGATTACTGGAGTCTACTCAGCAATGTTGTGGTCAGTTAACACTACTGTGTTTTAGCCACCTTGAATTCATTTCTCAAATACAATTTTCAAATGTCCCCAATCAAATGCACGGTGCCATTTATACTCACTGGATTAGATTGGTTCACTACTAGCAAAAGTGATTTGCTTTAATAGCAGTTATATAGATAGCATGGGAATCTTAAACAACTATGGTTCTTTAAAATATCCATACTAAAGATTTTGGTAATTTAATCCCAGTTTATAACTTTTGTACATTTCCATCTAAATCCTCACCGGCATAAAATATAGATAGCAGGAGACCAAAATTAAAGAAATTGATATGGAATATTGTCATACTTGTTTGATGGTGTTAAAGCAGTAAAAAGAACCTCCACCTCCCATTAATACAGCAGGCCACTTCTTTCAATGCCACAACCAAAAAAAGCTCAGTAAATTACAAAACTCACATTGTAAAAGACTTTAGGGATCTGTGTAAGAAAGGACAATTGTCAGATGAACTACAACTCCAGAAAGAGTAGGACTCTTTCAAGATAAGCTGATGATTACCAGCTGTTTCTGTTCTCTGTGGGTATTTGCAATTTTGTGTTTAGGGTGATTGTGCTTTCCCAGGCTTCAGGCTTTCCCATGCAGAATGTCTCCTTTGGCTTAGAGATACCAACAATGTTTTAACAGCCACAGAGAGCTGGAGAGGAGTGAAGGGAGTTTAAAGTTTCTAAAGTTCTAGCACTCTTGGGAAACTTATTAAAGTATATTCTGGATCAGACTGTAATAATTCAAGGGTAGTGTTATAATCTTAGGATTACAACTAAGAATATGATAGAATGTATAACAAGTTAATAGAATGAAAAAGGGGAATATTACAAAAATATCCAATTAATCTAAAAGAAAAGAAAGGAGGGAGAAAGAAACATAAAAAGATGGGCCATTAAATAATATAAAAGTATACAAATTCATAAAATAATAAAATAGACTCCTATATAGTTAATACCCAAATTTAATGAGGTTGAAAGTTTGCAATATTTGCTTCTAAACTTTTTTTAGAAAAGAAGTATAACAGATGTAGCTAAAGACCTACTCCTCTCTTCCAGTCTTTCTCCCTTCTTCAACAGAAGGAAATGCTGTTGTGAAGTGTGTATATCATGCTAATTGAATGTTTTATATTACAAACATTCACATGGTTTAAATTTTACATAAATGGTATAACACCATATGCATCTTTTCACAGCTTCTCTTTTATCATGTTCGTATATGTAGATGTAGCTACTTTATTTTAATTAATATGCCTCCCAGTATGAATAAATCACTGTTTACTTTTATTCTACTAAGGGACAGTTGGGTTGTTTACACTTTTAAGACCCTTACAAATATTGTTATAATAAACATATTTATACATACTGTCTTGTATAAATGAGGACACATTTCTCTCTATAAATATTTAGAAATAAAATTTCTGAGTTGAACATTATGCATATCCTCAACTTCACTGGTATTGACAATAGCTCTCCAAAGTGGTTCTACCAATTGAAACTCCCACTAGCACTGCATATTAATTTGCCACTTTCCCCATCTTTGCCAATACATAGTGTTAACTTGAGTGTGAAATGCTTTCTTATTGTGGTTTTAATTTACATTTTCCCCATAGAAAGGGAAGTTGATCATATATTTATTAAATATTTAGGTTTCCATTTATGTGATCTGCCTACTTTTCTTTTTTGTCACCTTTTCTTATTGCAGTGTAAGACTTTTTTGTAATATATGTGGAATCGCAAATATATTTTCCCAATCTGTGGCTTGTTATGGTAGCTGTCATTCAAACTTTTATAACTTTAATCAAGTCAAATTGGTTCGTGGCTTCTTTTGTGGCTTATAATTTGTGTATAGAAGTGATTAAAGAGCATAGGGCAAGGAGCCAGCCTGCCAGGATTACATTCACCTCTGCCACATACCAGATGTATGTCTTTTCCAAGTTAAATGCTGTTTCCTCATATGAAATAGGAGTAGGCTAGAATTTAGTTCATAAAGTTGTTGTGAAGATTGAATTGCCTCTTGTTGTTGTTGTTAGGTGCCGTGGAGTCAGTTCCAACTCATAGCAATCCCACATACAACAGAACAAAGCACTGCCTGGTCCTGCACCATCCTCACAATTGTTGCTATGTTGGAGCCTATTGCTGCAGACACTGTGTCAATGCATATCATTGGGGGGTCTTCCTCATTTTCAATGACCCTCTACTTTGCCAAGCATGAAGTCCTTCTCCAGGGATTGGTCCCTCCTGATAGCATGTCCAAAGTATGTGAGACAAAGTCTCGCCATCTTTTTTTCTAAGGAGTATTCTAGCTATACTTCTTCCAAGATAGATTTGCTCACCTTTCTGGAAGTCCATGGTATATTCAGTATTCTTCACCAACACCATAATTCGAATGTATCAGTTCTTCTTTGGTTTTCGTTATTCTTTGTCCAGCTTCTGCATGCATATTAGGCAAATGAAAATACCATGTTTTGGGTAAGGCAAACCTTAGTCCTCAAAATGACATCTTTGCTTTTTAACACTTTAAAGAGTTTGGTTTTTGAATTACCTAGAACATATCAAATGCTTCAAACAGGATCTGGGACACACTGCTCTCAATGAGTGTTAGAGGTTATTATTGGTATTAGTAGTAGTAGTAATACTTTCACCATTAAAGAATAATTCTTCATTCCAAGGACATAACAATACTTTTCTAAAGTTTTTTAATGTTCAGTTTTGCTTTTCACATTTGGATATTTAATTTAGTGGGATTTTCTTGGGAAGTGATACGAACTAGGAAGTTTTTCCTTTTCCTTTCTTTTTTTTTTTTTTTTTTTATGAATATCCAGTTATTTCAGCCAGGGTTATGAATCAATGAGGAGTTCACCAATTCCTCATTGATTTGTAATGCTACCACAGTTATATTTCATGTTGTCAAATCTATTTTTTGATTATTCTATTCTGTTAGTCTATATCCCTGTGCAAATACCACATGGATTTAATTATTGTAGCTTTTTATCAATAATTATTTTCTAACATGAATCCTCTTTGTTATTACTCTTCAAAAATTCCTGGTGATTCTTGGAACTACATTCTTCCATACAAATTTTATGATCAGCTTATTAACATTTTTGAAAATTTTTTGGGATTTCAATTGTACTTTCTTTGACTTTTTAAAATACATTTGAGAAAATCTACATCTTTACAATATTGAGCCTTCCTACATGTAAGTACGTACCATGTACCAGGAACTCTTCTAAGGGCCTCTTTTTTTAATCTATTTAACTTTTAAAATAACCATAAGGTAGATACTATTTTCTCCCCACTTACAGTTGAGAATTGTTGTTGCTGTTGCTAGGTGCCGTCGAGTCGATTCCGACTCATAGCGACCCCATGTACAACAGAACGAAACAGTGCCCAATCCTGTGCCATCCTCACAATTGTTGTTATGCTTGAGCCCATTGTTGCAGCCACTGTGTCAATCCATCTCGTTGAGGGTCTTCCTCTTTTTCACTGACCCTCTACTTTAACAGCATGATGTCCTTCTCCAGGGACTGATCCCTCTTGATAACATGTCCAAAGCACGTGAGATGTAGTCTCACTGTCCTTGCTTCTAAGGAGCATTCTGGTTGTACTTCTTCCAAGACAGACCTGTTCATTCTTTTGGCAGTCAGTGGTGTATTCAATATTCTTTGCCAACACCACAATTCAAAAGCATCAATTCTTCTTCAGTCTTCCCTATTCATTGTCCCGCTTTCACATGCGTATGAGGTGATCGAAAACACCATGGCTTGGTTCAGGCGCACCTTAGTCTTCAAGGTGACATCTTTGCTTTTCAACACTTTAAAAAGGTCTTTTGCAGCAGATTTGCCCAATGCAATGCATCATTTGATTTCTTGACTGCTGCTTCCATAGGAGTTGATTGCGGATCCAAGTAAAATGAAATCCTTGACAACTTCAATCTTTTCTCCATTTATCATGATGTTGCTTATTGGTCCAGTTGTGAGGATTTTTGTTT
>NW_004443945.1:29736197-29759899 GCF_000243295.1 Trichechus manatus latirostris
TCCACACAGCTGAATGCCTTTGCATAGTCAATAAAACACAGGTAAACATCTTTCTGGTATTCTCTGCTTTCAGCCAGGATCCAACTGACATCAGCAATGATATCCCTTGTTCCATGTCCTCTTCTGAATCTGCCTTGAAATTTCTGGCAGTTCTCTGTCGATGTACTGCTGCAGCCACTTTTGAATGATCTTCAGCAAAATTTTACTTGTGTGTGATATTGATAACATAGTTTGATAATTTCCACAGTCTTGGGAATAGGTGTAAATATGGATCTCTTCCAGTCATTAGCCAGGTAGCTGTCTTCCATATTTCTTGGCATAAACAAGTGAGCACTTCCAGCTCTGCATTCATTTGTTGAAACATCTCCATCGGTATTCTGTCAATTCCTGGAGCCTTGTTTTTCACCAATGCCTTCAGTGCAGCTTGGACTTCTTCCTTCAGTACTTTTGGTTCTTAATCATATGCAACCTCCTGAAATGGTTGAACATCGACCAATTTGTTTTGTTATAGTGTTCTATGTATTCCTTCCATCTTCTTTTGATGCTTCCTGCGTCATTTAATATTTTCCCCATGGAATCATTCCATATTGCATCTCGAGGCTTGAATTTTTCTTCAGTTCTTTCAGTTTGAGAAATGCTGAGTGTGTTCTTTCGTTTTGGTGTTCTATCTCCAGCCCTTTGCACATGTCATTATACTACTTTACTTTGTGTTCTCAAGCTGTGCTTTGAAATCTTCTGTTCAGCTCTTTTTCTTCATAATTTCTTCCTTTTGTTTTAGCTACTCAGTATTTGAGAGTAAGTGTCAGAGTCTCTTCTGACATCCATTTTGGTCTTTTGTTTCTTTCCTGTCTTTTTAATGATCTCCTACTTTTTTCATGTATAATGTCCTTGATGTCATTCCACAGCTCGTTTGGTCTTTGGTCATTAGTGTTCAACAGGTCAAATCTGTTCTTGAGATGGTCTCAAAATTCAGGTGGGATATACTCAAGGTCATACTTTGGCTCTGGTGGACTTGTTCTAATTTTTTTCAGTTTCAACTGGAACTTGCATATGACCAGTTGATGGTCTGTTCTGCAGTTGGCCCCTGGCCTTGTTCTGACTGATGATATTGAGCTTTTCTATCATCTTTTTCCACAGATGTAGTCAATTTGATTCCTGTGATTCCTGTGTACCCCATCTGGCAAGGTCCACATGTATAGTCACCATGTATGTTGGTGAAAAAAGGTATTTGCAATGAAGAAGTCATTGGTCTTGCAAAATTCTATCATGCAATCTCTGACATCATTTCTATCACCAAGGCCATATTTTCCAACTACTGGTCCTTCTTTGTTTCCAACTTTCACATTCCAATCACCAGTAATTATCAATGCATCCTGATTGCATGTTCAATCAATTTCAGACTGCAGAGGCTGGTAAAAATCTTCAATTTCTTCATCTTTGGCCTTAGTGGTTGGTACGTAAATTTGAATAATAGTCATATTAACTGGTCTTCCTTGTAGGCATATAGATGTTATCCTATCACTGACAGCATTGTGCTTCAGGATAGATCTTGAAATGTTCTTTCTGACAATGAATGCAGCGCCATTCCTCTTCAAGTTGTCATTCCTGGCATAGTAGACCATATGATTGTCCGATTCAAAATGGCCAATACCAGTCCATTTCAGCTTACTAATGCCTGGGATATCGACGTTTATGCGTTTCATTTCATTTTGATAATTTCCAATTTTCCTAGATTCATTCTTCATACATTCCATATTCCAATTATTAATGTATGTTTGCTGCTGTTTCTTCTCATTTTGAGTCCTGCCACATCAGCAAATGAAGTTCCCAAAAACTTGAATCTATCCACGTCATTAAGGTCGACTCTACTTTGAGGAAACAGCTCTTCCCCAGTAGTATTTTGAGTGCCTTCCAACCTGAAGGGCTCATCTTCCAGCACTATGTCAGACAATGTTCCACTGCCATTCCTAAGGTTTTCACTGGCTGATTCTTTTCAGAAGTAGACTGCCGAGTCCTTCTTCCTAGTTTGTCTTAGTCTGGAAGCTCAGCTGAAACTTATCCACCATGGGTGACCCTGCTGGTGTTTGAATACTGGTGGCATAGCTTCCAGCATCACAGCATCACACAAGCCCCCACAGTACAACAAACTGACAGACAAGTGGGCAAGTGTAGAGAAGATGGACTCATTATTCCATATATTAGCAACAGATAGATTTAAAAAACTATTCCAGTACTCAAGGAGCTTATGGATTCGTGGAAAACAAAAACGCATAAGCCAACAATGTCAGTAAATTATAAATAGAATTATAATGAGGAGTATTTCCATGGTGAAATCGAGGCAGAATAAACAGGAGGGAAGTATAAGTTTGCAACTAATGGACAAAAGAAAGGAACTCAAAGTTTAGTGAAGGTCACGATCAAAAACATGGAAGCAGAAGAAAGTTTGATGTAGAGTGAGCACTGTGAATACTTGTGTATTCTTGGAATGTAAAAGACAGGGAAGAATGAAGGGAGACAGGAGGCCCAGTGATGAAAGAACCATTGAAATAGTCTTAGCAGAACAATAATATTTGCATGTTAGTATGATAGCAGTGTGGAGGGATATCCTGGGAAGGACAAGACAGATTGGAAGAAGGATGAGCAGCAAAGAAGCTATTATCATAGATAGTTCAGGCAAGAGGTATGGATGACTGAACTAGGAGAGGGCAAGGTTGATAGAAAATAAAAATGAAACTGGAAATATCAAGGATTTAGAATTGGCAAGGCTTGTTTCTGATTAGATGGGATGGAGGCATAGAAGAAAGCTAAAACAACTGTTGGATTCCTGATTGGAAGATTTGGTGGGGTGATAGTACAATTCACCAAACTATTCCAAGGGGCCCTTTGTCAATCTATCTTTTTTTTTAACTTTAGACTAGCACTACTCAACAGCAATTAGCAGATGCAATTGGTTCCCAGGAAATACATTTTATGTGTCAACGTATACATATATGTATATAAATATGTATGAAATGTCCCTGTCAGATTCTGGTGTCCCTGAGAGCATCAAGACATTCCACAGGAACATATTAATAGAATATAGTTAATAGATTAATTTTAGAGCAAAATCAGTGAAAAGGAGGGACTGCATCTGCCTTATAGTTTCACTTCTTATATTGTGCCCTTCTTAAATATTAGAATTATCTGTCATGGAACATTTGAATCAAATAGGTAGATATATGAAATTAATTCAAATTTATTGTAGAAAGTTAGGCCTTGAGGACATAGCTATAATAAGACAAACAAGATCCCCCCTTCACTGAATAACTTCCAAGGAACTTTAATGCCTTATTTTATTGTATATGAGTAATCCATGCTTTTAGGATAACAGCCACTTAAAGATCAAAACAGAGCCAGATTTGGAACTAATATTTCTCCATCTTTACCCTTCACTGAATTAAGGGAATTTCACCCTCACTCATATTCCAACCAAATATATTTGGGGGTTTTCATCAAGTGTCTTACATACACTTCACATACAAGTTCTCTAGACACTGTCCACCTATGCTCTACTTCAGATCTCCATGATGAATCTGATCACTGCTGATGTCAAGACCAGTAGTTGAAGTACCACTGCTTGCCAAAATACCAGTGCTATTGGTGCTTGTCAATGTCTGCATTGAGACTTCTGACATCTAGTGTTGAGGATGCTGGTGTTTGTCTAAAGAACACTGTTGCCGGATGTTGCTGAGGCTGTTTGTGTACCATCTCCTTTCAACATGGAGTCTACAGATGACTTGTCTTCCATTACAGCCAAAGCTTCTAGCTTCAATATCACTATGCTTGGCCCTCAAACTTTAAAATGATTTGTACTTTAAGTATTATTTCATCTAGTAGGTCTATTTTACTGTGTCTACTTCCTCTAGGACTCAAGATTGGGCCTAAGAAAGATGGATGGGAAGAAAATTACAATGATGAGAGCTATATAATATTAAAAATCAGTACATCCTTCCAACCATGACCACTGTTCTTTAAAAAAAAAAAAAGGCAAGTTGACTCTCTTTTCATATAGGATAATTTGCTCCCCAAAGAAAGCTTAATTCTTCATGCGTGGTGACCTCTAATTGCTTCCCTCAGCCATCCCTTACTAGTAAAGGATACACTCACTTTTCTGGTTATAACTGGGAACTGTGTTACATATTTTACATGGTAAACATTAAGGTTATTATGTGCTATAATATTTAAAGATACTAGTGCCGATCCAAAAGAACTAGGCAAAGAGTCTCAAGAAATTTGTCTGTATACCCTTTTCTCTAATTTTGTGTTCTAAGTTTTTATTGACAAATGTTTGAAGGAACTATTTGCTACAATGAGAGACCACTTATACCAATTTTTTGCAAGTATCATGTATGCAAAAAAATGATGGTTGTGGTGCATGTGACTATTCCAGTATTACAGGATACCAGTGAATTGCTGGCGAATGTTTAACAATCAGCATTCTGGGTGAGGGGTGGAGGAGGGAAAGTCCTGATTTGTAGTGTTTGCCAATTTTCATGTAATGTTGCCAATTTCAAGCTACTAATGTGGTGTCACTAGCCATGGAATTAAGAAGAGATGCTAACAATCAGATCTCATGGTATAAGATGACTCTGGCACACTACTGATTAAAATTTATTTTACAAAGCTTTTAACATGCCCCGTTTGGAGAGATATGGTTTGACCAATGGACTATCCACACCAATAATAAGCCAAGTCAAGTAAGAGTATCCTATATCTCATAATATTTTATTCCAGAAGGCAGCATTCTCTTGAAAGAGAATACCTCACCTTCCATCCTGAGGATTACAATTTGACCATGCAAATTATAATACCGAATAAATGTAAAACATCTATATCCTTGAAGATTTGGTGCATAATGCACTAGATCATTTGATATGAAGGTTTGCTGGAAACTAAAGCAAAAGTATAGCTCTCACTGTGAATCATTCAAGGAAAAATATGTAAGTCTAAAGTGGAGCTAGAAACTGTTAACTGAAAATCGCCACTATTTGTGGGATAAAGGTTGTTTCCTGAAACCTAAATCATTGTGTGAAAAGTAAAAGCAGGTGATCATGTCATAGTCCTTTAATATAACCCTCTTGCTCAAAGTAATAACTCAATTCCTGTCATAGACAAGCAAGTGAACAAATACACATTGGGCAATAGAAAGGTTTAGCCTTTAAAGGTAAAATCATTTTTGATTCCAAATTATAGGCTGAATGCGTAGTCACAGAAATGCGGATCACATACAAAACTGTTAATCTTCTCTAACTATATATTGAGCTCAATTCTCTCTCCCAAAGGAGAACAAATGAGGCATACAACCATGAGGAAAGGTCATTGGCCTTGCCCTTCAAACAAGAGCTAAATAACACTCTCTGGAGCTTTCTATGAGTTCACCCGTTTGAAAGACTGACCTGAGGTAAACAGCTTGGGAAATAGGATTTTCCTTAGATGAGCTGAGGTTTCTAACAGAGTCTTGTAATACAAGTTTTGACAATTCTTCCCCCCTCTTCCTTTCCTACTGTTGACAGGTGACAGGAGTCCAGACTAACCTTTGGCAACTTCTTTAAATGCTATCAAAACTTAGCTATCCTCCAATCAATAATATCCTGGGATACAATTATTACTAGATGGAAATGAAATTTAAACTGATAAACTAATTACTAAATATTATACTTTGTCTCTTAGTATTAATATATTAAGGTCTGTTAGTATTAGAGTATAAAGAACTCCTGGTGGTGCAATGCTTAAGCGCTCAGCTGCTAACCGAACAGTTTGTGGCTCAAACCTATCAGCCACTTTCTGGGACAAAGATGTGGCAGTTTGCTTCCATAAAGATTTACAGCTTTGGAAACTCCATGGGGCAATTCCACTCTGTCCTATAGGGTTGCTATGAGTTGGAATCAACTCCACAGCAGTGGATTTGGTGTTTGGTTTATTAATGTTTCAAGTTTACTTTTTTTTTTAATTTTATTGTGCTTTAGGTGAAATTTTACACCACAAGTTAATTTCCCATTCAAAAATTTATACACATATTATTTTGGGACATTGGTTGCAACTCCCGCAATGTGACAGCACACTCCCCCTTTCTACCCTGGTTCCCTGTGTCTGTTCGACCAGTTCCTGTCACTTTTGTCTTCTCGTCTTGTATTTGGGCGGAATTGCCCATGTGGTGTCGTACATTTGATTGAACTAAGAAGCATGTTTTATAGGCCTGTCTAATCTTTTCTAAAAAGGGGGCTTCGAGAGTGGTTTTAGTTCTGGGTTAGCAGCGTGTCCAGGGGCCAAAGTCTCAGGGATTCCTGCAGTCTCTGTCAGACAAGTAAGCCTGGTCTTTTTTTTATGAATTTTTGTTCTACGTTTTTCTCCTGCGATGTAGGGGACTCTCTGTTATGATTCCTGTCAGAGCAATAGATGCTAATAACCATGTACCATCTAGTTCTTCTAGGCTTAGGCAGGTGGAGGCACTGGTTCATGTGGCATTTTAGTCATTTGGGCTAATATTTTCCTTGTCTTTGGTTTTCATCATTCTCCTTTGCTCTGGATAGGATGGGATCAATAGATCTGTCTTCGATGGCCGCTTGCAAGCTTTCAAGACCTCAGAGGCTACTCACTAAAGTGGGATGTAGAACATTTTCTTTATGAACTGTGTTATGCCAATTGACATAGAAGTCCCCCGAAACTATGGTCCCCAGCCCTCAGCCCCAGCAACTCGGACCTTCAAGGTGTTTGGACATGTCTAGGAAATTTATGCAAACCTCGAGTTGCAAGATTGAAGGATTCTATGTAGAAAATATTAGACAACACAGAAAGCATCAAAAGAAGATGGGAGGAATACACAGAGTCACTGTACCAAGAAGAATTAGTTGACATTCAAACATTTCAGGAGATAACATATGATCAAGAACTGATAGTACAGAAGGAAAAGGTCCAACCTGCACTAAAGGCATTGGCAAAAAAGAAGGCTCCAGGAATTCTTGGAATACCAATTCAGATGTTTTAATAAACAGATGCAGCACTGGAAGCACCCACTCATCTATGTCAAGAAATTTGGAAGACAGCTACCTGACCAACCGACTGGAAGAGATTCATATTTGCACCCATTCCAAAGAAAGGTGATCCAACAGAATGCAGAAATTATTGAAAAATATCTTTAATATTACATGCAAGTAAAATTTTGATGAGGATCATTCCAAAGCAGTTGCAGCAGTAAGACAGGGAACTGCTGAAAATTCAAGTTGGGTTCAGAAGAGGACAAGGAACAAGGGAAATCATTGCTGATGTCAGATGGATCATGGCTGATATGGACTGAATTGTATTCCCAAAAAATGTGTATCAATTTGGCTATGCCATGATTCCAGTATTGTGTGAATGTTCACCATTTTGTCCTCTGATGTGATTTTCCTATATGTCGTAAATCCTACTTCTATGATGTTAATGAAGTAGGATTAGAGGCAGTTATGTTAATGAGGCAGGAATCAATCTACAAGATTAAGTTTTGTCTTAAGTTTATCTCTTTTGAGATATAAAAGAGAGAAACAAGCAGAGAGACCTCATCACCATCAAGCAAGAAAAGCCAGGAATGCAAGTCATTTGGACCCAAGATCTCTGCACTGAAAATCTCCTAGATCAGGGGGAGATAGATAACGAGGATCTTCTCCCAGAGGCTACAGAGAAACAAAGCCTTCCCCTGGAGCTGGCACCCTGAATTTGGACTTCTAGCCTCTTAAACTGTGAGAAAATAAACACCTGTTTGTTAAAGCCATCCACTTGTGGTATTTCTATTATAGCAGCATTAGATAACTAAGACAATAGCTGAAAGCAGAGAATACCAGACCGATGTTTACCTGTGTTTTATTGACTATGCAAAAGCATTTGAATGTGTGGATCATAACAAATTATGGATAACATTGCAAAAAATGAGAATTCAAGAACATTTAATGGTGTTCATATGGGGCCTGTACATAGACCAAGAGGTAGTCATTGTAAACAGAACAAGGGGATACTGTGTGGTTTAAAGTCAAGAAAAGTGTGCATCAGTGTTGCATCCTTTCACCATACTTATTCTATCTGTACGCTGAGCAAACAATCCAAGAAGCTGGACTATATGAAGAAGAACAGGGCATGGGGATTGGAAGAAGACTCATTAACAACCTGTGTTATGCAGATGACATAACCTTGCTTGCTGAAAGTGAAGAGGACTTGAAGCACTTACTGACGAAGATCAAAGACTACTGCCTTCAGTATGGATTACACCTCAAGATAAAGAAGAAAAAAATCCTCACAACTGGACCAATAAGCAACACCATGATAAAGGGAGAAAAAATTGAAGTCATCAAGAACTTCATTGTACTTCGATCCACAATCAACACTCATAGAAGCAGCAGTCAAGAAATCAAACCACTCACTGCATTAGGCAAATCTGCTGCAAAAGACCTATTTAAAGTGTTAAAAAGCGAAGGCGCCAATTTAAGGACTAAGGGACGCCTGACCCAAGGCATGGTGTTCTCAATCACCTCATATGCATGCAAAAGCTGGAAAATGAATAAGGAAGACCAAAGAAAAATTGATGCCTTTGAATTATGGTGTTGCTGAAGAATACTGAATACATCATGAACTGCTAGAAGAATGAAAAAAATCTGTATTGGATGAAGTATAGCAGGAATGCTCATTGGAAGCAAGGATGGTGAGACTTTGTTTCACATACTTTGGACAAGGTATTAGGAGGGACCAGTCCCTGGAGAAGGATATCATGATTGGTAAAGTAGAAGGTCCACGAAAAAGAGGAAGACCCTCAAGGAAATGGACTGACACAGTGGCTGCAACAATGGGCTCAAGCATAACAATCGTGAGGATGGTGCAGGACCAGGCAGTGTTTCATTCTGTTTGAACACAGGGTTGCTGTGATTCGGAATAGACGCGAGGGCACCTAACAACAACAGGAAACTTGTATGCCTTTCCTTTGATCAAGCTGTACTGACTTCCCCTATATTGTGTGTTGTTTTTCCCTTCACCAAAGTTAACACTTGTCTACTATCTAGTTAGTGATTTCCCCTCCTTCTCCCTCCCCACCCTGGTAACCATCAAAGAATTTTTTTTTCCTGTGTGTAAAACTTTCCTTAGTGTATTTTTGTGTTTTACTACATATATACTTTAAAAGCCAATTTGCTTTGCAATTTAAACCCACACGCACGCACACACACACACACACACACACATACACGGTATTAAAAAAGAAGAGAGAAATCCACTGCCGTCGAGTGGATTCCAACTCATAGCAACCCGATAGGACAGAGTAGAATTGCCCCAAAGTGTTCCCAAGGAGTGGCTGGTGGATTCGAACTGCCAGTCTTTTGGTGAGCAGCCATAGCCCTTAGACACTGCACCACCAGGGCTCAGTATAATACACAAAATCCAGCAACTTCCATTATTCAAAATTATGAAAATAATCTGCAGTTAATTTATTTTGCTGTCTGGTGTTATACTGATAAATAGACTACAATTTTATTTTTATCCATTCTCTAGTTTATGACCATTTACATTTTATACAACAGTCTTATATTCTAAAGGGTGAACATTCTTATATGTGCCTCCTTGTAGACAGGGGGAGAAATTCTTAGGGTAGATACTAAGAAAAGGAATTGGTTATGTATAGTGACTTTACATTTTCATGTTTATTGCATAATGAAAAATTATTTTTTAAATTGGTTATATAGTGTATCCTCTTATAAGCAGCAATTGCTCTACATTCTCATTAACATTTAGGATTGTCAGACTTTATAATTAATGCCCTTCAGCCAGGTGTCTAACAATAGCTCATTGTTATTTTAGTTTTCATTTCCCTGATTACTAGTGAGGTTGAGCATATTTTCATGGTTTTTTGTCATTGAGTCATTTTCTTTCCTGACCTGCCTCTTACAGTACTTGCACATTGTTCTATTGTGTTTTCTTCCTTGTAGTTTTGAGGTATTCTTTATATAAAAAAGCTTGTATTTGTGCATACTGTAAATATCTTCTCACTGTCTTTGGCTTGACTTACAACTTTGTTTATAATATAATAAATGTTGCCAAGACAAATGATTTTATTTATAAAAATAAATTTAGTTTCCTATATCACAATATACACAAAACAAACTCCAGGTGAATTAAAATTCTAAATGTAGGGGGTAAACTTTAAATTTTTTTGAAGAAAATATAGGAAAATATCTTTGTGAAGTTGAAATACAAAAAAAGAAAAAAGAAAACGACTAATAAATTTGCCATATCAAAACTTAAAACTCTGTTAAAATAAACAACAAAATCCAGACTCTCAACAATGTAGCTTCTCCAAAGTCCAGTTTAAAATAAAAAATTACTTAGACATGGAAAATAAAACAAGAGAACATGACACACAGTGAGGATAAAAAGAGTCAACTTAACAGATTTAGAGATTATATAGATGTTGAAATTTACTGACAGAGATATAAATCATCTAATATAAATATGCTCAAGGATTTAAAAGAGTAGATGGGTACAATGCGTAAACAGAATCTCAAAAACAAAATGGAAACTCTTAAAAGAACTAAGTAGAAAATTCTACATATGAAAACTCTAGGTATAAAAATCCAGCAGAGGAAATGAAAACTTCACTGAATAAGCCTAACAGAAGACTGAACAGTAAAGAAGAAAGATGGGTGAGTTTAAAAGCTGATCAACAGAGATTATCCAAACTGAGTCAGCAGCTCTAAGAAAGTCTCAGCCAGGCTGATAGGGAGTCCCTAACAGAAAGGTGCCCATCTGAGGAATCTCTTGTTAGACTGGAATGGGCCAGCACTAGTACTTCCTTGTGCTCAGTCATTTGCAGGAGTAATCCAAGGGGAGTGAGACCTTGGCCAGAACCTGGTGGATCCAAAGAAGTGGCAGCTGAGGCATTTAGGCAATGTTGCTCTCCACAGCAGGCCCTCTTGAAGGAGATCAGAGGAGCACACTTCCTCATCATCACATAACGAAGACAGATATAGTTTAATGTGAGAGTCATTGGGTCTATTAACTCAACCTCAGAATTAGAAAGACTTATCAATCCAGAGATAACAATACTGGACCATGGAAAGCCTGCTTCATGGAGGTGGGAGCAGAGGGCAGAAGGCTGGGAAGCCAACCTGGATAAGAATGACACACTGGAAGAGGAAGAGCATTGGAGAAGTTTCATGTCCTACAATCAAGCTCTCTCACAAAATGGAAAAGGGTGGAGCTGACATTAACTAGCATGCTCAGTTTTTTTTTTCCCCAAGTTTTCCAATCATATGAGTCACACCATTTCCTTGGTAATGAGTGGGCAAAGCAATGGAGAGAGGTCACAAAAGGTATGATATCTTGGATGAAAAAATTAGAAGTGGAGAAAGGTGTGTTCTTCCTAATATATGTGTGAGGTATCTGTTTTTGTTTTGTTTCCTGCTGTTTTTAATTCAAATAACTATAGGTATTTCTATAGATATAGTTGATACTTTTCTGTTAGATAATTTGCTTGTTAGCCAACTTGTTTCTCCCTTAAAATTACTATCCTATAAAAGAAAAGAATCACATGATCATCTCAATTGACACAGAAAAGGCATTCAGCAAGGTCCAACACCCATTCTTGATTAAAAAAACTCTCAGTAAAATAGGTATAGAAGGGAAATTCCTCAACATAATAAAGGGCATCTATACAAAACCAACAGCCAACATCATTCTTAATGGAGAGAGGCTGAAAACATTCCCCTTGAGAAAAGGAAAAAGACAAGGATCCCCTTAATCACCAGTCTTATTTAACATTGTGCTAGAAGTCCTTGCTAGAGCAATAAGGCAAGAAAAAGAAATAAAGAGCATCCAAATTGGTAATGAAGAAGAAAAACTGTCCCTATTTGTGGATGATATGATACTATGCATAGAAAACCCAAAAGACTCCATGAGATAACTACTGGAACTAATAAAAAGATTCAGCAGACATCTGGGGTCTTAAAAGACTATGAGCAGCCGTCTAAGCTACTCCACCGGCCTCACCACTTCGGGAGCAAGGGAGAATGAAGAAAACAAGACACAAGCGAAAGATTAGTCCAATGGACTAATGGACCACAACTACCATGGCCTCCACCAGACTGAATCCAGTACAACTAGATGGTGCCCAGCTATCACCACTGACTGCTCTGACAGGGATCACAACAGAGGGTCCCAGACAGAGCTGGAGAAAAATGTAGGACAAAATTCTAATTCGAAAAAAAAAGACCAGACTTACTGGCTTGACAGACACTGGAGAAACTCCAAGAGTACAGCCCTGGACACCCTTTTAGCTCTGGAATGAAGTCACTCCCGAGGTTCACCCTTCAGCCAAAGATTATACAGGCCCATAAGACAAAATGAGACTAAAGGGCACACCAGCCCAGGGGCAAGGACTAGAAGGCAGGAGGGGATGGGAAAGCTGGTAACAGGGAACCCAATCTCGAGAAACGAGAGTGTTGACATGTCGTGGGTTTGTTAGCCATTGTCATAAAACAATATGTGTAGTAACTGTTTAATGAGAAACTATTTGTTCTGTAAACCTTCATCTAAAGTACAATAAAACAAAACAAAAAGACTCAGCAGATTAGCAGGATATAAGATAAACATAGAAAAATCAGTTGAATTCCTATGCACCAATAAAGAACACAGTGAAAAAGAAATCAGGAAAACTATACCATTTATAATAGCCCCTAAAAAAAATAAAATACTTAGGAATAAATCTAACCAGGGATATAAAAGGCCTATACAAAGAAAACTACAAAACACTACTGCAAGAAACCAAAAGAGATCTACATAAATAGAAAAAACATACCATGCTCATGGATAGGTAGACTCAACATTGTGAAAATGTCAATTCTACCAAAAGCAATCTACAAATACAGTGCAATCCCAATCCAAATACCAACAACATTCTTTAAGGAAATGGAAAAACTAATCACTAACTTTATAAGTAAAGCACTACTGAAGAAGAAGAGCAAAGTAGGAGGACTCGCACTACCTGACCTCAGAACCTACTATACAGCTACAGTAGTCAAACAGCCTGGTACTGGTACAATGACAGATACATTGACCAATGAACAGAATTGAGAACTCAGATGTAAATCCATCCACCTACAGTCACCTGATTTTCGACAAGGGTCCAAAGTCCATCAAATGGTGCTGGCAAAACTTGATGTCCATCTGCAAAAAAATTAAACAGGACTCATATGTCACACCATACACAAAAATTAATTCAAAATAGATCAAAGGCCTACCTAAATATAAAACAAAAATCTATAAAGATCATAGAAGAAAAAATAGGATCAACACTACAGAGCATAATACATGGCATTAACAGGATACGAACCATAACTAACAAAACACAAACTCCAGAAGATAAGCTAGATAACTGGGATCTTCTAAAAATTAAACACCTATGCTTATCAAAAGACTTCACCAAAAGAGTAAAAAGAGAACCTACAGATTGGGAAAAAATTTTTGGCTATGACAAATATGACAAAGGTCTAATCTCTAAAATGTACAGGAAAAGCCAACACCTCTATAACAAAAAGACAAATAATCCAATTTAAAAATGAGCAAAGGAAATGAATAGGCACTTCCCCAAAGAAGAAATTCAAGTGGCTAACAGACATATGAGGAAATGCTCAAGATCACTAGCCATTAGAGAAATGCAAATCAAAACCAGACAGAGATACAATCACACCCTGGCATTACTGGCACAAATAAAAAAAACAAACAGAAAATAAATTTTGGAGAGGCTGTGGAGAGATTGGAAATCTTATTCACTGCTGATGGTAATACAAACGGTATGACCATTTTAGAAAATGATATGGTGCTTTCTTAGAAAGCTAGAAATAGAAATACCATATGACTCAGCAATCCCACTCCTAGGAATATATCCTAGAGAAATAAAAGCCATCACACAAATAGACATATGCACACCCATGTTCATTGCAGCATTGTTCACAATAGCAAAAAGATGTAAACCACCTGGATGCCCATCAACAGATGAATGGATAAACAAACTATGGTACATACACACAATGGAGTACTATGAAACAATAAATAACAATGATGAATCTGCAAAGCATCTCACAACATGGATGAATTTGGAGGGCATTATGCTGAGAGAAATAAGTCAATCAGAAAAGGACAAATATTGTATGAGACCACTACTATAAAAACTCACGAAAAGGTTTACACACAAAAAGAAACAATCTTTGATGGTTATGAAGGAGGGGAGGGGTAGGAGGGAAAAACTCTAAATACACAATAGATTAGGGGTTACTTTGGTGAAGAGTGAGACAGTACGCAGTACTGGGGAAGCCATCACAACTTGTCTGAGGCAAGGTCATGGAAGCGCCATAAACACATAAACTCCCTGAGGGACCAAATTACTGAGCTGAGGGCCGTTGGGACCATAGTCTTGGAGAACATCTAGCTCAACTGGCATAACATAGTTTATGAAGAAAGTGTTCTACATTCTACTTTGGTGAGTAGCGTCTGGGGTCTTCAAAGCTTGTGAGAGGCCATCTAAGATACTCTACTGGTCTCACCCCATTGAGAGCAAGGGAGAATGAAGAAGACTAAAGACACAAGGGAAAGATTAGTCCAAAGGACTAACGGACCACAACTACCACAGCATCTACCAGACTGAGTCCAGTACAACTAGATGGTGCCCAGCTACCACCACTGACTGCTCTGACAGGAGTAACAATAGATGTTCCCAGACAGAGCTGGAGAAAAGTGTAGAACAAAATTCTAACTCACAAAATAGAACCAGACTTACTGGCCTAACGGAGACTGGAGAAACTCTGAGTGTATGGCCCCTGGACACCCTTTGAGCTCAGTAATGAAGTCACTATTGAGGTTCACCCTTCAGCCAAAGATTAGACAGGCCCATAAAACAAAATGAGACTAAAGGGGCACACCACCCAGGGGCAAGGACTAGAAGGCAGGAGGGGACAGGAAAGCTGGTAACAGGGAACCCAATCTCAAGAAGGGAGAGTGTTGACATGTCGTGGGGTTGGTAACCAATGTCACAAAACAGTATGTGTACTAATTGTTTAATGAGAAGCCAGTTTATTTGGTAAACCTTCATCTAGAGTACAATAATCAATTAAAAAGAAAAAAAAAGAAGAAAAAGAACTTTAGAGTCCCACAGGCCCCCAGTGTTGACTTAAGTTGTTATATTTTAATATTACTGATATCTGTACAAGCCAAAGCTAGGAATAATCTTCCTTCGTATATATTTTATATACAATAAGAAATAGAAATATATTGACAGATTAAAAAATAAACTATAAAACCAGCAAAAGTAAATCAACATCAATTTGGTGTGAAAAAGTGTTACTTTTTCTGCACCTAAATTAGCACCTGAATAGACCTGAGGCAACATCGCTTTCTTTGAGTTTCTCGTGAGCACATTGGTGTGAGCAGCATGAGCAGTCAATTTCTCACCACTTCTCTCTACTGGAACTTCTGCAAAGCGTTTGTGCTCACAGCGTGCCATAATGCCATTTGGACTCCACTTGGTGAGGAGGCGTCACTGGGTCTGCCTTTGTTCTTTCCTCGTTAGTCTGCAGCCACTAACACGGCACCATCGTGCCGTAACACAACAGGGATCTCAGTGTTGGCTGCACGTTAGACTCACTGGGAAAGACTTTCAAGTCTCCAATGTTCAGGCTGTGCCCAGACCAACTGAGTCAGAATCTTTTGAAATGCTCCCCGAATAATTCCAATGTGCTGCCAAGATGAGAACCAAAGATCTAGATCAGGTTCCCAAACTTAAGTGAGCATCAGAACCACATGGAGAACTTGTTAAAATGCAGATTGTTGGGCCTTGCCCCTGTAGTTTCTGATTCAGTGGGTCTGGGGTGGAGTCCAAAAATATGCACTTCTAACAGGTTCCCGGTGATGCTGATGCTTGTAGTTAGGGGACCACACTTTGCGAGTCAGCAACTTGAACTATCTGGATAAGCTTGTGTTTGTCTGTTATAGATTATCATAGAAATGAAAGCATTTGTATCAAGAACTTGTGAATCCCTT
The DNA here is from genome assembly GCF_000243295.1 of Trichechus manatus latirostris. Taxonomy (NCBI): domain Eukaryota; kingdom Metazoa; phylum Chordata; class Mammalia; order Sirenia; family Trichechidae; genus Trichechus; species Trichechus manatus. Next base: position 29,752,281 of record NW_004443945.1, read on the forward strand.
CATCAAAAAGTTGAACACAGAACTACCATAGTAGCCAGCAAACCCAGAAGAAGTGAAGGCAGGAATGCAAACAGAAACCTGTACACCAATGTTCATTGCAGCACACTACACAATAGTCAAAAGGTGAAAACAACTGAATTGTCCATCAACAGATGAATGGATCAGCAAAATGTGGTATACACACACAATGGAATACTACTCAGCAATAAAGAGGAATGAAGTCCTGATACATGCCACAACATGAACAAACCTTGGAAACATCATGCTGAGCAAATTAAGTCAGCTGCAAAAGGACAAATACTCTCTGCTCTCACTTATATGAAATAAGCAAATATCTAGAAACTAAAGATTATTAGTGGTTATTAGGGGTGAGAGGAATGAGGGAAAAGGCAAGTTTTGCTTAGGAAGCATTGAGTTTGTTACGGGTGGTGGAATAACTTGGAAAAGGATAACGAGAACAGTTGCATAACTTGAAGAATATGATCAATGTCACTGAATTGTACATGTAGAAATTGTTGAGTTGGTGTATGTTTTGTTATGTATATTTAAAAATAAAGTACTTGTGAATTCCAGGAAAAAAAAAAAAGAAACTTTCCTTTTGATAACCAAAAGTAATGTATTATATGGGTATATTGGTTTAAAGAAAACCAAAAACATTTAATAAGCTTTGAAAGAAAGCTTTATTTAACATAAATTTTCAAAAATTTAATCAAATGAATATCAAAATTAGGTATGTTTCATAAGAGGTTGAGAGTGGAGATTCAAATGTACAGATAGAGGTGGAGGTGAAAAATAGAATGGGCATTGGATAACTATCAAACTTTAAGCAGACTATTGTGAGCAAAGGAAGAAAGGGGACAACCTATACCTGCACTGAGGTTTAAGATATACTCACAGATGATTAATTCAGCAATTACATTTTAGAACTTCCATTATCTCAGTACTAGCTATAAAAATTAGTGTCTGAAATAAGTATGATTTCCTCTTACATGCAACAGCTCCTGTTCTCTTGCATATAGTTAAACTATGATGGGTAGGATAAAAATTAAATTGGTTCTCTGATGAGTTCACCTGATTTGGTCTATCGTTTTAATTTAGAATCAGAGTTTTGTTGGCTATTACAGTTCAAATGGTAGATAATTAAGAATTTGAAGGGAGCATTCCAAAATTAAAAAATATGTATATATTATATACTCAGTAAAGTATCACTGTGATGTGATCATTTTTCTGAAATGCTCATTTTGGCAGTCAATGCTGATAGTTCTCCTACATTCTAGTAAAGCCTGTTGTTGTGGTTAGGTACCATCCAGTCGGTTCCAAATCATAGAGACCTTACTATAACAGAACGGAACTTTGCTCAGTCTTGTGCCATTCTCACAATCTTTGCCATGTTTGAGCACATTGTTGGAGCCACTATGTCAATCCATCTTTTTGGGGTTCTTCCTCTTTATCTCTGGCCATCTACTTTGACAAGCATGATGTCCTCTAGGAATTCGTCCCTCCTGGTAATATGTTCAAAGTATGTGAGACGAAGTTTCATCATCCTTGCTTCTAAGGAGCATTCTGGCTGCACTTCTTCCAAGACAGGTTTGTTTGTTCTTATAGCAGTCCATGGTATATTCAATATTCTTCACTAATACCATAATTCAAAGGCATCAATTCTTCTTTGGGCTTCCTTATTCATTGTCCAACTTCCACATGCATATGGGACGATTGAAAACACCATGTCTTGGGTCAGCCGCACCCTAATCCTAAAGTTACGTCTTTGCTGTTTAACATTTTAAAGAGGTCTTCTGCAGAAGACTTACCCAATGCAATACTTTGCTTAATTTCTTGACTGCCGCTTCCACGGGCATTGATTGTGAATCCAAGTAAAATGAAATCCTTGAAAACTTCAGTCTTTTCTCCATTTATCCTGATGTTGCTTATTTTTCTAGTTGTGTTAATTTTTGTGTTCTTTATGTTGAGGGGTAATCCATACTGAAGGCTGTAGTTTGTGATCTTCGTCAGTAAATACTTCTAGTCTTTTTCACTTTCAGCAAGCAAGGCTGTGTCATCTGCATACTGCAGGTTGTTAATCAGTGTTCCTCCAATTCTGATGACACATTCTTCTTCATATAGTCCAATTTCTCAGACTGTTTGTTCAGAACACAGATTGGATAAGTATGGTGAAAGGATACAACCCTGGTGCACACCTTGTCTGATTTTAAACCACGTGGTATCCCCTTATGCTATTTGAAAGGCTGCTTCTTTGTCTATTTACGGGTTCCACATGGCACGATTAAGTTTTCTGTAATCTCCATTCTTTGCAACGTTATCCATAATTTGTTATGATCCGCACAGTCAAATGCCTTTACATAGTCAATAAATCACAGGTAAACATCTTTCTGGTATTCACTGCTTTCAGCCAAGATACAGCTGACATCAGCAATGATAAACCTCATTCCACATCCTCTTGTGAATCCGGCTTGAATTTCTGTCAGTTCCCTAATAATGTAGTGCTGCAATCATTTTTAAATTATCTTCAGCAAAATTTTACTTACATGTGATATTAACGATGTTTGATAATTTCTGCATCTGTGGGATCAACTTTCTTTGGAATGTGCACATATATGGATTTCTTCCAGTCAGTTGGCCAGGTACCTTTCTTCCAAATTTCTCGGCTTAGACAAGTAGTGCTTCCAGTGTTGTATCTGTTTGTTGAAGCATCTTAACTGGTATTCTGTCAATTCCTGGGGACTTGTTTTTCACCAAGGTTCAGAGCAGCTTGGATTTCCTCCTTCCCTATGGCCTAGACCACCTGTATTTGTGACTCTCTCTACCTTTATATTTTCAATTTGCTGAACAATTTTTTTTTTTTAATCAGCACCATTGTGGATTCCCAACTTAGTATACTTTCTTCATATACATATTTTCATTTAACTTTAACTACCTAATTTGGATGTATAAAGTTTTTCACCAGAGCTTTCTGAAATTAGCTACAATTTCATTTTTGGAATTATGTTCAATTATCCTTAAGGCAACACGATAGAAAGTATTAACTGGTCTGATAAATTTCCTCCATTCCTCCAGATGCTACCGTTTTTTTTTCAGCAGTAGTATATTAATAGGTATATTATTTCATTTGTAGTTTCATGGTTTTGAAAAATTATAAAAATAGAATAAGAAATGATCCTACTAAATTTCCAGAAAACCTTTTATATTTTGTAAACTATCATGTACTTTCTTTCTACAGTTGCTTCTGAGCCTATCTTATGTTCTAGCCCATATCTTTCCTTACTTAACTTACACAACAGCTATAACATGGATTTATTTTTCCTACTAGACTCCATTGATCTGTTGTAAGAATCAGCATTTCTATTGTTGCCAACATCTCGCCTAGCAGCTTTTCAGCCTTATATTCCAATTTCAAGCTATTTAGCCAAGATGAGCACAGCCAAACTGTTAAAGCTCAGATTCAGTAATGTTTGTTAGAGAAATTGAAAATGATACCTTTAAATCTTACTAATTCACACTTCATTAGTTTAGAATTTATACGAATCCAGACAAGTACTAAGCTGAAGCTTACACCTGCATTACATAAAATTTGCTGAGAAAAAGAATTCTGAAGTAATTATCATAATGAATATATTTATCAATTTGAGAATAAATTGTACATAATTGCAGTAAATTGATACTTTGATATGCTAGTTATAAATTTTTAACCATTTTAGTTAATATAAGGGGGCTATATACTCTTAGAAATTATAACTTAAGTCATCTTTTGAGAGTATAACAACAAAAAAGAACATATAAATAGCTAAACAGAACCATTGAGAGAATTAGCATATAAAGAGCGTGTTTATATGTTCATGTACCTATATGAACTTTCAGATCCCTTTAGGGCAATAGAATTACTCAACCAAAAAAAGCAATAATCTAATAAATTGTATAGCAATAAATCTAATGTAATAATGCAATAAAATGATTTACGGTATACATGGAGTATGTAAGAAGCGAAGTTGGATAATAAAATTTTTCAGTATTCACCTCTCTATGAATAAAGTGAGACACACTGCATGTGGGAATACAAGTATCCACAGAGTATTCTCTACTGAGAAGAGAGGAGAATTCACTAGGCTTTTCTATATCCTAACTAAATTTTATTTTCAGAACATTTGATCTCTAACTGGTTGCATATTTTGTTTACTAAATTCTGTGATACTGGGCCCAGGGAGATTTTCATAACAGAAGGGATTATTATAGTTAGTAGAAATGTTTGCTCTTTATTGGAAATATTATGTTGGAATCTGGCATACAATTTAGTCAAATTTTGAATTTGCAAATCTGAGTCAGGCCTTGAAAAAGAATAACCCCAATCTAAATTTTGCTCACCTTTGAATCCAACCCGAAAAACCAAATGATCTCCTATATTTCTCCATTTCTTGTATGTCAGTTCTATTTATACAATATGTTTCAAAAGAATATGGCTGCATATAGTTTGGAAGTATATACTGGTCTATGTACATTTTGCTTATTAAAGTTGGCCTTCTCTCAAATCATTGCAATTAGATGCAGTTTTATTAAAAATGCTTACCTTCCACAGGTCGGTTGTTTTTTCCATTCACTTCTTCCACTATATGAACTACATTAAGCAAATTTAAAAAGCAAACAAATTTACATTGTTTGGAAATCTCCCAGACTAAGGATAAATAGTAAATTAAAACAACACAAAAACTGGATGGGGAGGGAGAAGAAAACAGAGGAAAGAAATGAGAAGAGAGCATTTCCCTTTGCTAGATTTGGAGAAAAGGAGAATGGGACTGCTAAGCCAGTATTTTGTGATTCATTATGTGTAAGAGTAATGATCTGTTATAGAAAGAGACAGGATGTTTATTTACATCTTCCAATAAACGTGTTTTCCAGGAATTAACCAACTTAACTACAGAGCAGTATGTCTCCAGGCTAAACAATATATTGTACATTTCTTATTTCTAAGTTGGTAAATATTTAAAATGGTCAAAATCCCAGCTCTGAGTTAGCTGAGGGCAATAGGTAGACCTTTGAATCTGGATGTTGGTATTCATTATTTATGTTTATGGCTGATGTGGAAAGTTCTGTAATTGAGACTCAGGGGTTAATTGATTTGATGACTAGCTTCAGAGGTAAATCAATAAGCCAGATACAGTAGCCAGATCAACTCAAATCTATCCTACAAAATGTTCCATCTCTAACCACAATTATCTGTCACTCCTAATTACGAGTTTAATATAATGGAATCCTGAAGTGTCTTCTTTCTCTTGCACAACTTTTTTGCTCAATATGCATGTCAGACTCTCCCCACACAGGCACAATTTAACTATACTTTGAGTAAATTATTTTTAAAGGAACCAGTAGAGAAACCCAAAGTTAATGCTGATTTCTCCAGTCAAGTGCCTGTACTCAATTATGCTGTGGGATCATTAGAAATTAGTGATCCAAGAACTTTGCTATATTAGGCATGAAACAGCATGTGTTCCTAGCACTTAACCCTGTCTGTCCACCAGAGCTTAAGTTAAGATTAAGATGATGTTCAGAAGATTGCGAACACCATTACCCACTGACTAGCTGTGTCTAAGCAACATACAATAAAATGACATAGTAACAATTTTCCAGTTCATTTGACAATGAAGTTAATTTAACCAACTTTTATGAGCATTAATATTTGGGGGTTAATTTAGCTTTTTTTTTTTTTTTTAACTGAATTACTGTTTAGCAGTGTTCATTCACTAGATAATTTACTGGATGTTCACTGGATAATTTCCTAAACTGGTAGAGCCTTGGTTTGATTTGGGGAAAAAAAATAGCCTGCTTGTTCTTACCCCATTATTCTTCCATTTATTGTAGTCCTCATTAACACCATGTCCAGTCTTAGAGACTAATTTACTGTATGAATCTCTGACTTTGTTTTAATCTTCCATGCAGATTTAAGACCTTTAAATCCAGTTATATCACCTGGCATAGTATTGTTCTTTCTTCTTGGCCATATCGTTTGTTTTTTTGTAAAATCTTCACCCTGCTAGGAGAAAGCTGAAACTCTCTTCTTTTCCTATGGATAGGGAAGCTGCAGAGCTTATATTGGCCATTGAATTATGTATAGATAGATAGGTAGGTGGATGGATGGATGGATGGATGGATGGATGGATGGATGGATGGATGGATAGATAGGTAGATTGATAGATAGAGGAATCAACCTTCCATCTATCCTGAAGAGAGGCTACTTGCACTGTTTTGGAAATCCTGGAAATCCTGGAGTGGTTTGATCTTATTCATGGGGCCAGATAACCCACTCATTAGTACAATATTCTGTCATTATGGTTCATTTCATCCACATGGGCTGCTGTTCTCCGTTCTGGGAGTAACAGGTACTATTCTCAAAATGGGCGTTTCTAACTTTGGTCTTTCAGTACTAGATTTCAAAGAAGTGACCTGCATACTCTAAGCAGCACCTTTAAGTAATTCTGAAATACCTGGGTGATTCTAAATTTCCTTCTTGAAAAGGTCCATAGATGATTGGATATTGAACTATTCAAGTAAGTCTTGTCTGTACTGTCCAACACTTGCTAAAATCACATATAATCCTGCTCTTTGGATCGTATACCTTTCTTCTGGCTTTAGTGTAGGGGAAGGGGAGCTGTCTGTCATATGACCTTTCCCTTGACTTTTTACTAGGTAGTTGCCTTCATATATATCTCTCGATCTCTCACCTGACTATTGCTTTGTCCATGGATGTCCCATCCAATGAAGGATTTCCTCACTTACGCAACGTCCAATGAAGAGACAATCAATAGTGTACCTAGGGTGACTAACAGACAAGCTCTAGTGGTCTTTAAATGAATCGTTAGTAAGAGAGCCACACTTTACAGAAATTATAAAACTGAGCCACATAGAGACCCACTCAGAAATGCTCAGGTCAGGAACTTTGGTCTGTGTGCTTGAAACTAATAGATACTATCCATCCTTCTTCTGAGGCCATTCCAAGACTCAGGCAGCCATAGACTCAGAAACAACCAGCTAAATGAATTCTGCCATATGGATAATAAGATCCTATGATTTTCAAAGATATTCTTCAGAGAGTGTATTATATTCTTAATATTCAATGAAAGTTTTGTTATTACCACTAGGAGAGAGACCACTCACAATTTCTGGAAAGAATAATGGCCATAGCTAATGTTTACTGGGCAATTACTATGTGTCTAGTATTGTTCTAGATGCTTTATTTATACTCTCTTAATCTCCACAATATCCCTCTGAAATAGATATGACTGAAGCACTATGAAGAAAATTGAGGCACAGAGAAGTTAAATATCTGTCAATATTGTTTTGGTAGCCCAAGCGCTTAACTTCCTAGCTCCATCAAAAAAAAAAAAAAAAAAACAACCCATTGCCATCTGTCTTAGTCCTCTAGTGCTGCTACAACAGAAATACCACCAGTGGATGGCTTTAACAAAGAGACATTTTTTTAAATTGTATTTTGTTTATTTATTTTTTATTGTACTTTAGGTGAAGGTTTACAGAACAAATAGTTTCTCATTAAACAGTCAGTACACATATTGTTTTATGACATTGGTTAATAACCTCATGACATGTCAACACTCTCC
>NW_004443945.1:29760624-29761962 GCF_000243295.1 Trichechus manatus latirostris
CAGGCTTTTAAGACCCCAGATGCTACTCACCAAGGTAGAATGTAGAACATTTTCTTTAAAAACTATGTTATGCCAATTGAACTAGATGTTCCCTGAGACCATGGTCCCCACAGCCCTCCGCCCAGCAATTCAGTCTCTAACAAACAGAAATTTATTTCTTCACAGTAAAGTAGGCTAAAAGTCCAAATTCAGGGCGTCATCTCCAGGGGAAGTCTTTCTCTCTCTGTCGGTCTTCTTCTCATCAGTGTTCCCCCGGACTAGGAGCTCCGCTGTGCAGGGACCCCAGGTCCAAAGGATGCGCTCTGCTCCTGACACTGCTTTCTTGGTGGTATGAGGTTCCCCTGTCTCTCTGCTTACCTCTCTCTTTTATATTTCAAGAGATTGCTTTAGGATACAATCCAATCTTGTAGACTGAGTCTTGCCTTACTAACACAACTACCACCCATCCTCCCTCATTAACATCATAAAGGCAGGATTTACAACATACAGGAAAATCACACAATACCAGGAATCATGGACCAGCCAAATTGATGCACACATTTTTGGTGGGACGTAATTCAATCCATGACACACCGTCAAATTGATTCTGACTCATAGCGACCCTATAGGACAGAGTAGAACTGTCCAATAGGGTTTCCAAGGAGTGGCTGGTGGATTTGAACTGCCGACCTTTAGGTTAGCAGCTGAGCTTTTATCGTCTGCACCACCAGGGCTCTATACCATCTCAAAGATGAAACAAAAAACACAGTAGGATATAAGATTTTAGTAGCTACTGGCTGAGAGAGAAGCTTAGTGCTCCTCCAGTTCTTTCTGAGCTTTAGAACTATAGGTCAAGCAGTGAGAACTTGGATTTAATACCTTGATAGGCACATGCAGCTATAAACTGATCTGAAACCACTTAGGAAGCAAGTCCTACCAAGGTTGGGAGAACAGGGGATGGGCAATGGTAATCCTGCGTTTCTCTGGATAAGAATCTTCTTAAAATACAAACCTGATACGTTTTAGATATAAACTTAGCTGGTGGATGAATGGACATGGGGATCCTAGGGTGTAAAGGGGGAGAGTGTTGACACATTGCAGGGATTGCAACAAATGTCACAAAACAATTTGTGTATAAATTTTTAAATGAGAAACTAATTTATGGTGTAAACTTTCACCTAAAGCACAATAAAATAAAAATAAAATCAAAAATAAACTTAGCTGTGATTTTTTTTTTTTTCCCTGGGTTAGTTTTTCTTTTTTCTTTTTTTTTTTTTAATATTTTATTGTACTTCAGGTGAAGGCTTACAGAACAGATAGTTTCTCATGTAACAGTAACACACATGCTGTTTTATGACA
>NW_004443945.1:29764838-29790627 GCF_000243295.1 Trichechus manatus latirostris
CTGGATGCTCCGTGAGGCTGCTCTCTCGTACCCCCGTTTGCTGGTCTCCGATAGGAGTCCAAGATGGTGGATCCATGCTGCTTTAGCTGGTAGGGGACCTCTGCATGAATCTCTCCTTGCTCTCTGTTCTCCTTCAGTATTCTTACTCCATTTGGTGTTCGGCTGAGTTCTTTATCTCTTCATTTGATGTTCTAGGTTTTCAGGATTGTTGATTCTCTGTTTGGCTTAGTTTTTCGGATCTTTGTTGTGGTGGGACGGTGTGCTGCTTCTGCCTAGAGCGCCATCTTGCTGGAGTCTTTTTTTTTTTTTAAGAGCTAAAGAGTACAATGAACAGGCAACTCTTTCAAAGGGCTTAAAACCAGAACATGAACTCTAATTCTTTTAGCTACTAGCTATTTGTCTGTGGACATTTTACTTAATCTGTGTCTTAGTTTCATCATTGGTAAAATGAGGATAATAATAGTACTTATATATTAGGGTTTTGTGATAATTAAATGAGTTGATATGTGTAAAATGAAAGATGCTTGACACATTGTAAATGGAAGGAGATTATTTGTTAGTATCATTATTATTATTCTGAATTTTCAATCACCGTTGGTCAGAAAAGATGCCATTTAAATAGCTATACTACTGTTCAAGTTTACCTTTTATCCGTGATTTCATTAAACTCTTCCCTCAGAGTCTTGCGGTCCTTTTTGTCAGTAGATAGATAGTTTACCAGCATTCCAACAATTCTTGATTTCTTTTTTACACATTCCCAACCTACTCATTCTGATACTATAGGTGAACGTTTGTTACTATTCTCTTCTAAGTCCAGCCTAAGAAGCCCAAAGTACAGACAGTGATATCAACACGGCTCCTGGAGGCCTCCTTCCCCTATTGGCCCTGTGCCTGAGGCATTGAGTCCAGCCTCTGGAGCTCCTCAAAGCTGTTTCACCTGGTTTCTCAGCCCAGGACACGCACCTTCTCAGAGGGCAGCCAGGCATAAAGTCTGAGCCCAAATCTCACTCCAAAACTGAACAGTTACTCACATTTTGCCTTAACTAGTCTTCAAAGCTTATTTCCTCCAACTCCCGTATGTAGCAGTCACTAACTTGTTCAATTATTTTCTAGTTTCCATCCTTGCCTTACCCATAGATTTGACATACGTGATTTTTTGTTTTATTTTCCAGTTTCCATCCTTGCATTACCCATAGATTTGACATACGTGGTTTTTTGTTCTCAACTCTGAACTATGGCTTACCCGAAAACAGTTTTGATTTTCCAGCCACATTTTATTTCACCCAAGCTGTGCTGCTTCAGGCTGCTATGGGGACCACTCCTCTAAATGAAAGAACCCCCAGTGGCTTGACAACCCAGTGCTGCTCTAAGGGAAAATATTCTTAGAAGCAAGCCTTCCTCCTCTAGTCACATACTATGAATTGAATTAAATAATTGTTGAATGAAAACAAGGTATGTAAGATAAGCTATACAAAAATTTTTGTATGAGAAAAAATGTTGCAGTATCTTCAGATGTTTAATGATGTTGTTTTACAAATCACAACAGGCAATGAGCACAAAGGAAAAAGGGAGAATTTTCCCATATTAAGTGTATGATAAGATTTTTTAAAAAGTTACTGAAAACAATTGTGGTATAAATTTAATAGTGTATTTCTTATGAAATTAGTAACTGATCCAAGGAATTACCAAGTTCTAGTGATCTAGACTTCATCTTGAAGCATTTGGAAATGCAATTAGGTAATTTGAATTTCCTGAATATAAAGCACCAACAATTGAAATGAAGTGAACTTGATATATTTAAATTGTAGGTATTTGAACAGTTTTATTGAACTAACAAAACATGATGATTCAAGTCAATTATCAGAGCCAAGTTTTTTTTTGTTGTTGTTTCATTTTGTTTGTTTTGTTTTGTTTTTATCAACTTTATTCTGGGAAACAATTGCCCATGAATATCTCACATTTCTGCATGGTCTGGATCTTCTGAGCAAAGACATTTACTATAATTTAAGAATATGTGTATATAACGGGACGTAACTGGATAGTAAAGTTTAGAGATATCTCTCCCTAGAGATGTTCCAGGACAGTAAAATAAAAATCTCAACCTGGAGGAGATTTACTTACTTTTCAGAGTAAAGATAAGGTCTTTTCAAATAAGTGGATGGGCAGGCCATCAGCATTTGTATATATAATCAGAATTTCCTAATTCTGGTGTTTCTTTTATGATTTACTCCACTGAATGTGCAGGTACCATCTGGACCTGATCATATAACCCTGGGGGGATCGGGACTTAAGGAGCTGGTGCAATGAAGTTACTCTGGCTGAGAGTTTTGCTGTAAGTAATGAACTGTCTTTGTCTCTGACCCAAATTATTTTATATATAAAGTGTGGTGTAAGTAAGGAAGTGGAGACTATTCTTTTCTGAGAAGGTGCAGTTGGACAAGTGGGCTTGGGAAGCAGCTGGACTCCATGTTCTTCTCCTTGTCTGCCATATTCATGGGCATGGAGAAACAGGCATCAGCAGTGGGTTGTAGTCATATAAGTGCATGTCTTTGAAACCAGAGGCAGAGTGGTGACCCCTGACTTCCACTCCTCCAGGCATTTTAATAATTTTGGAATAACTTAATCCCTTTTAGTAAATATTTTTCTAGAGTACTTTCTGTTATCTAAAGTCTTACTGATTCAATAGACATTGAAGAAAAAAAAAAGAAAGAGCGAATGGCTATGAATTAATAAGTTTTAAATGTGGATTGGCCCAGTGTTCAGATCATCTCCATTTTAGTCCTTAGTGGGAACTGCTTATTATTATTATAATTTTATCACTGTAATAATTTGTTACTAAAGATATGTTAGTAATATAATAATAATGTTAACATTTATTGAGAGCATACTACATGCCGGGCACTTTGAAACCAATTCAATGCTTATTATAAACCTACGTCAGCCACAGAGTAGTCATTATGTTATCTTAAATCCATTTTTATCACTTCCTGCTTTGTACCAGGGAAGGACTTAAACCCTAGTTTGTGTAAAACAAAATTGACAAACTTTCACCTCTATTATGTTGTCTAGCTGTCAAAATTTGTCACTCATTATCACCACCTACTTCACTGGGAACATGGGTAAGCTTCTTTCAAATGTTCTGTACTCATCTACAAACTTATCCACTTCCCAGCTTCTTTTCTTCTTCTCAGAGTTATAAAAAAAAATTCTCCTATTTAATAAAAATACCTGTGAATCATCTAGGATTAAGTTAGACTGTCAGAGACCAAAAAACTCAGAATAACAGTGAATACAATAAAAATAATGTGCATTTCTTTCTCATGTAAAGTTTGGATGTAAGAATCTGAGGACTGGCCAGGAGGCTTCACAAAATTATTGGGACTCAACTCCTTCAATACTCCTACTCCACCACCCAAAGCATATAGCTTCTGCCTGATAGTTGAAGATGACTGCTCAAACTCCAGCCATCTGTTCTACTTTCTAACCAACAAGGAGGAAGGGCTTGGGGGGTGGGGGTGGGGGGAGTGTCCCTCTAACCACACTTGCTAGAAGTTTCACAGACAACATTTAGCCACATTTCACTGTAAGGAGCCCTGGTGGCACAGTGGTTAAGCATTTGGCTGCTAATCGAAAGGTCGGTGGTTTGAACCCACCAGCTGCTCCATGGGAGAAAGATGTGGTCGTCTGCTTCTGTAAAGATTTCAGCTTTGGAAACCCTATAGGACAATTTTACTCAGTACTATAGGGTCACTATGAGTAGAAATCTACTCTAGGACAATGGGTGGGAGGGATGCTATAAAAGGACAGCATATAAAATATTAGTTATTATTTTTTGTTTTCCTGGCAGCCAAAAGTCCAACTGAAAATAAAGCTTTCTATTAATAAGAACTAATTGGGAAATGAGTCTTAAAGGACAACTAGCAATATCATTGGAGTTCCTGGGTGGCACAAACAGTTAAGTGCTTGACCATTTGCTAGAAGTTTGGGGTTGGAACCAACCCAGGGACACAGAAGACAGGCCTGGCGATGTGCTTCCAAAAGGCCACAGCCTTGAAAACACTATGGAGCAGTTCTACTTTGCATGCACTGGGTCACCATGAGCTAGAATTGACTCCACTACACCTAACAACAACAACATCATCCACACCTTCTATCTCTGTTTTAGATTCCATTTTACCTTCTAAGAGATTCATTCTATAAATGTTATACATATTCGTCATGAAATACAAGGTGCTTGATGACCTGTATCATGTTTACTTCTTCAGTCTCAACTTCTGCCACGATCATCTTAAACTCTCTCCAACCTCCAGATAGTTGAAGATGAATAAATTTCTAAAATCCTCTGGATCACTATAAATATTATAGAACAAGGTATTTACTCTAGGAATTCAACTCTAAGCAATTGTAGGCACTGAGGAAGAAGTCTGTGCAAGGCTATTATTGTCTCTGAGTCTGAAGTTGAGCCTGAAGATGTACAGATCATCTGGGCCAGCAGTCAGAAAGGACAGCTGAATATGGAGGAGTGCAATGATGGACTGGACCCATGAGGATGAGCAGGAACTTGCATCTATGTCTAGATTCCACCACCAATTTCAATCCTAGGACTGACCTGCAGGAGAAGCTGACTCCCTTCACCATCAGTCTTCTTCTACACGTGGCTCAGGATTCAGACAACCCCTGGGAGAAAATCCAGTAGGAACAAAAGGATCTAGGGGCTGCATATTGACCCCCACACACAAGGTAAGCCAACACTGCCACCTTGTGTGGCCCCATGCACCAACCTTCAAAACATAAAACACTCTCACAGCTGTTTCACTTCTACCTGCCAAATCTTGTCCAAATTTATCATGTGGTCATCAGTAATCCAGAACATTTCTTCCCTAGGAAGAGAATGCTTGAAAATATAGACTCCAACTAATCTGACAAAGAACAAACCCTTAGATGTTACTTGGATCTCATTTTTAAATCATGCTTCTTCAAGATTTCCTTGCTTGACTCCTAAGAATAGATTAAATATTCTCCCATATGCTCTTAAAGGATACTGTGCTTATACTTATCCTAATATTTAATATTTAAGAGAAGCTATCTGCCTCTCTAATAGAAAGTGAAATCCTTGAAAACATGGATTATGCCTAGCACCAAATAGGTGCTGAATACATGATGCTACCTAAATAAATGAGGTTTGAATAATTCCATTCCTATCTAATGAGTGGTAGATAAACACTCTTTTATTAGAACAAAAGAAGATAATCACACACACAAAAAATTCTGAACCTTGTTCCAAACACAGGGATACATAAAAATTAAGATGTACTTACAACAAATTTAATTTAATGTAATGAAAGTAATTGTCTTTATAAGGTAAAAATAAAAGTAAGCCATTATATTAAAAAGAAATCACTTTGAGGCCATATTATATTTTTTCACTAAAGCAACACAATACATGTTTACAGAGATAGGTGAGTTATTAATATGAAAAATAATAACATAAGTATGTGATGTGTAACAGAGGATTAGACATGATATTATTTACAAGCCTCTCCTAATGATTTTCTGGAAGAAGAGTGATAGTATACAATAAAAGTCATCTTTAAAATTTCAACTGAGTTCCTGACTCTTGATTAATAATTGATCCAAAGAACAAATTGATTAGTAAATATTCTGCTGACTGAGATAAGGATAAATGAGGGAGGAAATCCCAATTAATCAATAAAGAACATGTACATGCAAGGAACCAAAGAGCCAAAGGCATAAGACACTTCCATCATTCTGAAGTAGCATTCAAACTATGAGTAAAAGAGTGGTGGGCTGTATAGTGAATCCACAGAGGAAAAGAGAGGTTTGAATTGACTTGCAGTAGAATCTCTGCATGGTAGTGTTAATGTAAATGATATAAAGGGGAATTGAAGACACACAGGAAGTAGAGATAACTAAACTGAAATTGTCAGTATAATGATAACACTGGCTTGGGGTGATGGACTATCACGCGCTTTAGAGAGGGTTTCTAGCATTTTTCAACAAAATGTGACATATTACCCTTCTTATCAGAAGTCATGTGATAGGTAAGGTAGGATGGAAAGGGAGTCTTACTGTCTGATGTGTGTGTGTGTGTGTGTGTGTGTGTGTGTGTGTGTGTGTGTAGTAGGGTAGAGGATACTAAGGAGATTTTTGCAAACAAATATTTGCTAAGGAGATTTTCCCATCCATCCTCCGCACCATTGCCTATCACATAATATTATATATCCATATGTGAATCAAAGAAGACATCACTTTGGTACTCCCTACTGTCTTTGAATGGATTGCACCTCAACATAAAGAAAACAAAAATCTTCACAACTGCACAAATAAGCAATATCATTGTAAATGGAGAAAATATTAAAGTTGTGAAGGATTTCATTTTACTTGGATCAACAAGAAATGCTCACAGAAGCATCAGTCAAGAAATCAAACCACAGATTGCATTGGGCAAATCTGCTGCAAAAGACGTCTTTAAAGAGTTAAAAAGTAAAGATGTCACTTTGAGGACTAAGGTGCTCCTGACCCAAGCCATAGTATGTTTAATCGCCTCACGTGCATGCAAAAGCTGGACAATGAAAAAGGAAGACCAAAGAATTGATGCATTTGAATTACGGTGTTGGTGAAGAGTATTGAACATCTCATAGACTGCCAGAAAAACGAACAAATCTGTCTTGGAGGAAGTACAGCCAGATGCTTCTTAGAAGTGAGGATGGTGAGACTGTCTCACTTACTTTGGACAAATTATCAGGAGGATCCAATCCTTGGAGAAGGACATCATGCTAGGTAAAGTAGAGGGTCCATGAAAAAGAGGAAGACCTTCAACGAGATGGATTGATACAGTGGCTGCAACAATGGGCTCAAACATAGTAACAATTGTGAGGATGGCTCAGGAACAGACAATGTTTTGTTCTGTTATACGTAGGGTCACTATGAGTTGAAATTGACTCGACAGCACCTAACAACAATATTATTGAACAATTAAAATGTCAAGGAGTTACAGACCCATATTCTTCCTGGGCCCTATGGTCATTTATAGTTGACATTTCAAATACCCATGAGTCAATTTGAAAAGGACAAAGATAGCTAATACAGTCCTTAGATCAAGCATGTTTGCAGCTATGGTCAAGCAGAAAGTAAACATCAACTAACTATGAACTCTTAAGTGTTATCAGTTCAAATTGTAATACATGTCCATTGTAGTTTATATGCATTATTTACCCTTTTTTTTCTCATTTCTCTCTAGGTTTAAAACCATTATGACTATATTTAAGAGAAAAAATGTCTGAATGGATTTATTTTGGGGGAAAAACACTTAATATTTACTGTAAATATTCCCTTTAACAACAAACTACTAGCGAGGTGGGGCCAAGATGGCAGAGAAGACAGATGCTTCCTGTGGTCCCTCTTAAAACAAATACTCAAAAAAACAAGTGAATTAATTATATATGACAATCTAGGAGCCCTGAGTATCAAAGACAAAGTTGAGGAATCAGAGTGGCAGGGGGAGGGAGAGACGGTTCAGAAGCAACAAGGAGTCGCCAGACCTGACCTGGCAGGAACCAGCACCATTCAGCCCAGATAGGCTGGCGTGCGCAGTGAGGCAAGCAGTGGTGTTCGGGAGGTGTTTTCCACATCAGGAAAGACCTAGCATCAGACAGTCTACTCACACCTCCAGAACCAATGAAAAGTGGCGCTCAATCAGCAAAGGTAAGTACGTGCATTTAATCTACCACACGGATCAAAAAACATCTCCTTTGGAAAAACCTCTCTCCCATTTACTTGCCCCCTCCCTGCTCTGCACTGGGTCTCAGGCCAGCTTCAGCAATTGCCGAGTCCCCTGGGCCAGAAGTAGGACCCGTCATGTGCCCTTAGCCAGTCTCCCCGCCTTGGAGACGGAATAAATTAACAAACAGGAAAAAATAATTTGCCAACTCCCCTAACCCAGGAACTCAGGGTAGGCATAGCTCTTGTGCCTAGGCACAGGCATAAGGGGTCCATGGACTTTGAATGACTTTCACCCCTGCATAGACCTATGTGGGCCCATTTCAACAGCGTAGGCCCTCATTAGCACAGTACAACAGGTGTATACCTGAAGCCTAACTTCAACTGTTTCCGCTATATGGTGGGGTGGCAAGTTCATGATATTTGACACAGCACTGCCCATTAAGCAGGGTCCTCACCAACCCACATCAGAGGCCTGAGGACTGATGGATCCACTCACAACACCTAGCCACCCGTGACAGGGGTCCAAGAGTAAGTGGTGCCTCCGGGTCCTTACACCTAACAGCATTGGGTACCCATAGTCTGGCTGCAAAACCCACCCACCTATGTGTCTAGGGAACAGGGACACATTTTCCTCCCAGACACTCAGGGGCAGCTGTCAGCCCCCTGCCTTGCTCAGAGCGTGACCCCCTACTGCAGCCAGATACCTGTGTCTACACCGGTCACCCCTGACCGTCTAAGACTGTAGGTGAGAGCTTGCACCACATACTTGGTGACCAACTACCTGGACACTTGAGATGAATCCATACAAGAAAAGTAAACAGACTCCTGGGCTTACATATCCAGTAACAGATCTAACCACCTGTGACAGGACGTTAGAGCTTCAAAAGTGCCAATAATTAAACTAGCTCACATGAGCAGCCAATTAGGGCAGAGCAAAACAAAACAAAAGAAGGAGCTAGGACCCAGTAAACAAACATAAAATAAATATAATGTTATTGATGGCTCGGAGACAACAGTCAATATCAAATTACATAAAGAAGCAGACCATAGTGGCTTCAGCAAGCTCCGAAAACAAAGAAGCAAGAACTTTTCCAGAGGAAGAGAACTTAGAATTACTGGAGGTAAAATGCAAAAGATTAATATACAGAACTCTTCAAGAAATCAGGAAGGAAACTGGTCAAAACGCAGAACAAGCCAAGGGAAACACAGACAAAGCAACAGAGGAACTTAAGAAGGTTATACAAGAGGATAATGACAAATTTAACAGGCTGCAAGAATCCATAGAGAGACAGTAAACAGAAATCCAAAAGATTAATAATAAAATTTCAGAATTAGACAACTCAATAGAAAGTCATAGGAGCAGAATTGAGGCAATGCAAGTCAAAATTAGTGAGACTAAAGATAAAACACTTAACACCAATTTACTTGATGAAAAATCAGATAAAAGAATTTAAAAAAATGAAGAAACCCTAAGAATTTTGTGGGACTCTATGAAGAGTAATAACCAACGAGTGATTGGAGTACCAGAACGGGGTGGGGGGGGGGGGATAACAGAAAATACAGAGAGAATTCTTGAAGATTTGTTGGCAGAAAATTTCCCTGATATCATGAAAGTTGAGAAGATATCTATCCAAGATTCTCATTGAACCCCATATAAGGTAGATCCCAAAATAAAGTCACCAAGACATATTATAATCAAACTTGCCAAAATGAAAGATAAAGAGAGAATTTTAAGATCAGCTAGGGATAAAGAAAAAGGAGAGTCAATAAGACTAAGCTTGGACTATTTAGCAAAAATCATGAAGGCAAGGAGTCAATAGGATAACATATATAAAGCCTTAAAGGAAAAAAATGCCAGCCAAGAATTGTATATCCAGCAAAACTGTCTCTCAAATATGACGGTGAAATTAGGGCATTTCCAGATAAACAGAAGTTTAAGGAATTTGTAAAAACAAAACCAACATTACAAGAAATATAAAAGGGAGTCCTCCAGTTAGAAAAAAAATAACATCAGATAACAACCCAAGACTAGAACACCAGATAGAACAATCAGATATCAACTCAGATAGGGAAGTCACAAAAAAAAAAAAGCAAAAACACTGAAAATAGGGAAAAAGAGACATCAATATGTAAAAGATGACAACATTAAAACCAAAAAGAGAGACTAAAAAATGTAGTCATAGATCTTTCATATGAAGAGGAAGTCAAGGCGATACAAAGAAATGAAAGAGTGGTTTAAACATAGAAAAATAGAAGTTAATATTAAGGTAACCACAAAGGAAACTAACAATCCTGCACGTCAAAATAAAATACAAGAAAAACATAAAGACTCAGCAAATACAAAATCAACAACAATGAAAAAGATGAGAAGAAAATACATAAAGTAAAATGACTCAGCACAGAAAATTAAGTGGAACAAAGAATATATCAACAACATAAAAAAGGAATCAAAATGACAGCACAAAACTCATACCAATCAATAATTACGATAAATGTATCTGGGCTAAATGCACCAATAAGGAGTGGCAGAATGGATTAAAGAACACAATCCGTCTATATGATATGCTACCTACAAGAGACATATCTTAGACTTAAGAACAAACAAAGTAAAACTCAAAGGATGGAAAAAAATATATCAAGCAAACAACACTCAAAAAAGAGCAGGAGTGGCAATATTAATGTCTGACAAAATAGACTTTAAAGCTAAATGAGCCACAAAGGATAAGGAAGGACACTATATAATGATTAAAGCATCAGTACACCAGGAGGACATAACCATAGTAAATATTTATGCATCCAAGCACAGAGTTACAAAATACATAAAACAAACTCTAACAACATTGCAAAGAGAGATTGACAGCTCCACAATAATAGTAGGAGGCTTCAACACACCACTTTCAGTGAAGGACCAAACATCCAAAAAGAAGCTCAATAAAGACACAAAAGATCTAAATGCCACAATCAACCAACTTGATCTCATAGACATATACCAAACACTCCGCCCAACAGCAGGCAAGTATACTTTCTTTTCCAATGCACATGGAACATTCTCCAGAACAGACCACATATTAGGCCATAAAACAAGCCTTAACAGAATCCAAAGCATTGAAATATTACAAAGTATCTTTTTTGACCATAAAGCCATAAAAGTAGAAATCAATAACAGAAAAAGCAAGGAAAAAAAAAATCAGACAGATGGAAACTGAAAAACACCTTGCTTAAAAACTACTAGGTTATCGAAGAAGTTAAGGATGGAATAAGGAAATTCACAGAATCAAATAAGAATGAAAATACATCCTACCAGAACCTTTGGGACACAGCAAAAGCAGTGCTCAGAGGTCAATTTATAGCAATAAACGCACATGCCCAAAAAGAAAAAAGGGCCAAAATCAAAACATTAATCCTACAACTCAAACAAGTAGAAAGAGACAAGCAAAAGAAGCACTCAGGTGCCAGAAGAAAGGAAATAATGAGAATTAAAGCAGAATTAAATGAAATAGAGAATAGAAAAACAATTGAAAGAGTTAACAAAATGGTTAGCCAAAAGCTGGTTTTTTGAAAAGATCAATACAATTGGTAAACCATTGACCAAACTGACAAAAGAAAAACAGCACAAGAAGCAAATAACCCATATAAGAAATGAGATGGGTGATATCACAACAGATCCAACAGAAATTAAAAGAATCATAACAGCACTGACTTCATAGAAAACCATAACATCAGCCATCTTGGAAAAGAGAAAAACAATGGATTTACTTAAAAAAAAAAAAAAAAAAAGCAAGAAAGACAACTATCTCTTCCCAGGAGAGGCTAGAACTATCTTTTCTGTGTTTTGGCTGGTGCTGAGTGGAATGACTGGTTTGGGAGAGGAACGACTAGGTTCAGCTGTGGTGCTTTGTTGTAAAAAGCAGCCTGGCCTTTGCTATTGATAAGAAAGATGAAGCCTGGGTCTCAAGCCCACCTTCAGTGTGCCTTTGCCGCACAGTACTGTACACGTGCTGGCTAAGAGGAGGGTGAGGGATTCTTTTCAGTCTGAGAATGAGTGTGTGTGAGTGAGGCGGTATCCACATTCTCAACTTCAAGTCATTGCAGTTTCTTTTTCCAAAAAAAAAAAAAAAAGAGGTAAAATGTTGCATTTCATAAAACTAACCGAAGTTATATTTAAAGAAGCAGAACAAAGAGATTTTTTTTTTTTTTTTTAAGAAAAAAGGAAAGATGCTCTTTAGGGTTTTTGTTTTGTTTTCTTTTAATTATCGTTTACGGAAAACACTGACAAATTGTCAGAGCTCCCATCCTGATATTTTCATCCCGGTGCCTTTCCTAATAATATGATTCAGCTGTGAATGTAGAAGTCAGGGGAGAGGGGAGAAAAAGAAAACTCTGGAGTTAGAGGATATAGAAAAAATAAAAATACAGTTGTTACAAATAAAAAATACAGACTTCAAAGACCAAAAAAAAAAAAAAAAAGCCACAACCCAGACAAACCAAAAGCTGTAAATGCTCAGAATTGGCAGCATAAAAGGAAAGCTCTCTCTTGACTTGTATTGTGGCAGTCTGAACACCCCCAGAAAATTGTGCCAAAGAGCTTAGAAAACAAATATACAATAAAAGTAAACACACACACATATGCACAAAACAGCAAACTTCAGGTAACTATTTTGGATTGCAAACAAAGATAAATTTAGCGTTCAAACAGTCTGATAAAATAACCATTTGGAAACTGAAAAAAAAAAAAGAATCATAACAGAATATTATGAAAAACTGTGCTCTAACAAATTTGAAAACCTAGAGGAAATGAACAAATTTCTAGAAACTCACTACCTACCTAAACTAACACAAAGAGAGGTAGAACAACTAAATAAACCTATAACAAAAGAAGGGATTGAAGAAGTAATTACAAAACTCCCAACCAAAAAAAAGCCCTGGCCCTGACGGTTTCACTGGAGAATTCTGCCAAACTTTCAGGGAAGAGTTAACACCACTACTACTAAAGGTATTTTGGAGTATAGAAAATGATGGAATACCCCTAAACTCATTCTATAAAGCCAGCATAGCCCTGATACCAAAACCAGGTAAAGACACCACAAAAAAAGAAAATTACAGACAAATATCGCTCACAAACATTGATGCAAAAATCCTCAACAAAATTCTAGCCAATAGAATTCAACAACCTATTAAATAATTCACCATGACCAAGTGGGATTTATACCAGGTATGCAAGGATGGTTCCACATTAGAAAAACAATCAATGTAATCCATTACAGAAATAAAACAAAACACAAGGATCACATGATCTTATCAATTGATGTTGAAAAGGCATTTGACAAAGTCTAACAGACATTCATGAAAAAAACTCTCGGCAAAATAGGAACAGAAGGGAAATTCCTCAACATAACTAAGGGCATTTATACAAAGCCAACAGCCAACATTATTCTAAAAGGAGAGAGTCTGAAAGCATTCCCCTTGAGAATGGGAACCAGACAAGGATGCCCTTAATTACCACTCTTATTCAACATTGTGCTGGAGGTCCTAGCCAGAGCAATTAGGCTAGAAAAAGAAATAAAGGGCATCCAAACTGGTAAGGAAGAAGTAAGAGTATCTCTATTTACAGATAATATGATCTTATACACAGAAACCCCCAAAGAATCCACAAGAAAACTACTGGAACTAATAGAAGATTTCAGCAAAGTATCAGGATGCAAGATAAAAATACAAAAATCAGTTGGATTCCTCTACACCAACAAAGAGAACTTCAAAGAGGAAATCACCAAATCAATACCATTTACAATAGTCTCCAAAAAGATAAAGTACTTAGGAACAAATCTAACCAGAGATGTAAAAGACCTATACAAAGAAAACTGCAAGACACTACTGCAAGAAACCAACAGAGACCTGCGTAATTGGAAAAACATACCTTGCTCATGGATAGGAAGACTTAACATTGTGAAAATGTCAATTCTACCCAAAGGGATCTACAGATAGAATGCAATCCTGATCCAAATTCCAATGACATTTTTTAATGAGATGCAGAAACAAATCACCAACTTCATATGGAAAGGGAAGAGGCCCCAGCTAAGTAAAGCATTACTGAAGAAGAAGAACAAAGCAGGAGGCCTCACACTATCTGATTTTAGAGCCTATCATACCTTAACGGTAGTCAAAACAGCCTGGTACTGGTACAACAACAGATACATAGACCAATGGGACAGAATTGAGAATCCAGACATAAATTCACCCACCTATGAGCAGCTGATATTTGACAAAGTCCCAAAGTCTGTTAAATGGAGAAAAGATAGTCTCTTTAACAAAGAGTGCTGGCATAACTGGATATCCATCTGCAAAAAAATGAAATAAGACCCATACCTCACACCACGCACAAAAACTCAAAATGGATCAAAGACATAAATATAAAATCTGAAATGATAAAGATCATGGAAAAAAAAATAGGGGCAACACCAGGAGCCATAATACATGGCATAAACGGGATACAAATCATAAGTAACAATGCACAAACACCAGAACAGAACCTAGATACAGGGAGCTCCTAAAATCAAATACTTAATGCTCATCGAAAGACTTCACCGAAAGAGTAAAAAGACAACCTACAGACTGGGAAAAAAATTTTGGCTATGATAAATACAATCGGGTCTTATCTCTAAAATCTGTAAGATAGTGCAAACCCTCAACAACAAAAAGACAAATCACCCAATTAAAAAAATGGACAAAGGATATGAACAGGCACTTCACCAAAGAAGACATTTAGGTGGCTAACAGACACATGAGGAAATCCTCAGGATCATTATCCATTAGAGAAATGCAAATCAGAACTACTATGAGATACCATTTCGCCCTAACAAGGCCTGCACTAATCCAAAAAACACAATATAATAAATGTAGGAGAGGTTGTGGAGAGACTGGAACACTTGTACACTGTTGGTGGGAATGTAAAATGATACAGCCACTTTGGAAATCGATTTGGTGCTTCCTTAAAAAGCTAAAAATAGAAGTACGATACGACCCAGCTATCCCACTGCTTGGAATATACCCTATAGAAATAAGAGCCATCACACGAATGGATATATGCACACCTATGTTCATTGCAGCACTGTTCACAATAGGAGAAAGATGGAAACAATCTAGGTGCCCATTAAGGGAAGAATGGATAAACAATTATAGTATACTCACACAATGGAATACTATGCAATGGTAAAGAACAACAATGAATCCTTGAAAGATCTCATAACATGGATGAATCTGGAAGGCATTATGCTGAGTGAAATTAGTCAACTTCAAAAGGACAAATATTGTATGAGACCACTATTATAAGAACTCAAGAAAAGGTTTAAACACAGAAGAAAACATTCTTTGTTGCTTACAAGGGTGGGGAGGGAGGGAGAGGGGTATTCACTAACTAGATAGTAGACAAGAACTATCTTAGATGAAGGGAAGGACAACACATAATACAAGAGAAGTCAGCACAACTGGGCTAAACCAAAAGCTAAGAAGTTTCCTAAATACAACCAAACACTTCAAGGGACAAATTAACAGGAGTAGGGGTCTGGGGATCATGGTTTCAGGGGACATCTAGACCAATTGCCATAACAGAGTTTATTAAGAAAAGGTTCTGCATCCCACTTTGGTGAGTGGTGTCTGGCGTCTTAAAGCTAGCGAGCAACCATCTAAGAGGTGTCAATTGGTCCCAACCCACCTGGAGCAAAGGAGAATGAAGAACACCAGAGACACAAGGAAAATATTAGCCCAAGAGACAGAAAGGGCCATATAAACCAGAGACTCCATCAGCCTGAGACCAGAAGAACTAGATGGTGCTTGGCTACAGCCAATGACCGCCCTGACAGGGAACACAACAGAGAGTCCTGATGGAGCAGGAGAAATATGGGGTACAGAACTCAAATTCTATAAAATGACCAGACTTAATGGTTTGAGACTGGAGGGACCCTGGAAGACTTGGCCCCCAGACTCTCTGTTAGCCCAGAACTGAAACCATTCCCGAAGACAACTCTTCAGACAAAGATTAGACCGGACTCTGGGACATAAAATGATACTTGTGATAAATGTGCTTCTTAACTCAGGTAGATACATGAGACTGAATGGGCAGCTCCTGTCCGGAGATGAGATAAGAAGGCAGAAAGGGACAGGAGCTGGTTGAATGGAGACAGGAAATCAGGGGTGGAAAGGAGGAGTGTGCTGTCACATTATAGGGAGAGCAAGAAGGGTCACATAACAATATGTGTATAAATTTTCGTATGAAAAACTAACTTGAATTGTAAACTTTCACTTAAAGCACAATAAAAAGAAAAAAAAAAAGACAAACTACTAAAATGTAGTTCTGAAGCACTTCTCTTTATTCTTCAGACATACATCAGTTTGTCTTTATTATTGCTTCTGATATTTGCACTACAAAATGGAAAAGTGAAACTTTTGAGTTTGGAAATGAGCGCAAATAAATTTTTCAATGAAAAGGAAGCTATTTCAACATAAAATGATACTTGTGAAAGTGTGCTTTCCCTTAAAAGTTAAACAATTTCTCCACCTTCCCCACTTAGAAAAGTTTTCGGATTTATGGAACTAATTTTATTGAATTAATTTATTTGCATAATTTTAATTAACTCTATTTTTCAGCTTCTATATGCATAGAAGTTTTTCTTTCCAAAGGGGAAGTTCTGTTTAGAAAGACAGCAAAATGGAGACCACTATGGTGAGTTAGTTGTGAATCTCAATCTAGCCCAAAGGCCTTTGGAAGTTTTTATGCATTGGAGTCTCATTTCCCACTACACATTTCTACAGAATAAATAAGTGTTGGCTTCAATGCATTATTTTTACTTTAAAAAATCTCCTTCTTAATTATTTTACAGAACTAGGAGGTATAAACAAACACGTCAAGATAACCACTGAGCAAAATCAATGCGTACCCTTTACCAGGGTACCTGGCCTTCATTAGCTTTTGATGTCCGTAGAGGAAATGTGTTGAATCAAGGAAGAAAAAAAAATGCAAGGGGACAAAAAGTGTACTTCCCACATAGAAATTAAACTCTCATAGCTGTTCCCTAAATACCTTTTTTCTCTCTGCAGAAGTTTCTGTACTTTGTTAAACTTAATTTTTATAAGTAAATTGAGTTATTTTCAGAGATGTAAAGTTCTTGACCATGAGACTGTATCAAGTATTAAACTTACAATATGTCAGCATAATTTAGTTTTTGTTGGAAAAAAAATTTTAGTCATATTGTTATGAGATTTATATTTGAAATTTTTCAAGTATCAGACCATGAGTTGATTTTAAATATTATGTATTAAAAGTTTATAAACAAAGAACTTATCTCTTTCAACTGTGCCTCTCCTCCCACCAAATGTGAGCTTAAACAGTTTTTTTCATGCTGACCACATATTGAGCAAAGTGCCTTTATGCTGCATTGGAATCACCCTGTCAAATGCTTAGCAATGAATTAATATCAATATGGGTTTTTCATCTTTGAAAAATGAGCTGTGATTTTTTTAATGAAAAATAAATCAGGGATTATTTATTATACTTGACAACTACTCAGCTAAGCAACATTTAGTGATGTCCCCAGATAAAGAAGATTTAGGTAACATTCTTTAAATATTAGTCCCTAGTGAATTCTTGGGACTTGGCACAGTTTATATTGTTAGTTTCTCCTCTGTCTGAAAAATGGCAAAAAGTGAATCAGTTCACTGAAGAGCTGTTAGCCAACTGAAATCCATTAATAGACTACTAATGGTAATTAACCAAATACTGCCTTTTTTTTTTAGTATATCATTAGACACATTGAGCAGATTGCAAAAATGAAACAATCAGCTTAATGATTTTTTAAAAATCAACAGTCCTTGTGTGGTGCAATGGTAAACACACTCGGCTGCTAATCAAAAGCCTGGCAGTTCAAGTCCACCCAGAGGCATCTTGGACGAAAGTCCTGGCAGTCTAATTCCAAAATATCAGCCATTGAAAATCCTATAAAACTCAGTTCCGCTCTAACACCCGTGGGGTTGCCGTGGGGCAGAATCGACTCAGCAGCAGACAATAACAAAATTGCATAGTGTTTAAAAGATGTCAGTGCACTAAAAACTCAAACATGATTTTCAAATTTGGAAATGGAATAAATTATTCAAGTATTTGCTCTGTTCTTTCACAATAAGCAATAACACTTTTAAACACAGTTGGAGAAAATAATTTTTCTTTTGAATTGTCAGTTAAAAGTTCACATTCCTATAAGAAATACCAGTTATAAAAAATGCTAGACATGAACATATCTGCTTGCTATATTGCAGCAGACCATTGATGAGGCCTATGCTCTACCTCTCCAAATATATCCTCTAAATGGATTCCATCCACAGGTGAGAACTATCAAATATCTGGACATTGCCAACGAATGGCAAATAGGTTGAAATACGGAGTTAAACAGGAAAGACAATCTTTCCTTTGTGTGGTGATGTGCTATTTGAGATAGGCCAAGAGCTATAACACTTGTACATAGGGTACAGGCATGGGCTAGATCTGGCCACAGGATTGAGAAAGTCTTCAAGGATAAAATGGAATTTCTAAAGGAGAGGAGAAGGAGGGGTTTGTGAATGAGACAGAAGTAGGGATGAAATAACCACACATTCAGCACGGAACAAATGAATGAGCCAAATGAATGAGGCCAACTTACCTACTGCTATATCACTTTGACTTACAGATTGTTCCTATATTCTAGAATTTATTTAGCTAAAAACTCTGCTGTTTTAGTGGTTTCTTTCTCATGAATCTGAAGTGTATGCTTTATCAGTTGTCGAATGGCTATGCTCTATTGGTGTTACTCTGCTGTCTTTTACAAAGTAGTCTTAAAACCTTGAAAATTTTAAGTTTACTATTGATGAGGATGATAAGAATAAAGCTTTCCTATTACCCTGACCATGTCGAAGGCCACAGAATACAGGATATATTGCCTTTCCTGCTAAACCAAAACAACCTTAAAAGAAAGGTCTCCAGGCTACAGGAAAACTTTAGGATAAAAAACTTAAAATGGAAGGAATCCATAGTTACTTTACAGGGCCAAAGTTTTAGTGTAGCAAGTGAAAAATAAAACTAAGGAGAGGATGTTAACTAGCCCAGAGAGAAAACAGCCATATCTTATATATGTGGTAATTGAATTTGATTGGTGAGATGCTTTGAATTTGAAAAGTGCTATGTATTTTATTATGCTATGTAAGTGATCACTGCAACTAGAGACCAAATTAACTTCCCTGAAAGTTGCTCTCCACTCTAATTAAATCTGCAACAGCACATGGGGTGACTGCTCAGCATACCCAAATGCTTTGTTGCTTTGTTCTCTCCTCGTTAGTCAATAAGCCAGAGCAGAAGCACTTTGTAAACCCACCTGGAATGCCAAGTGAGGTAGTAAGTGCTAGGTATAACCAGTAACGGACAAAAATGATCCCTGTTCATCAGAAATCTCTCTACTTGAAACCTCTGCAGAAACCTATAAATCTCTCTACTGGAGCAAAACTCTAGCCACTGGGAAGCTTCTTGAAATAGGGATATAGAAATCATGGCTAGTGCAACTGAGTATTATCTATAATGCCTAATAAAGTGTGTTACACACACACATACACAGACACAGAAACACACACACACACACTTCCTGTTTGCTAAATGAATTAACGAATGAATTTTCTGGCCTAAATTATGTTTTAGGTGACTTAAAGCATAATAATGAGAATGGCTTGCATTAATCAGTAAAAGCAATACTCATCCTTTCATTCTGCCCTAGGAACAATAACAAATTCTCAGGCCAGCTTCCACAAGATAGGGAGCTACCTATGTGATGATATGTCTCAGCTTCAAATCACATTTGTCAAATACTTGGAATTCTAAGAGTTCACATTCTGACTAGAAATGATGATGTTGTTGTTATTTGCCGTCAAGTCACTTCCAACTCACGGTGACCCCATATATGAAGAGTAGAATTGCCCTATAGGGTTTTCAAAGCTGTGACTTTTTGGAAGCAGATCACCTGATAGAGGAGGTCAAAAGTATTCTAACACAAAGTGGAGGCTTCATTGGAGTGTCATTGTTTTATATAAATAAAGAAATTCAGATTGGGGAGATGCATTTATGTTTCTGGATTCTAGATACCCAAGTGAAGAGTCCAGAATATTCCTTATTTTATCATGAAACCATCCTGACATCAATGGTACTACACTCAAAAATGTCAAATCTAATTGGACAGAAAATATACAAACAATCATGGAATGTTAAATAGCAACGGAATATCAAGCAACAAAGGAGAGGTAGCACAAGGTCATGAAAGGCTTAATCAAGAAAGTAGAACTTTGAAAGTTCTTTAAGTAAGTTTAGTAAGGCCTTGCATAATGAGTAAGATTTGGGTGAGCTTACATAAGGACGAGTGCATTCTATGTAAGTAAAACAGTCTAAGAAACCAACGGTCTGTGATTGCTTTGTTCCTTCAGCTTCTGATATTTTCATTAGCCCCATTCCAAAAGCCAAATCTTTATTATTCCTGCATTTCCAATTCTATGTCTCATCCACATGAAAAATCTAGCCCCCTTTTTCTTGATACCCACCAATTCCAAGGAGCTTTAGAAAGGGGGTTTGGAAAAGTACAGAATTTTCACCTTTGTTTTAAGTTGAGATTTCAAAGCTAGACAGGTCCTCAGAGGTAATCTGGTACAACCTCTTTATTTTGCAAAAGAAAAAGAGAGGTCTACAGATGAAAAGCGACATTTCCCAAATAACATGGTAGGTAGTGACAACTCAGTCTAGAACATTAAAAAAAAAAACAACAAAAAACAGCTGTCGTCGAGTCAGTTCTGATTCTTGGTGACCCCATGTGTGTCAGAGTAGAACTGTGCTCCATAGGGTTTTCAATGCCTGATTTTTCAGAGGTAGATTTCCAGGCTTTTCTTCTGATCTACTAGGTGGACTCGAACTGCCAACCTTTCTGTTAGTTGCCGAGCACTTAACCATTTACACAACCCAGGGACTACATCTAGAACATAGATGTTCTAATATCCATTCTAGTGGAAATGTGTGATATTGTTGTTCAGAATTCAGTGCTTGCCATATCCCAAAAACAAAGAAAATTCAATTTGTTGGTTTACGACTTCTTTTCTCTTATGAGTTATTAGATATTACATTCTGATAAAATTAGTAGTATCATCATTTTATTGTACATACCAATTCCTTGCGATTGTCCCTTCACTGGACTCAGGTATTCTTTCATTAACATTCAAAATCACAAACTCGTAAATGTCTAGAGGTTTTAATTTATGTTTTTCAGTTCTGATGCAATTTCATTTCCTCCTTAGTTTTTCTATGTTAACCTTGGAGACTGATATTTCAGGTTTACCCTACAGTCTCCTTATTTGCTAACTCTAAGAGGAAATAATCACTTTATTCACCTAGCTGCATCTGTCCATGATTTTCCCATGCCATTTACTTGGAGAATTTTTTATTTTTCCCTTTGCCTTATGATATAATTTTTTAAAAATAATATTTATTAATTTAAGTTTGCTATTGTTTTCATTTTATTCTTTACCTTTGCTTGTTGTATTAATTTGCATTCTCATCACTTAGTTCTGGAATATTTCTATCTCTTCTCTGTACTTAAATTAATTACTATGTGGGTTATAAGCCAAAAATGAAATATTTGTCTATGGAGCATCTATTGAAATGCTTTCATTGCTGTTCATATTTACAAAGGCATTCCAAATTAATTAGGAAAGCAATTGGAGATTATGATTCTATACTAAAGCTCCATAACTCAAGCAAGTCATGGCCTTGTTCAGTGATGAGAACAACCCTACTCCAAAGAACTCTAGGGGAAACAGTACTCTGTTCTAGTAAACAACTACAGAAACCAGGAGTTGGTCCAAAGTAGGGACCAACCATGCATCATTTTCCACTTATGAAAACTATTTGGGGCAATGATTTGAGTACTTTCACTACGTGCATCAATTTTTTTAAAGGCCTTGAGAACAGAAACATACTTGATGAGTGGTTCAGTGGGCAGTGGAAGCTGTCTTGGAATGCATCTCTTTGTTTCAACATTAATGGAAGTCCCCAATCACTTATCTGCAATTGATATCCAAAAACCTTAGAAAATTGAAAAAAACTGAACTCATTTTGAGGCAACAACTATGTCATCTCAACTCATTTGAAAACAAAACCTGACTTGAACTGACATAAATTTCTTGATAATATGTATTTATCCTACTTAGCATGATTATTCACAAGTTTTACTGCATAAATATTTACTAATGTGTTTGATTATCAGATGCCACCAGTCTCTGCTGCTGGTATTACATAACAGACAACACATGCACTACATTACCTTTCTAAAATTCAGAGAAATGCGAACAATATTTTTAATTCATGCAGCAATTTATCACTTTCAGATCACTTTTACATGTATGATTCTCTCTAGTCTTGAAAATATTGAAAGTCATCTTCAATTTCAGACTAAGAAACTGAGCCCCTAGATAGTTAAACGAACTCTCTAGGGTTATAAAACCAGTAAGTGATAGCCAGACCTTGAACTCATGAGTAAATGAAAATTCAATCATTTGATTAGATTTATTGAATACCCGCTATTGAGAACCTACTATGCGCTGGGGTTTTCCCTGCGCTCTAAAGTTTGATTCATCTGAAGTTGTTTATTTCGGTACCGAAGGAACAAAGGTGTTCCTGGAATTTGAGGAAAAGTTTCTACTTTTCATAAACACCAATGATTGTTAAATCTTTGGGTTTGAATATGTGAAACTGGTTTGGTGCCAATTTGTCAAGCAAATGCTGACTCTCATACACCGTCTACCACTGAAGCAATCTGAGTACCTATTGAAACCACTCTTCTTTGGAAATATTTTTCTTGCTTTCAGTTACTAAAACTTAAGGTAAATTTTAAAAGACTATAATTTCCCTATTCTGAGATGAACATGTGATAAATTATTCGGAGAGTTCTGTATAGTTCATCTTTGTCCTATATTTTAAAGTTGTATCATATTTCTACCTAAGATAGATATTTCATTTCAAAGGATAAAAGT
Source organism: Trichechus manatus latirostris (assembly GCF_000243295.1). Taxonomy (NCBI): domain Eukaryota; kingdom Metazoa; phylum Chordata; class Mammalia; order Sirenia; family Trichechidae; genus Trichechus; species Trichechus manatus. The sequence continues at coordinate 29,787,657 of NW_004443945.1, forward strand.
CTTTTTGTTAGATCTTTTAGATTTTTTTTTTCCCTCCCTTTCTTTCTTTCTTTTAATGAAAACTCGACCATTGCTGCTAGGCATTTTTGTGTAGCTGCTAAAAGGGAAACTGTTCCAGTCTAAGCAGTGAGTTGATCAATTCACTAAAAACAGCAAGAGCTTCCTTCAGAACACATCCTCACCCAACATTTGTGCAGTGTTTTCCCCCATCTTGTTCCACAAGTATGTAAAGCCCTTCTGGTAGCTCTCAGCTAGCTTCTGCATTACAGCATTCCTGAGCTAGACGCATCCTTGGAGACCGAATAAAAACCCATAGACATGGAGTTGATTCTGACTCACGGCGATCCTATAGGACAAAGTAGAACTGCCCCACAGGGTTTCAACGCTGTAATCTTTACCGAAGCACACTGCTACATCTTTCTCCTACTGAGCAGCTTGTGAGTTTGAACTGCTAACCTTGAGGTTAGCAGCCAAGCGCGTAACCACGGCACCACCAGAGCTCCTTCCTTAGAGACCACTGACCCCTAATAACCTTGTGAACAGAGGCCCAGAAAATACTCAAGTCTTAACAGTTAGTCACGTAAACAAGTTACCATGTAGAAGCTTTTGAATGATATGATAAATACCTAAACCAAGAAGTTTTCTTTAAAAATAAAAACAATTGTGTTATAAACTGAAACTATTGACTGGGATGGAGGAGGAAGAGCCAACAAGGATAGATAGTAATTTGGGGATCCTAAAGGGCTAAACCCATTGCCATCGAATCGATTCCAACTCATAGTGACCCTATAAGACAGAGTAGAACTGCCCCATAGAGTTTCCAAAGAGCTGCTGGTGGATTCAAACTGCCAACCTTTTGTTTAGCAGCTGTAACACTTAACCACTGTGCCAGGAGCCCTGGTGGCATAGTGGTTAAAAGCATGGCTGCTAACCAAAAGGCTGGCAGTTCGAATTTACCAGCTTCTCCTTGGAAACCTTATGGGGGCAGTTCTACTCTGTCCTGTCGACTGGATGGCAACGGGTATGGTGTATATGTTAAAGGGCTAAAGATAAGAAAAATGTTCTTATTTATCTCTGGTTTATTTATAAGAGAAGTACAATGGAGAAATAAAAAAATTAAAAATTAATAATTATTAATGAGCTAGCTACCTCAGCTAACATCAGTTAGATTAAAAAAAAAGTGGATTAAAACTGGATTAAGTCAAAAAAATAAAAACAAGTATATATATATATATATATATATACATAAAGTAGCAAATACAAACTGTGAATTCCTGTCTAACTCCACCATAAACCTGTTTTTTGGTTTGCCCTCTATATTCCACAAAATTTAATCTGAATACTTTCAGAGAAGCAAATGCTCTCTCACTGTTCAATCTCTAGCACTCTTTATTATTTTACATTCATTTATCTGTTAATTATTAATTAATTATTAATTTAGTTATATCTAAATGCACATACCTGGCCTCTGAAATATTTTAGTTTATGTTCCCTGAGTAAAGTGTTATTGGAACTTGCAAAGAACTTGAAAGGGAATGGAGAAATTGCTTAAAATAATATTTTAAAGAGAATTAGGGTCACAAAAGTTTCATGGCCAACAAGAAAGCATGGAAAATACCTGCATAAGACAGGTGCAATTCTCATGAAGATGGTAGTGGAGAAGAAAAGAGCACATGGAAAAGGACATAAAGACACATGAGCCAATGAGCCTCCTGGAATTAGGAGTAGAAGTTTCATTGAGCAGCCTCCCCATACAGACACATTCTCTTGTGTTGGCAAAGGTGTACTAGTCTAGTGCTTTTAGCCATTCACTGTGCAAAATTCCTCTGACCTTGACTTTTATGGAATAATATTCCTTCTGTGTTTCCTCACTCCCTAGCCAGTCTTCCCATGAATTTCCCTTTTCTTTTTTTTCTTATCCTATCATCAGACACTGGTACTCCAGACTACTACAGTTCCCCTTTAATTCTCCCTCTTCTTATCCTAAACTATACTCTCCAGTGGAAGACTTTAGTATGCCAAGAACTTGCAAACATATATCTACATCTTCAATCTCTTAGCCCTGCCTACTCAAAACCCTCACTTAGATCTCTCACAAGACCTCAAATTCAAAACATCTAGAAATAAGCATATAATCTCAACATAAAAATTATTCCTGTTTAATGTATCTTGCTCCAAAAATGAAGTGGCAATGATCCAATTCAAAGCCCTTGGAAACAAGCCTTACTCAGCTCTTTCCCTCACCCATACATCTAATCTCCAAACCCTGTCAATGTGGCCTTCTAAACATGTCTACAACCAGCTTCTTCTCTCTAGCCTCATAGTACCCAAACTCCCACCTGAACTGCCACAAACCTTCTTAAATTATCCTCTCACATCTGTTTAGTTAAAACCCTTCTCGTTGTTAAGAAGGAAATTCACAATTATTGTCAGTCAGTATAAAGAATAGCAATTCCCAGCCCCTGCCTTTTCCTTTCCAGAATTATTTCATCCATCTTTCTCCTGCTCTCACTCTGACTATGCAGGATCTTTATCATACTATAACTGTACATCACCCAGAAATCCTGGACTTTGAGATAGATGCATGAACTGTATAGGACTAGGACTTGTCTTCCCAAGCAGTATGTTATATATGTGGAAGAAGGCTGCATATAGACATTTGGGAGGAAAAAGGAGTAGAGTGTGGCAGTTCACCAACTGAATCTTATATCCATTTTTCTTTCCTCCTTTAATAAGGAACCCCTAGAACTTAGCTGAGAATATGGTTGCCCAATGAAAGACTATATTTTTCAGACTCCTTCAAAGCTAGCCCTAGCCATGTGGTTAACTTCTGGCCAAAAACCAGTTGCTGTCAAGTGGATTCCAACTCATAATGACCCTATAGGACAGAGTAGAACTGCTCCATAGGGTTTCCAAGGAGCGGCTGGTGGATTTGAACTGCTGACCTTTTGGTTAGCAGCCAAGCGCTTAA
>NW_004443945.1:29791613-29831669 GCF_000243295.1 Trichechus manatus latirostris
CTGTTTATCATGATGTTGCTTATTGGTCCAGTTGTGAGGATTTTTGTTTTCTTTATGTTGAGGTGTAATCCATACTGAAGGCTGTGGTCTTTGATATTCATCAGAAAGTGCTTCAAGTCCTCTTCACTTTCAGCAAGCAAGGTTTGTCATCTGCATAACACAGGTTGTTAATAAGTCTTTGTCTTAGGCTGGGTTCTCTAGAGAAGCAAAACTGGTAAAGCGTATAAATATAAACATATAGAGAGAGATTTATATCAAGGAAACAGCTTACGCGATTGTAGATGCTAGAACATCCCAAGTCCGTGAATCAGGGTAGAGGCCTCTCTGAGTCACGTAGCTGCAGAAGCTGGCAAGCCCAAGATCAGCAGGTCGGAGAGCAGGGCTCCCGCTCACAGGCTGTGAAGGTTGACGAATTAATTCAAAGATCTGCAGGCAAGACCACAAGATTTCTCCTGACTCACGTAGCTGCAGGGGCTGGCAAACCCAAGATCGGCAGGTCAGAGAGCAGGGCTCTACTCACAGGCTGTGAAGATTCACAAATCCGAAGTTCAGCAGATAAGCTGACAGCTCAAGTCCCAAGAACCGGAGATGTGATGACAGGAGGCAGCCGCAGGATCCAGAGTGAGCAAAAAGCCAGAATGTCTGCTTATATTCAGCTGTAGGCCACACCCCCAGGGAAACTCCTTTTCGTCTGATTAGCTACTCACTACATATTCAATCATGGGAGTGATCACATTTAAACCCTGAGAATCATGGCCCAGCCAAGTTAACACACAATCTTAACCATCACTGTCTTCCTCCAGTCCTGATGTCCCGTTCTTCTTCATATAGTCCAGCTTCTCGGATTATTTGCTCAGCATACAGATTGAATAGGTATGGTGAAAGGATACAACTCTAACGCCCATCTTTCCTGTCTTTAAACCATGCAATATCCCCTCATTCTGTCAGAACAACTGCCTCTTGATCTACCTACAGGTTCCTCATGAGCACAATTAAGTGTTCTGAAATTCTCATTCTTCACAATGTTATCCATAATTTGTTATGATCCACATAGCTGAATAACTTTGCGTAGTGAATAACACACAGGTAAACATCTTTCTGGTATTCTCTGCTTTCAGCCAGGATCCATTTGACATCAGCAATGATATCCCTGGTTTCATGTCCGCTTCTAAATCCGGCCTGAATTTCTGGCAGTTCCCTGTCGATATACTGCTGCAGCTGCTTTTGAATGATCTTCAGAAAAAATTTACTTGCTGTAATATTAACGATACTGTTCAATAATTTCTGCATTCAGTTGGATCACCTTTCTTTAGAACAGGCATAAATATGGATCTCTTCCAATTGGTTGGCCAGGTAGCTGTCTTCCAAATTTCTGGGCATAGACAAGTGAGCACTTCCAATGCTGCATCTGTTTGTTAAAACCTCTCAACTGATATTCTGTCAATTCCTGGAGCCTTGTTTGTTGCCAATGCCTTTAGTGTGACTTGGACTTCTTCCTTCAGTTTCTTTATGTTGAGGTGTAATCCATACTGAAGTCTGTGGTCTTTGATCTTCATCAGAAAGTGCTTCAAGTCCTCTTCACTTTCAGCAAGCAAGGTTTGTCATCTGCATAACACAGGTTGTTAATAAGTCTTGATCATATGCTACCTCTTGAAATGGCTGAACATCAACCATTTCTTTTTGGTATAATGACTCTGTGTATTCCTTCTATCTTCTTTTGATGCGTCCTGCGTCATTTAATATTTTCCCCATAGAATCCTTCACTATTGCAGCTCGAGGCTTGAAGTTTTTCTTCAGTTCTTCCAGCTTGAGAAATGCCGAGCACCTTCTTCCCTTTTCGTGTTCTATCTCCAGCTCTTTGCACATGTCATTATAATACTTTACTTTATGTTCTCAAGCCGCCCTTTGAAATCTTCTGTTCAGTTCTTTTACTTCATCATTTCTTGTTTGTTTTAGCTACTCAGTGTTCAAGAGCAAGTTTCAGAGTCTTTTCTGACACCCATTTTGTTCTTTTCTGTCTTTTTAATGACTTCTTGCTTTCTTCGTGTATTATGTCATTCTACAACTCATCTGGATATAATAAGCTTAATACAAATTACATAGAGTTTATCTGAAAACAATCAAATAGACAAACAACAGCAACACTAAATTATCAGTGAAAAACATCACAGGAAAATACATACCACATTCCTGACTGGAAATACTTAAAATTATGAATTTGATAGTCCTCCCTAAATTAATCTACAAATTCTTGATAAATCTCAATATGACTTGAAAAATCTTAACTAAATTATTTTTGTTTATGCAGAAGAAATTGTTATTAAAATAGTCAAGATTTTTTTTCTTGATGAAAAATAATTAGGGTAATCCAACTTTCTTAGTTATTAAAAATATTGTAAAGCTATAATAACAAGACAGTGTGACACTGCTAAATGAATAAACAGGTCAATGGAAAAAGACGGAGTCACTGGCCTAAAAATATTCCTTTGAGAAGTTATGATATGAAATATGATAAAAGTAACATCAACGTGTACAGCACAAAAATTCACAGAACTACTCAGAGAAATTTAACAATTCATCATCTTATTTACTTTTAAAGGAGTTGATAGACATAAAACAAGCACATGAAAAATCTGTAAGGGTATAGTAGATTTGAATGATAAAATTAACAAGCTTGATCTAAAGAATATATGTATAACCACACATTCCAAACTCTAGAGTATGCATTCTCTTCAGGTATACCTGGCACATATGAAAATCTACCTTATTCTAGGACAAAAAACTAGTCTCCACAAATTACGAGAATCAATATCATATAGAATTTATTATGTGATAGTGTAATTAAGCTAAAAATCTGCAAAATAGATAAATAGAGTGGATAACTAGCAAAGGTCCATATATTTGAAAATTTAAATCACACTGCTAAGTAACTTACAGACCTAAGGTGAAACCACCGTGAGAAGTAATACTTAGAAATAAATGATAATGAAAATGCTACCTGCCAAAACTTGCAGTGAGAAGCTAAAGTGGGACTTAGAAAATTATAATCTTAAGTGTTTACATAAAAAATAACAAAGGTTAAATTTTAAATTAAGAATCCAACTTGAGAACTTGGAAAAGGAATGACACAATAAATCCAAAATAAAGAAAGATCATATAAGTATTAGTGAAATATTTTACTAAGAACATTAAATTCAGAATTGTTATATTGTCCCAGTTAAATAAAATTTTTATCAATATAGTGATCCTTCAACAATAACAAGTTTAATCAACTTACATTGGTGGTAATTACTATTATATTTGAATTCTTTCTAACATTCAATTTGTGCTATGTATTTGTTCTGCTTTTTCTTCCTTATTGCCTTCCTTTGGAATTTGTATTTTTTCACTTCCTTCTATTGTACTAGTTTCTACTAGTTTCTACTTTGTACTAGTTTATAAATTATGTATTCTATTCCCATTCTTTTAAGGATTGCCCAAGAAAATGTAACAAATATATTTAACATAACAAGTCTACATTTAGTCAACATGTCTATTCTCCTTCTGAATGAAACATAGACCTTAAAATGTTTTAACTTCAGTCACTTTCTCTTACATGAGCCATTTGTCATGTTTGTACCTTTTTTTTTTTAACCTTACAAATTAGACATTCTTCTTCTTGTTTTTTTTTTTTTTACAGTGAGTGAGTGTTTAGATTTACCAACCCATTTACTATCAGGAACCAGTACCCCTAGCGTCTGCTTAGTGTCTGGTCACATGTCCAACTGAAGCTGGAGGTTTAATCTCTCACAAACCCCATATACTAACAATGGCATAGAAATATTTTCCCAAAAGGAAAAAAAGAAGTCTAGATGCTGATACTAGAAACAGGGAGAGTGAATTCTGGGCAGGCAAAAACAGCAGATGTCCAGTACAGATGGTCTGGCAGAGGTGACAGAGCCCCTTTCACTGCCATTCTGTACACTGTGCCTAGAGATAACCAGAGCTGGTCTGTCACTTCTCAGATTAAGCACCCAGCCTATGTTAATGTCAGAGTTTTACAAGATGGGAAAGTGGGACCATTTTGAAATGACTAAGTAGGAGTAATGTCATGAAAACAGAGACAAATGGTGAAGCAAAGAAATGTTCTAGGGGAGACTGAGCAGGTCAGCAATTCATACTGGTATAGGCTGACTTACTCAGCTACTGCTGCCAGAGAGGCTATAACAACAGGGCTGTTCTTGAACAAAATAGCAGAGAACTATAATTGTCTAGAAAGGGATCCAATCTGGTAGCCCTGAAGCAGCTCCATCAGTGAATGTCTCCAGTAACAGCCCCAGCAGGCTATGGAGAAAGGGCTGTTTACCTCCCTGGGCTCTGAGCCTCATTTCTCAGTGGGTCTAGCTGTGTGGGCTTTGCTAGCAGGGTTTGCCTGAAGAAATAGGGTAATGTGATTCTGAATGAGTTAAAACACATATTCATTAGAGAGAAATAAAATTGTCTGAATTTTTTTTAATGGAAATTTTCAGAAACTTTAAGATGTTTAGTCATGCCTGGCACTGGCCTACTACCTCTCTGCAGAAGAGCTATTAGGGAAATGATTTAAACACTTTTGGGTAATGAGGGTTTTGTGTCTATTTAGTGCACTTCTAATTGCATATTTAAAGACTAGGGTACTTGATGTGATGGTGCTACATATCCAATGACCAAGAAAAGAGCAATAGCGACAGCACAGACTGTGATTAAGAACCCACAAGCCTCCACCACCCACGTCTCCTACCAACAGAAAGTTGCTCAGCTGTGCTGTGCCAGAATTCCTCCATCTAGAGGAAGGCATAAATTACTGGTAACATAATGACAATAGTAATGTCATACACTGGATGTAGATATATAGATATATACCTATTTACTATTTATAGTATCCTTATGTGACTACATCAAATATGAAAATTGAATAGGAAAAAAATATGTGCTGCTTGATACCGTGATATAAGAATGAAAGTATGGAGCATGATTATTGAAGGAAATGGAACCTTCTAATGCTGCAAGAGAAAGGAATTGAGAAGATAAATTATGGTCATCTTATGAACAAGCCTAGAATTAAAATGTCCCCAAATTCATATCACTGAACTCTAAAGGGAACTTGCTGTGCAGGTTGTCTGAGTCAATGAATTTGTCATTCCTGATATATTCATTGCATAATGTGTGAGCTTTTGAAAAGGGAGCTAATAACACAATCTTGCTTGCTGAAAGCAAACAGGACTTGAAGCACTTATTGATGAAGATCAAAGACTACAGCCTTAAGTATGGATTACACCTCAACACAAAGAAAACAACAATCTTCACAAATGGACCGGTAATAAACATCATTATAAAAGGAGAAAATATTGAAGTTTTTCATTAAGAAGCCTAGTATGCCATTTTAAGGAGCTTAGGTTTTTTTTTTTTTCCTGCAATTGTTGGGAGGGTATTAGTAATTTATAAACAGTAGTAACACAGATTTGTAGTTTAGGAGAACAGGAGGTAATGGAATGAACAAACCGGAGAGAAGAGACTGTCAAATGTTGACAAGTACTCCCAGTGAGGTAGGAAATTGATCAATCAACTCTGAAAGCAATTAAGCAATATGTAGAAAAATTGAAGATGTGACTACTGTAAAAAACAAACAAGCAAGTAAACTAGCAATTTCCCTTCTTAATATCTTAATATCTAACCCTAAAACCCCAGAGAGATCACTTACACATAAAATAAGGAGCTATGTATTTATTGTACATGGAATTTCACTGCCCTGAGAGTCAATAAGACTGAGCTCTGACTACTCAGCAGAAACCATGCAGGCAAGAAGGCAATGGGATGACATATATACTGCCTTGAAGGAAAAAAATTGTTAGCCAAGAATTATATATCCAGCAAAACTCTCTCTCAAATATGATGGCAAAATTAGGGCATTTCCAGATAAAGAGAAGTTCAGAGAATTTGCAAAAACCAAACCAAAATTATAAGAAATACTAACGGGAGTCCTCTGGTTAGAAAATCAATAACATCAGATAACAACCTAAGAGTAGAACACAGGACGGAGCAACTAGATTTCAACCCAGTTAGGATTTCCAAGGCTGCAATCTTTACAGGAGCAGATCACCAGGTCTTTTCTCCCAAGGAGCAGCTGGTGGGTTCAAACCGCTGACCTTTTGGTTAGCTGTCCAGTGCTTTAACCATTGCACCACCAGGGCTCCTTAAAGAAGATATGCTGATGACAAAAATATGAAAAGATGCTCAACATCATATGCCATTAGAGAATTGCAAATTGTTTAACAACAATGAGATGTCACTACACACAGATTGTTATTATAAGGTGCCATTGAGTCAATCTCGACTCATAGTGATCCCATGTGACAGAACAGAACTGCCCCATAAAGTTTTCTAGGCTGTAATCTTTAGGGGAGCACATTGCCAGGTTTTTCTCCCGCAGAGCCACTGGATGGGTTAGAATTGCCAACCTTGGTCAGCAGCCGAACACTTAACTGTTGCACCACCAAGGCTCCTTGCATACCTATTAGAGTGGCCAAAATCAAAACACTAACAATATCAAAAGCTGGTGAGGCTATGGAGTCACAGGAGCTCTCACTGTTTGCTGGTGGGAATGAAAAATGGCACAGCCATTTTTTGGAAAACAGCCCAGCAGTTTCTTACAAAAGTGAAGGAAGTCTTACCATATGATCCAGCAGTTGCATTCTTAGGTATTTACCCAAATTAAATGAAAATGTATGTCCACATAAAAACCTGCTTAAGAATGTTTATATCAGATTTATTCATAATTGCCAAAAAATGGAAGCAACCAAAATGTCCTTCAATAGGTGAATGAGTAAATAAACTGTGGTACATCCATACAATGAAGTATAATATTCAGCAATAAAAGAACATGAGCTATCAAGCCACAAAAAGACATGTAGGAAACTTAAATGCATATCTCTAAGTGAAAGAAGCTGGTCTGAAAAATTTACATACAGTATAATTCCAACTATATGATATTCTTGAAAAGACAAAACTCTAGAGACAGGGAAAAAATCCGTAGTTGCCAGGAGATCAGTGGGTGAGGGGGGAGGCATGAATAGGTGGACCACAGGGCATTTTTAGGGCAGTGAAACTACTCTGTATGATACTGTAATGATGAATGCATGATATTATGCATTTATCAAAATCTAAAGGACCGTACAACACAAAGAATGAACCCTAATGTACACTATGGACGTTGTTAGGTGCCATTGAGTCTGTTCCAACTCATAGCAACCCTATGTACAATCGAATGAAATACTGTCCCAAGTCATCCTCACAATTGTTATGCTTGAGCCCATTGTTGCAGCCACTGTATCAATCTATCTTGTTGAGGGTCTTCCTCTTTTTTGATGACTCTCTACTCTACCAAGCATAATGTCCTTCTCCAGGGACTGGTCCCTCCTGATAACATGTCCAAAGTATGTGAGACAACGTCTTGCCATCCTTGCTTCTAAGGAGCATTCTGGCTGTATTTCTTCCAAGACAGACTTGTTTGTTCTTCTGTCTGTCCATGGTATATTCAATAATCTTCGCCAACACCATAATAATGTATCAATATTGGTTCATCCATTGTACAATAAACCACAGGAATAAAAGATGTTAATAACAAGAAAAACAGTGGAGGATATATAGGAACTCTCAGTACTTTCTGCTCAATTTTTCTGTAACATTAAAATTTCTCTAAAAAATAAGGTCTATTAAAAAAATTGGACTTGAAACACTATGTACCAAAGATATTATGTAATTATAGCAAAAGAAAAAAGAAGTGCTTAGGCAGAAGCATGCCAGCTATATCTGTAAGGTTATATTTTTGAAGGCAATGTGTGTATATTATTTACATCATCTTGAAAATTGTATTTAAAAAAGTATTTTTTAATTACTTCACAGATAATATCATAGAAATCTAGAAATTTTAAGGACTTCCAAAGTTAAATTCCAACAACCATCTTGATGCAAATTATTTCAATGTTGAGAGAATCAAGTAGGAAGCAGAAGGAGATAAAAAACTTAAACATATTTTAAAAATCTATGACAAGGAAGTGTTATTAAATTACATTTTAAGCTACAGAGATGCTATTAAGGATTTAAAGGCAATCTGTGTAACTGGAGGAGAAATACATACCAACTAACCCACTAATTCTGACTCATAGTGACCCTAGAGGACGAATTAGAACTGCCCTATAGGGTTTCCAAGGATCGGCCAACCTTTTGGTGATAAACTGCTGGGGTTTCTGCTTTTTTTATTTTGTATTCTTTGGAATAAGCATAGAAGAATGAATAAAATGGTTAATTAAAAGAAGTAGAAAAAAGTAGTATTCAGGAAGATAGCCTAATAATATTGCTGTTACTTTCATGTGTACTCAGCTCTAGGTCTTGCTATCTGAAAGGATATATATAGCATATTATAAAGCAAAACTCGCTCTCTCTCCATTGTTTTATACACTGAAATAGATGTAAGAGGAGAAAGATACATTTCCTTTTCAACTCTATTTTTAAAATTTTAATTTGCAAATCCATGTATTTATTTTAATATAGACACCATGTCTGATTAACTCGTCAGCTGAACCTATTTACAATCTTAAAATCTAAAGTTTTAAGCATAATTTTATTAGAATCAATGTATGATTTGCTCATTCTCAAAAAACAAGAGGCATGATATTTATTTAACAGTTTCAGTTCCTCAAATAACCAATAGTGAGTCTGCAGTGGGTCATTAAGCTTTTCTCATGGCTGGGATCCATATTAGCTCAGTGTTTCTTGGTTTGAATATCTCTGCAGTGTTTTCTCTGGGTTAAAGCAGAGAGTAGAGCACTTCTCCTCCCCTGTGTTGGAGGTGAGTCTCTAAAGTCAGTCTTTCCGTTTGGGCTTTAGCTCCTGTAGCTTCCATATTTCTCAGGGACCAAATATTCTTAATCATCTCTTCTATCTCTCCTATCAGTTCAATTAATCAGTATAAATATATCTCAAATAAAGTCTCTCTGTACTGTGATATTCCCCTTCCATTAACTCTCTTTCTCTTTTGATTCATAGAATACGTCTTGAAAGATGCTTCTTCTCAAGGTCTCCATTTCCTCCCTTACCTTCACTCCACAACCTCCTCAATATGACGTCCGCATTTTGTTCTACTTTGTTCTTTTTATGACTTTTGTTCCCCTTATTCCATTGTCAAGGTCATCAATGATTTTCATGACACTAAATCTGCTGGACATTTTTCAGTACTATTTGACCTCTCTCCCCGCCATATTGGACACTATTGACCACTATTTCCTGCTTGATGATGATCATCGGCACCATGATTAGCTAACAATTCTTAAGCAATCACCATGTGCCAGACCCTAGTCTCATTAAATCCTTATAGCAACCCTATGAGGTAGGTACCATTATCATCCCCATTTTACAAAAGACAAAATTGAAGAAAAAAACGTTCCACAGAGCTAATAAACCTCGAAACCATTCTTCACACTATCTAGATCTAACTCCAGATCATCGCTCTTAAATCACCATTCTAAACTACCTCCCAACAAATAGATTAAGCTACAGTTTATTACTGATTCCAAATAGATATTTATTAATGATTTAAAAGCAGTTAAAATCAATTTGTTAAAAGAATTTTTAAAAAAGCCACAGATAGGGAGAAAATATTTGCAAAAACATCCTCTAAAGGACTTATGTCCACAATATACAAAGAACTTTTAAAACTAAACAATAAAAAAACTCAATTACAAAATGGGCAAAAAATCTGAAAGGACACCTCAAGAAAGAAGACATAATGATGGCAAATAAGGATATGAAAAGATGTTCAACATCATATGTCATTGTTGTTATCAGGTGCCATCAAGTCAGTTCTGACTCCTAGCAACCATATGTACAACAGAACAAAACACTCCCTGTTCCTGTGTGATCCTCACAATCCTTGTTATGCTTGAGCCCATTGTTGCAGCCACTGTGTCAATCCATCTCATTGAGGATCTTCCTCTTTTTCTCTGATCCTCTACTTCACCATACACGATGTTCTTCTCCAGGGACTGATAACTCCAGGACTTCTGATAACATGTCCAAAGTATGTGTGACATAGTCTCCCCATCCTTGCTTCTAAGGAGCATTCTGGTTGTACTTCTTCCAAGACAGATTTGTTGGTTCTTTTGGCAGTCCATGGTACATTCAATAGTCTTTGCCAACACTACAATTCAAAGGCAATTGAAATTCAATTCAATTCTTCTTAGAGAACTGCAAATTAAAACAACAATGAGATACCACTTCACTATTGTTGTTAGTTGTCCTTGAGTTGGCTCCTACTCCTGGCAAACCCATGCACAACAGAACAAAATGTTGCCTGGTCCTGCACCATCTTCATGATTATTGGTGCATTTGAATCTATTTTTGCAGCTATTGTGTATTATCTTCCAAACTAGAGGTCTCATCTTCCAGCATTGGAGATTATTCTGTTGTGATCCATAATGTTTTTATTAGCTAACTTTTGGAAGTAGATCACCAGGTCTTTATTCCTAGACTGTATTAGTTTGGAAGCTCCACTGAAAACTGTCCACCATGAGTTACCTTACTGGTATTTGAAATACTAGTGGTATAGTTCCCATCATCATAATAACATGCAAGCCACCATAATACAACAAGCAAGATAGACAGGGGGTTGACACACCTATCAGAATGGCTAAAATCCAAAACACTGTCAACACCAAATGCTGGTGAGGATGTACATCAACAGGGAATGCAAAATAATACGGCCACTTTAGAAGACAGTTTGGTAGTTTCTTGCAAAGAAAAACATAGGTTTATCAAATGATCCAGCAATTGTACTCCGTGGTATTTACCCAACTTAATGTCTACACAAAAACCCACACACAAATGTTTATGGCAATGTATTCATAATTGCTCAAAATTGGAAGCAATTAAGAAGTCCCTCAACAAGTGGAAGAATGAACTAACTGTGGTACATTCATACAATTAAACATATTATTCAGTGATAAAAATAAATGAGTTATCAAGTCACAAAAAAGATATGGAGGAAATGTAAATACATATTGCTAAGGGAAAGATGCTAGTCTGAAAAGGCTACACATGGTATTATTTCAACTATATTACCTTCTGGAAAAGGCAAAACTATAGAGACAGTAAAAAGATTGGTGGTTGCAGGGGACTCAAGGGGGAGGAATAAATAAGTGGGGCACAGGGCATTTTTAGGTTGGTGAAACTGTTCTGTATGATACTGTAATGAATATGTGACATTATGCATTTGTCAAAACCCATAAGACTACAAAACACAAATGCAATGTCAACTATGGACTTTAATTAATAATAATGCATTGATATTGGTTCAGCAATTGTAACAAATGAACCACAGAAAAGCAAGAGAATCAGTGCACAGGATGAGAGGGAGTATACGTGAACTCTGTAGTTTCTGCACAATTGTTATGTAAACCTAAAACTGCTCTAAAAAATAAATCTGTTAACATTTTAGAAATCAGTTTAATCGGATTTGTTATACAAAGTTGTATGTATAATGATAGGTCTAGTGTTTTTCGTTAATCAATTCTCATCAAATCGAACACTGATATTTAACAAACTGAATTGTTCTTAAAAATTATGAGATCTATTCAGCCATGGACTATCCCACTTTTCTCTCAAGGCTTACTGCAGCATTAAATGACTCTCAGCATTAAATTCAGCAGTTTCATGGAAGGAGATATATCTTTATAGGGTCCAGTATTTGGTCACAAAGCACAGAAATATCATTTTTGATTAAGAACTATATTTTCACTCCAAAATTTCTGGTCATCAGTGTTCACGTATAGCTAGGATTCTCTTGAAATTGACTCATACTAATATGGCAGATACTTTATAATTTAGAAATATCATGGTGAGTTGATGCACTCCACCAATGATTACATTCTACCAGTTAAAGTGGAAGAGCTAATTACATGACTGCATGTATATTCATTGGTATATTTCCATTTATATATTCAACAAATAATTATTGACTGCCTACTCTGCTCAGTACTGCACCCACCCACCCACACACCCACACACACACACACACACACACATGCAAAGAGAGGTTTGTGCAGTCTCAGGTGATCCGCAAGCAACCCTTGACACAGGATGAACATAGCTGATCTTAAGAAAAAGAAAACAAAAATTAAGTTTATAGGGAATTGAGGCTCAAAGAAGTTAAATGACTTTCCAAACGTGTAGGTGCCACATCAGCAATGTCTAAGTCATTCTTCCCTCAGGTAAACTCAGATGCTAAATTTCTCACCTCTAATCTCATCCATGTTAGGAATTCTCATTAATAATTACAAATGTGGGATTATGTGCCTGGAAGTAAGTGGGCTCCTCTAACGTTATTCGGAGTTGGGGGGGGGGTGTAAATGAAAAAGACTTACAACCAGATACATAAAATAATTAATTAGACGTGCCACGAATGCACACATATCATTTATGTGTAGCCATATAATCTATCCTACGAATATAGAAATCCAAATTGTATTATAACCATCCTTATAAGATTCTCCTTCCCAGAAAGACAATACAGAGAAGAAACACAGTACTAGAGGACGAGTGAGAATAAATGGTAAAAGCCACATGAATGTTTTTTGTCTTATACTGTCTTTTAGATCTGAGTTTATTAAACACAGTATCAACATAAATGTTATGATTTTCTGTTGGGATCAAGATATTGTTCATAGTTAATAATAAACACTACCTTTCTAGACTCCTCGATATTAGCATTAGAACTTCACAACTTAGCTGAGTCTAACATAGGTTTTAGTCGAAACTAGTGAAAAATTTTAGGATATCGTAATATAAGAAAGACCAGAAAAAATTGAAATTACTTATTCAGCAAGAAGCAACTCAATATTAAATTTTGAGGGTTATATTTTTAAGTTTTTCTTTTTTGAAAGTGAGTTCAAGAGGTGAATTGCTTATAAAATCATAATGATCAAGATGTCCAAATTTTGTATGTACATTTCATTGTGGCCTTTGACTTGGAGAGATAACTACACCCTCACAAGGGCAGATTTTTTTTCCTTCATTGAGGTATAAAATACATATACTTGGTGTACAGCTTGATGAATGTCTATAGCCATGAAATCAGTACCCAGAACAAGATTAAAAACACTACTTGTGACCTTTCATAGACAATATCCTTTCCCCTAGAGGTAACCAAGTCATCCCAATGACCTCTATAGTCATAGATTTGGTATGACATGTCTGTCAGTTTGTCATACTATTGAGGCTTGCATGTTACTGTGGTGCTGGAAACTATACCACCAGTATTTCAAATACCAGAAGGGTCATCCATGGTGGACAGATTTCAGCAGACCTTCCAGATTAAAATAGACTAGGATGAAGGACCTGGAAGTCTACTTCTGAAAAAATTGGCCAGTGAAAACCTTATGAATAACAGCAGAACATTATCTGGTGTAGCGCCAGAAGATGAGCCTCTCAGGTTGGAAGGCACTCAAAATACGACTGGGGAAGAGCTGCCTCCTCAAAGTAGAGTCGACCTTAATGATGTGGATGGAGTCAAGCTTTTGAAATATTCATTTGCTGATGTGGCATGATTCAAAATGAGAAGAAACAGCTGCAAACATTCATTAATAATTAGAACATGGAATGTATGAAGTATGAATCTAAGAAAATTGGAAGCTGTCAAAAATGAAATGGAACACCAAAAATCAATATCTAGGCATTAGTGAGCTGAAATGGACTGGTATTTGTGATTTTGAATCAGATAATCATATGGTCTACTATTCCTGGAATAACATATTGAAGAGGAGTGGTGTCACATTCATCATCAAAAGGAACATTTCAAAATCTGTCCTGAAGTACAATGGTGTCAGTAATAGGATAATATTCATACGCCTAAAAGGAAGACTAGTTAGTACAACTACTATTCAAATTTATGCACCAACCACTATTGCCAAAGGTGAAGAAACTGAAGATTTTTACCAACATCTGCAGTCTGATATTGATCGAATATGCAATCAAGATGCTTTGATAATTATAGGTGATTGCAATGTGAAAGTTGGAAACAAAGAAGAAGGATCTGTAGTTGGAAAATATGGCCTTGGTGATAGAAACGACACCAGAGAGCGCATGGTAGAATTTTGCAAGATGACTTCTTTGCAAAATGACATCTTCATTGCAAATACCATTTTTCAACAACATAAATGGTGACTATACACGTGGACTTTGCAAGATGGAATACACAGGAATCCAATCAACTACATCTGTGGAAAGACACAATGGAAAACCTCAACATCTTCAGTCAGAACAAGGCCAGAGGCTCATATGCAAGTTCAAGTTGAAGCTGAACAAGATTAGAACAAGTCCACGAGAGCCAAAATATGACCTTGAGTAAATTCCACCTGAATTTAGAGACCATCTCAAGAATAGATTTGACTCATTCAACACTAACGACAGAAGACCAGACAAATGTGGAATGACATCAAGTAAATCATATACGAAGAAAGCAAAGGTCATTAAAGATAGCAAAGAAACAAAAGACCAAAATGGATGTCAGAAGAGGCTCTGAAACTTGCTCTTGAATGTAGAGTAGCTAAAGCAAAAGGAAGAAATGATGAAGTAAAAGATCTGAACAGAAGATTTCAAAGGGAAGCTCAAGAAGACAAATTAAAGTATTATACTAAAAGGTGCAAAGACCTGGAGTTAGAAAACCAAAAGGGAAGATGTCATGGATCGAATCATGTCCCCTAAAAAATATGTGTATCAATTTGTCTGGGCCATAATTCCCAATATTGTATGATTGTCTACCATTTTATTGTCTGATGTGATTTCCCTATGTGTTGTAAATGCTATCACTATGATGCAATAAAATGGATTAGCGTCATTTATATTGATGAGGTCTACAAGATTAGATAGTGTCTTAAGCCAATATCTTTTGAGATATAAAAGAGACAAGTAAGCAGAGAGACAGGGGTACCTCACATCACCAAGAAAGCAGTGCCAGGAGCAGAGCGCGTCTTTTGGACCTGAGGTTCCTGTGCAGAGAAACTTCCAGACCAAGGGAAGACTGATGACACTGACCTTCCTCCAGAGCCGACAGAGAAATCGTTTCCCTGGAGCTGACAGCCTGAATTTGCACTTATAACCTACTAAACTGTGAGAGAATAAATTTCTCTTTGTTAAAGCCATCCACTTGTGGTATTTCTCTTATAGCAGCACTAGATAACTAAAACAGAAGAACACACTTGGCTTTTCTCAAGCTGAAAGAACTGAAGAAAAATTCAAGCCTTGAGTTGCATTACTGAAGGATTCTATGGGCAAAATATTGAACAATGCAGGAAGCATCAAAAGAAGATGGAAGGAATACACAGAGTCATTATACCAAAAAGAATTGGTCAATGTTCCCCCGTTTCGGGAGATAGCATGTGATCAAGAACTGATAGTACTGAAGGAAGAGGGCTAAGCTGCACTGAAGGCATTGGCAAAAACAAGGCTCCAGGAAATGATGCAATACCAATAGAGATATTTCAACAACCGGATGCAGCGCCGGAAGTGCTCACTCATCTATGCCAAGAAATTTGGAACACTGCTACCTGGCCAACCAAATGGAAGAGATACATATTTGTGCCCATTCCAAAGAAAGGTGATCCAACAGAATGCATAAATTATTGAACAATATCATTAATATCACACACAAGTAAAATTTTGCTGAAGATCATTCGAAATCCGTTGCAGCAGTACATCTGAGGGAACTGCCAGAAATTTAAGATGGATCTTGGTTGAAAGCAGAGAATACCAGAAAGATGTTTACCTGTGTTTTATTGACAATGCAAAGTCATTCGACTGTGTGGATCATAACAAATTATGGATAACATTATGAAGAATGAGAATTTCAGAACACTTAATTGTGCTCATGAGGAAAATGTACTTAGACCAAGAGGCAGTCATTTGAACAGAACAAGGGATAGAGTGGTTTAAAGTCAGAAAAGGTGTGTGGCAGTATTGTATCCCTTTGCTATATTTATTCAATCAATATGTTGAGCTAATAATTTGAAAAACTGGGCTATATAAAGAAGAATGAGGCTTCAGGATTAGAGGAAGACTCATTAACAACTTGCAATATGCAGATGACACAGTCTTGCTTGCTGAAAGTGAAGAGGACTTGAAGCACTTACTGATGAAGAACGAAGATCACAGCCTTCAGTATGGATTACACCTCAACATAAGGAAAACAAAAATTCTCACAACTGGACCAATAAACAACATCATGATAAACAGAGAAAAGAATGAAATTGTCAAGGATTTCATTTTACTTGGATGTACAATCAACACCCAGGAAAGTAGCAGTCAAGAAACCAATTGATGTATTGCATAGGGCAAAACTGCTACAAAAGATCTCTCTTAAAGTATTAAAAAGCAAAGATGTCACTTTAAGGACTAAGGTGCACCTGACCCAAGCCATGGTGTTTTCAATTGCCTTATATGCATGTGAAACCTGGACAATGAATAAGGAAGAATAGATGACTTGAATTATGGTGTTGTCGAAGAATATTAAATATACCATGGACTTTGAGAAGAATGAACAAATCTGTATTGGAAGAAGTATAGCCAGAATGCTCATTAAAAGCAAGGATGGCAAGACTTTGTCTCACATACCTTGGACACGTTATCAGGAGGGACCAATCCCTGGAGAAGGACACCATGCTTGGTGAAGTAGAGGGTCAGCAAAAAAGAGGAAGACCCTCAACAAGATGGATTGACACAGACGCTGCAACAACGGACTCAAGCATAAGAATGATTTTGAGAATGGAACAGGTCTGGGCAGTGTTTCGTTCTGTTGTACATCGGGTCCCTATGAGTTGGAACTGACTCAAGAGCACCTAACAACAACAACAACAGTGTATGAATATACCACAGATTATTTATCATTTCTTCTGTCAATAGACATTCGGGCTATTATGAATACAGCTAGTATGAATATCCTTGAACACATCTTTTGGTGGAGGTTTACCTACCAAGAAGATCCCTTGATGGTGTAAGCAGTTTGTGATGGACTACTAACCAAAAGGTTGGTGGTTCGAACCTACCCAGCAGCTCCACAGAAGAAAGCCCTGGCGATCTGCTTCTGTAAAGGCTGTTGTTGTTATGTAAAGATAACTGCCAAGAAAACCCTATGGAGCTTAGGTCTACTCTGTAACACATGGAGTCATCATGAGTCAGAACTGATTCCACAGCAACAAGTTATACCTACCACGAGTGGGATTGCTGGGTCATAGTAAAAGTGTAAGATTAGTTTTAGTACATCCTGCCAAACAATTTTCTAAAATGGTTATACTGAGTTCCAGTTGCTCTACATCCTCACTGATACTTGATTTTGTCAGCCTTTAATTTTTAACTGCCCTGATGGGTGGTATTCCAGTAGGGTTTAATTTGTATTTCCTTTGTGGCTTATTGATGTTAAGCACCTTTTAAAAGATGTATTATTGACCATCTGGAAATTTTTTTCTTTGAATTGCCTATCCAAGTGTTTTGCCTGTTCCCCACTCCCCCATTGGGTTTGCTGGTCTTATTATTGATATGTAGGAGGTGTTTAGATACTCTGGAAACTAGTCGTTTGTCAGATATGTGTATCATAAATATCTACTCCCAGTCTGTATTTTGCCTCTAAATGGTGTGTTTTGATGAACAGAGTTCATCAAATAATGAAGTCCAATTTCTCGATCTTTTACGGTTAGTCCTTTTTGTGCCTTGTTTAAGCAAAGTTCAGGGGAAGGTAATTTTAAATTATATGTTAATAGGTTTATTTTTAAATCTTGCTCACAATATTGTGGATTACTGGTCAGGATAGAGACACTCTATTCCCGATGCTACTACTATCAAGCACTTATTTTCTTCATCTACAAAAATAAATGGTTGGATAAAATAATTCTTAAGAGTCTATGAAACAATTTCTGTAGTTATAGTATCTCTACCTTTTAAAAGATTCCCTGCATGTTTCAGCAGCCATATCCTGAAAGATATTACATGGTCCAAACTAAAATTATCAGTTCAATATGAATACATATAAATACTCATTATTTTTATTGATATT
Source organism: Trichechus manatus latirostris (assembly GCF_000243295.1). Classification (NCBI taxonomy): domain Eukaryota; kingdom Metazoa; phylum Chordata; class Mammalia; order Sirenia; family Trichechidae; genus Trichechus; species Trichechus manatus. The sequence goes on from NW_004443945.1 coordinate 29,809,726, forward strand.
TTTAGAACTGTCCTCATAGTCCATGGCAAGAGAAAAAAAGAGAAGGACTACTTTCTAAGTGTACTTCATCTTACTTCACTAAGGTTTTAAACATACTGTCATGGAGTTTTATCAGGTATTCAATGCTGATGAGAATATTTTTAAAGTTATACTCAGTCAACAAATTATTATTCCTGTAAAAGAAACCTTTTTTTCCTTTATTTTGCAGGCAGGAGTACAATATCTTATTAAAAATTAGTAACAACCCCTTCTAGGGATTCCAGGTGAGAGTGATTTCACTCCTAGTAAATTATAAAATCTGGCTTGACAACCCATAAACATATGTTTTCCATTACCTGTTTATTTGATCATCTAAACTCTTCATCTCAGTGGATAACATCTCCCAATAGTGTATTACAATTTATTGTTTACTAAGTAAAACCAGGTGTCATCATTCCCAGAAACATCTCTGCAGGGATCTGGGGTTTTCATCCTTGATTTCTGTATATGAAATCCGACCCTGATGCATCCTAGTAGACTAGTGTATTATTTAGTGGAATATATTCAAATCATTATACATGATAACAGGAATTTTCCACCCAAGCCTCTTTTCAGTGCCAACTACTTGTCAAAGTATTGAGAAGTACAGGTCCCAGCAGCCATTCATTTCTCAGGGGGCACCAAATACCTTGGATAGTAAAACCCAAAACCAAACCCATCACCGTCAAGTTGATTCCGACTCATATAGACCCTTCTAGTAAGTTTGTCTAAAGATCTTCTAGATGACCTGATTTTGTGACTAACACCAAGCATTCAACTTCCTCAATCTCCTTATCCACAAAAGAGACTTTTCACGGTTGCTATGAGGATTACCTTAGGTCATGTTTTAATGCAGAGCAACAAAGAGGAGTTGATATTTCTGAGCAACAGGGAGACATACTCCTGGGTGATTTGATGGGCATCTGCCTACCAGCCTCTAGGCACCTGCTTCTCCAATGTGTTCTTCAACCAAACTTAAATTATTTTATCTGCTCATAGATAATCAAAATTCAGAATGTTAAGTATGTGAATGTAAGGATTATGTTCTTTCTCTTTCTACAAATATACTGCAGCATCACAATAAATGATTTGTTACATTCTGACCTCTCTATCAGCTGCTACATGAAGTCCTTAATGACTGTGACTCTATCCTATCTCTGTCAATATTCAATAGCACAAATTTATATGACCAATCACCTTCCTTTGTTGAAAATACTAAATTTCTAATAATCATGGATCCCAGAAAGTTCTTGATTCTCTCCTCCACCATCACCACTACCACCATCAACAACAAGGAGAAGATAACAGCTAAAACCTCCCTTTCTTTTCTTAGTAGCTCAAATCTATAACCTAAGAATAATCCTGGATTCTTTCTTTCCTTTATACCGTAAATGCAATCATCATTATGAGCTGAAATTTAACTCCAAATAGGCTTTGAATCTACTTCTTTCCATTTACACTAGAGACTAGGACATGAAGAGTTCAAAACCCATCTCCCCTCCCTTAGATAAAAACAATAGCCTCCCCATCAGTCTCTGCTTCCCTTCAGTCCTTCCACGTTCAGTTATATAGATTGTTCACTACATGCACAAAGAGGCATCATTCCCATAATTGACATTGTAGATTTATTTATTATTACACTTTCTCTGCAGCTGGAAATAAGGTGTCTTATTCCAACAAAATCTGTATAGTACAATTTCCTGACAGACAAAAGCGTATTAAGAAATGGACGTTGTTTTCTAATTTTCACAAAGGCACTGTATGGAATGGCAGCATCTCTATTTCCTCTCTTGTCCTGCCTAGAATCCTATCTCCACAGCAAACCAGAGTGACTGTTTAAAGGCAGATATAAGATTATCTTAATCCTCTGCTTAAAGTTCTTCTATGACTTCTCACTGCATTCTAAATAAATTCTTAATTCTCTACCATTGCTTCGAAGACTTTACAGAACCTATTTGTAAAAACTCATCTCAAATCTTTCCCCGACATGTTCACCACACTCCAGTGAGACTGACTTCTCTTTATTTCTTGAAATATGAAACACTTTCCCCCTTCAAGACCTATGTACATTAGGCTTATTCTGCCTGAAAAATTATTTTCCCTTATCTTCCTATGGCTGACTCTCCTTCGTTCTTTTCATCTTAGCTCAAATATGACCTCCTCGGAGAGGTTGTAAATTATTAACTTATCTGAAGGACTATTTATTTCCCTTCCTAGTTACACTATCTTATCACTCTACTTATTTATTTCATATAATTTTTTGTAATCCACAGTTATTTTATTTAGTTGTCATCTTTTAATCTGTGGTCTTCCTCCAAAAGAATGTTAACCCCATATAGCCAGGAATGCCCATGGCTTTTTCCAGCATCAAAAAAAGGTGTAAGGCACGTAGTAGGCACTCAATAAAATTTAAAAAAAATTTTCTACTTCCATTTGGTCTTTTTGGTAGCCAACTCTAAGCACAGTTTGATATATCATTTGTGTATCAAAAAGGGAGCCCTGGTGGTTCAATGGTTAAAGCGCTCTGCTGCGAACCAAAAGGTCAGTGGTTCAAACCCACAAGCCTCTCAGTGGGAGAAACGTGGCAGTTTGCTTCCCTAAAGATTTACAGCCTTGGAAATTCTATGGGGCAGTTCTACTCTGTCCTGTCAGGGTCATATGAGTCAGAATCCACTTGACAGCAATGGGTTTTTGTTTTTTGTGTATCAAAACATGCAGTTATTGTCAATTATGTTTTTCCACTCGTATGTGACTAGGCCCTAACAAGACAGGAAAAAGCAAAATATGGTTTATGATGATATGTTATTTTATTGTGCTTTTTCAAGTATTAAATTATTGAGAACTATAGTAGTAATAGAGATGGAAAAGAAATAGAATAAACTGCTAGACTACGAGTAGTAAAAGAAAAAAAGCTCTTCTCTCTCTATTCTCCAATGCTTGATGTGGTCAGTCTTTTTAATTTTAACCGTCCTAATAGGTGTGAAATGAAATATCATTGTGGTTTTAATTTGTGTTTCCCAAATGGCAAGTGATGTTGAACATGTTTTTACGTGCTTATTTGTCATTCCTAAGTGTTTGGTCAACTTTTTTGCTCATTTTTTGTTCGATTACTTGTTTTCTTAATGTTGGGTTTTGAGAGTTCTTTATATTTTATGGGGCCCTGCTAGCACCGTGGTTAAGTATTTGGCTGCTAGCTAAAAGGTAGGCAGTTCGAATCCACCAGCCACTCCCTGGAAACCCTATGGGGCAGTTCTACTCTGTCTTATAGGGTCTCTATGAGTTGGAATTGACTCAAGGGCAACAAATTTTTTTTGGTTTTATATATTCTAGATCCATGTCCGTTGTCAGATACATGCTTTGCAAATATTCTCCCTCAGATTTTAGCTTGTCTTTTTGTTCTTTTTACAGTATCTTTTGAGGAACAGAAAAATTTAATTTTGATTAAGTCCAATTCATCAATTTGTTCTTGGGTTGATTGGATTTTTGGGGTTGTATCCAAAAAAATCTTTGCTAAGCTAAGGTTGCAACAATTTTTTTCCTCTGTTTTCTTCTAGAAATTTTGTACTTTAGGTTTTGTATTTGGGTATATCATCCATTTTGAGTTATTTTTTGTGTATAGGGTGGGGTGTGGGTCAAAGTTTATTTTTATTTTTTTGCGTATAGATATCTAATTGTTCTAGCACTGTACGTTGAAAAAGCTATTGTTTACCTACTGCTTCTCCTTTGCGAATTGCCAAAAATCAGTTGTTCATATACGTTGTAGTCAAGTGCTTAACAATTTGTGCCACCCAGGGACTCCTTGTTCATTTACACCCCATTGCTGTCAAGTCGATTTCAACTCACAGCGACTCTATATGCAGATGAGTATATTTCCTCGATTGTCTATTCCATTCTATCGATCTATTTGTCTATCTTGAGGGTAATACCACACTATCTTAATTAATGTAGCTTTTTAGTAATTCTTGAAATCAGATAGTAGTAACCCTCCAACTTGGTTCTTCCCTTTCAAAGTTGCTTTTGCTATTCTAGGTCATATTCATTCCCATATAAATTTTAGAATCATCTTATCAATTTTTACAAAAAAAGCCTGCTGGAATTTTGACTTGGGTTGCATTGCATCAGTAGGTCAATATGGGGAGAATTGACAGTTTAACAATATTGTTTCTACTCATACACTATACATCTCTCTATTTAGTTACATCTTCTCTAATTTATCTCCAGAATATTTCATTGTTTAAGCCTCCAAATATTTTTTCATATTTACACCTAAGTATTTGTATTTTTTGGGTGCTGTTTTAAATGATATTATTTTCAAAAGCAGTATTTAATTCTAAAGTTAATGTTTTTAACATGTATTAATTCTGGATAACCTTTCCTTTTTTTTGGCATTTTTAGGATGTGAATCAGTGTTGGGTCTAGCTAAGTTACTTCGATAAATAAATACAAATAGTAAGGCTTATAATTTTTAATCACTTTAGAATGATTGGACAAATATTTATTATGACTATTCCAACAGGTGATAAATAGCTAGAAAAAGGCAAAAACTTGATAACGTTAATGTGAATTTTCATACAATAATAACTTGTACACATTTAAAACTCTGCCATTTAATTTCAGTTTCTTGAAATAAGCTTCATTTTAATCCAATCACCTCTATTATGAAACATTCTTAGAAATGGCTCTAAATATGAGAGCAATCAGACATTAAAATTTTATTCTTTAACTCATCCTTTAGAAACATGTTTTGGCGGGATCTGGGGACCATGCTTTCAGGGGACATCTTTGTCAATTGGCATAACAAACCTTATCAAGAAAATGTTCTGCATCCTACTTTGGTGAGTGGTGTCTGGGGTCTTAAAAGCTTGCAAGCGGCCATCTAAGATGCATCAATTGGTCCCAACCACTTGGAGTAAAGGAGAGTGGAGAACACCAAAGACACAAGGAAAGTACTGGCCCAAGAGACAGAATGGGCCACATAAACCAGAGACATCATCAGCCTGAGACTAGAAGAACTAGATGGTGCCCAGCTACCACCAATGAACGTCCTGACGGGGAACACAACAGAGTCCCTAATGGAGCAGTAGAATGATGGGATGCAGAACTCAAATTCTAGTAAGAAGACGAGACTTAATGGTCTGACTAAGACCAGAAAGCATGGCCCCTGGTCTTTCCATCACCCCAGAACTAAAACAATTTCCGAGGTCAACTCTTCAGACAGGGATTGGACTGGACTGTGGGACATAAAGTGATACTTGTGAAGAATGTGCCTCTTAGACAAGTAGATACAAGAGACCAAAGGGGTAGCTTCTGTCCAGAGGTGAGGGGGGAAGGCAGAGAGAGTTAGGAGCTGGTTGAATGTTAATGGGGAATCAGAGGCAGAGGGGAGGAGAGTGCTGTTGCAGAATGGGGTGAGTGGTTGGGGTCTCATAAGAATGTATGTTAAAAAAAAAATTGTTATCCAGATGGCTTCAACCATTCAACACAGTGCCAAAATTTCAAAATTAAAAAAAAATAAATAAAAACATATTTTGAACACTTAAATTCATTTAAATTATCCATTTTAAAAAACGATTTTCCATCACATAAAGAGAACATATATGAGTCTATGTTTGCTTCTTGCACTAGCACTTGACCTTCTTTTAGAAACACAGACCAAAAATTATAATATTAACTTGATTTATATTAAAGGAGAAACCCATCTTTTTCTTTTAATCTTCAGAACCTCAAGAAAGGCAACGTTATTTTCATTATGGACCGTAAGTCTGGAGTATCTGACAGACTTAACTGGTGCAATTATATGCTTTACCTTCACTCTGCTTAAAAGTATTTGTAGCAAATACTAGAATTTTGGGAAAAAAACCCCATCTCTAAATATTCCTATGTATTACTACAGAAATAATTGAAGAATCTTTTGTTTCCTCCCAGCCACAAATTTGATGAGCTAAGCTATCTTATTTCCTGAATTATTCTAAAATAGTGGCATCCTGGGCACTTACTTTCAAGGGATATAGAAAACTGAGACAGTTATCTATATAATTCAGACCAAAATTCCATCAGATGATGGAAACAAGTACTTTATATCCTGAATTATATAGGTAACTAACACAAGTCTCCCTTTGCCAAGGGTATTAATATGTAGTCATAGACACATGAAGGCCGTGGCTATCTTTTCAGCTACTTCTATTTTCACTTTTACAGTTGTGTTGACATTTTTTTACTAACTGCAGCCCTGGTGGTACAGTGGTTAAGAGTTTGGCTGCTAACCAAAAGGTCAGTAGTTCAAATCCACCAGCTGCTCCTTGGAAACCCTGTAGGGCAGTTCTACTCTGTCCTATAGGGTCTCTATGAGTCAGAATTGACTGGATGTCAATGGGTTTTAATCTTGTAAATGTGTGCTTTAGTTGCCAAGACAGTTGAAATAACTAATTGGACTAGGTCCGGTCTGCTTAATTTGGTCATATAGATAAGTGAAATGAGTATTTGTCAGTCTTGTTAATGTGGTTATCTACACTGACCAAATTAGCAAGACAGTTAGCAATTATCTACCACACTTTGAGCTGTATAAATATAACTCAAGTCTGGTGCATTCTGGGAGCTTACCAGTAATGTGCTTACATTACAGTAACATGGATGTTCATTCTGGGCTCAAAATTTCAAATAAATTATAGTCTTTAGCAGCCAAGGAAAAGCATATTTGCATTTCTGTACAAAGGTCCATTGGGTCATATGATTCAATGGATTATTTTCTTTGGTTGTTTACCTTTTGATTTCTTTGGGAGTTTGGTAATTTTGGGTAATTGATTCTTCAGGTATATTTGAAGGGAGAATCATATCAATGTCAATGATAATTGCTGTGACTGAAACAGTTGTTTCTGAATAAGCACTGAGAAAACTAAAAAGGGAACATGTAGATCTAATTATGGTACGCTAAGAGGATAATAGTTGATCTCTGTCACAGTAATGATTCTTTTCTTTTTATTCATGGTAAATACATAGGGTGAGATGACGGGAATGCAATAATGAGATGTATAATATCTTTACAAATTCTTGGGATACAAATTCTAAAGTAATAAGCAAAGTAAAGGATGTCTTACTGCATCATGTTGATAATGGACTTGCAGAAATCATTTATTCATTATTTAACAAAGTTATTTAGTATTGTCTCTTTCAGGCAACATTAGACACTAGAGATATGGAGCTGGTTAAAAGGAGAACTCTGTTCTCTCATTACGCAGATAGTTGAGTAAAGTTCACAAAAGCAGGGACTTTGGCTCACCACTGTATCTTCAGCATCTAGCATCAAGCCTGGCACATAGTAGGTATTCCCTTAATTTGTGAAATGAATGTGAGGTACATATGTTCCTCTGCATATGTTCTTCTACCTTTTTATTTCCATCTTCCATTTATCTTTTTACACTGTAGGGAGAGGAAGGAGTTGAGATCAGATGGAGAACATCTGGTTGAAATACAAATGATTAAGACAAGATTGTCTTGGTTTAAGGAGACGGATTGGAATTTCTTGAGATATCTTTGATTTGTAGTATTCCAAACTAGTGCTGATATCTTAATTCAGGCAATGGAAGTCATTCCCAGTGACTCAATAGTATATATGCTATGATCTGAGGCAAACTTGGAAAGTTGGGAAAGTATATGTCTCTGATCTCTCTAACCTCTGTTCCTGAACAATGATACCTCCTCTTTCTTCTCTCTCACGCCAGAGGTAAAGGTCCTGCATGAATTTCTGGATTATTAAGCCTTAGGGGTATCCTAATCTGAGACAAGGGAGCTGGGCTTTCAAATTTCTGAGTTCACAGTCATTGTTAAACAGCTGTGGAGACGAGGTAAGGAGTGAACTCCCAGGAATTTCTGACTCTCTTCAACTGTGGGAAATGTAGCTCAAGAAGCCCCAGGGCCCTCCTCCTCCAAAGAACAGTCACAGGTGCTGGTCATTAAAAGCACACCTTTGTGTTGGTATTAAGTGGAAACTGTAAAAGGAATTGGTAAGAGAGGATCTGGTGGGCACTAATAATGTTTACTGTAGGGGGTAATAAGTTTTGTTTTGAAGTGACTACAGGAAATGTAAGAGGCTACATCCAATAGATAGATGGGTAGTTGTGAGGGTCAGGAGGGTACGGGTAGCTGGATATATAGACTTGTGAGTCATCATCACGGACTTGAACAGGGGAACACAAAGAGAATGTTCAGAGTGAGGAAAAAGCCAAAAGGAACAATTATGGAAATGGTATCTGAGCATGAGCAGAGAAAGTGGGACTATAGAGAGGAAGCATCCTACAGAGTGGGAGGAAAACCAAGAGAAGATGCTGTTTCCATAGTCAAGTGGGAAGGAAGTACCCTGAAGGAAGCAGCTGCCAAAATGTCAACTGCTTCTGAGAGGTTAAGCTATATAAGCAGAGAATATAGTCTATTGGGTTTAGCAATTAATGTATATCAATGAAGTAAGTTAGGATAAATTTGGGCATATGGTGGGGACAGAAACCCAATGACGGTTGCTTTTCAAACTGAATAAGTGACAATATAGTATTTTTTCAAAAAGTTTTGACTATGATGGGAAGATTAGAAATGAGGATGTAGCTTGGGAAATTTGTTTCTTTTAGTTGGTATCAAGTTGGCTCTGACTCATGGTGACCTTATGTATAACAAAATGAAACACTGCCCAGTCTTCATAGTCATTGAAGTTCATTGTTTGAGTTCACTGATTTGGCTATTGTGTCATTCCATCTTATTGAGGGTTTCCCTAATTTTCTCTGTCCCTCTGCTTTACCAAGGAAAATGTCGTTTTCTAGTGATTGTTTTTTCTGATGAAGTGTCAAAGTAAGACAGCCAAAGTCTCACCATCCTCACTTCTAGGGAGCATTCTGGCTATTTTTCTTCTAAGACTGATTTGTTTCTTCCTCTAGCAGTCCATGATATATTCAACATTCTTCGCCAACACCATAGTTTAAATACATCAATTTTTCTTCTGTCTTGCTTTTTCATTGTCCACCTTTCACATGCATATGAGACGATCGAAAAGACCATGGCTAGGGGAATACGTATGTTCAACAGAAGCCATTATTTAAGTGGACGACACCAAAATATTTTTAATACTAGTTACAAGGAGCCAGCATGGAAGGAAAAAGTATATACAAGATGAAGGACTGATGACTAATAGCAAGATGACTGAGCAATTAGGAGGTCTTGGGTTGGTGGATAGACAGGACTTGGTCAGGGGAAAGGACATCATCACTGAGATAGGAGAGAATACAGGAAGGACAAGAATTGGAACAAATTAACTTACAGCTGATGCAATAGGAAATTGAGAGTTATTGTCTGTTCCTGTCTATTTTCTTTGTGAAGCAAGAGGTAAAATTTTCTACTGGGAACACGAACTGGTTTACACTTCAAACCAGTATAATCAGCTGTCTGCTGAGAGGGTGGAATATTGCTATGATTAACATTAGAATTTGGAGGAGTTCTATTATTTTTGAAATCAAAGTAGCTTGGTGGCATATCAATGTTTTCTCAAAACAAGCTGCACTCCCAATATTAGTATGAATTTTTGTTAGACTTGTGGTATAGAATTTTATCCACTGTCTCAGCACCTGTCTTTGAACCCAGTGAATCATATGAGAACTCAACTGGGAGAGATTTGAACAGGAACATTCGCTTTGTGGAGTGCCGAAGAGTGGTTTCCCACTTTACTGCTTTAATTTGGAGGCAAACATAATCATTCACGACTATGTTACCTTTCATACCTTCAAATTACTTTTAAATGTGTCATCGCTTTTTGAGTCTTGCCATGAATGGCCTGGTGAGCTTGACCAGCCAGGGATTTGAATGAGAATACAGAGACAAAGACTAATCAAAGGAGAAGGGGGAAGTTGAAACCATAAACTGAACATTTGGAAAGGAGTAAGGGATATTTGGAGGAATGATCAGTAACCTTTCTGATGGCTTATTAAGGGAGAACTTTAGTTTGTAGCTTAGAGAAAGGAAATAGAATCAGAGATAGAATAGGAAAGCATTGCATTTAAGAGCTGGAAAGTATCTTAAGATACATAGTATTAGGTAGTCAAATGTCATTTTGCAGATGGTACCACTGAGTACGTGGTATATCCATATCTATCCATTGCTATCAAGTCGATTCCAACTCACAGCCATTCTATAGGACACAGTAGAACTGCTCTATACGTTTCTAAGGCTGTAATCCTTATGGAAGCAGACTGCCACATCTTTCTCCCACGGAGTGGCTGGTGAGTTCAAACCACAGACCTTTTGGTTAACAGCCGAGTGTTTGACTGCTGCACTACCAGGGCTCCTTGAGTACATGGTAAAAACAAAAAAATCAAACCCATTGCTGTTGAGTCGATTTCGACTCATAATGACCCTACAGAACAGAGTAGACTGCCCCATAGAGTTTCCAAGGAGCAGCTGGTGGATTCAAACTGCCAACATTTTAGTTAGGAGCCAAGCTCTTAACCACTATGGCACCAGGAATCCAAATACTCAATAAATATTTGTGGAAAGAATGAATAGGTGAATGAAAGAGGAAACTGAGTCCCAAATAAAGAAAGTGACTTTTCTGAAGTTAGAGAACTGGGTGGTGATAGAAGAAGGATTACAGAAACCTTGTTTTTCTGATGCCCAGGCCAATTGCCTTTCCATTAAATTAGGAACTGTTTCAAGGATAATTATGAAGGAAAATAAAAATTACAAATTGAAAAAGAGCCAGTGCAGTAAACCACAAAAGAAATATGCTGCATTATCAGGAGTTTATAATGCAGTACTAATGAATTAGCCAGAAACATCCTGGACTGTATTCATAGAGCCTGAGATCTTTGGACCCCTGATGTTTCACTCTTGCCAATATCACTGGTTATACTAAGAATTAGAATGTGCTTTTTAGAGCTAGGCAGAGCTTACCTTCCCCTTCCTCCCACCATTTTATGGTTGAGGAATCTGAGCTCAACAGAGATTGAGTGTTTTTCCCAAGGCCTCTGAGCTAATTAATGCCAAAGGTTGAATTTAAACCCAGGTCTCCTGATAACTAGCTGTTACTCTTTCCATTAAACTGTATGAGTTTCCAAAATGCTTCCTTCCAAGATTTCACTCTTGCAAGATAAGGAAAGAAAAACACTTTTTTTTCTTTCTATCCTCTTCTTAGATTATCTCATCTTAACCTATTTGGACTAAAATGGAGAAAAGTAGGGGAATAAAGAAACAGTTTGTCTATTGTATTATCATTGGGAACAAGCATTTTAACATTCAGTTCTTGAACTTGAAATGAGTTGTTATTTACCATCAAAAAGAGGTAAAATCAAAATTATTTCATAAGATAGTACCTAACAAATAAGAACCATATGCTAAAAATTCTCTTTCTCTTTCTCCCTTTCGCCCTCCCTTCCTTCCTTACTCTCTCTCACTTCCTTCACTTCCTCCCTCTCTTGTTCTCCCTTTGTTCCTCTTTAATTCTCCCTGAGATGCCAGCTCTCTTGCACCCTCCACTATTTATTTATCATTCAAATGCACAATTCAATCAATGCCTTCTACATTCAGTTCTCAGTGTTACTTCATACAAAAACTTACAAATCCAACCAATTCTGGGTCCATTTATATTTAAACAACCCATGAATTTGTTTAGTCATTTATTTATCATTTCTCCAAAGATATTTCTTAAAATTTATAAGCCAGTAACTGTGCTAATGCTGGAACACAAAGATGAACAAAGGTAGATTAAAATGTCCCTAATCTCACATTTTCATTCTATAAATACAATCAAACAATCATGCAGATATATGTAAAAAACAAAACAATACAAAACAAAACTGACATAGTTGCATTCACAAGAATACCTCATGGGGTGGGGGGAAGGCTGGGTGGGCAAACAAACATAGAAGGTGTGCATTATTTGCATAAAAATACAGTACACTCTGGTTGATTCAAATGGGGCTATTTCACAGAGCTTGTATGGCAGAAAAAGTTGGAAGTTGTGAAAACTCAAGATCAAGACATTAAAAAAAGAAATTTTCCAGGACTTCATTTAGCATATTTTTTTTCCTGCTGCAGTACACTAAAGTCAGTGTTATCATAATTTAATTATTGAGTACTATAATCTATATATTGCAGGTAACTTTCTTAGATTATAACCAGTGATATGCTAGTGTTAACTTGCACGAACTCAGGAATGTTAATTGAGGCATATCTTCCTAACTTCCTGTTCAGTGATGTCAAATTAGTACCTTGAAATTGGACATCTGGGGAGTATTTACAATATGGAAATACTAAAAATCAGGGTCTTTTTTTTTTTTTTTTTTCAAGTTTGGAGATCTGGTTGTTAAACTTTTACTAGCATTCTATTGAATATAACTTTGAGAACAGTAAGCACTCTGAATCTATTCTCATTATTTTTATTCCTGGGTTGGAGGGTTGTGGAATACCTGAACTGCATTTTGAAGTAGGAATAAATCTTCACCATGTGGATGGAAGGGCACACTAGGAAATAGGGCATTCCGGGGAATGGCATCAACAAAGTCACCGAGCAAGAGAGTCTTTGTGATTTATGGTCCAAGTGTTGTTGGACTTTAAATGTAGTGTAGGGAAATGGCAATGGCTTGGTAGTCACCATCTAGGTCATGGAGGGCATTGTATGCTGTCTTCCTAAGGTGGGTTTTATTGTCTTGTAATGACAGAAAATTGCAGATTTTTAGACTAGAATAGTAGCATATGGTCTGTGTTTTAGGGATGTTCCTCTGTAAACAGTTCAAAGAAGTAGACTGAACCAACTGAAGAAAGACTAACATGGAGATTATTGGAGAAGTCCTGGGAAGTGATGATGAGGGTATGACTGTGTATTAGAGTATGTTTACATTGCTCTAAACTTTTAAATTATTATTCTGATCCTGCTCAGGTTGATTGTAAGCTCCTTGAGGACAAGATCCATATCATATATTTTTATACCTCCCAGTCTTTACCAATGCACTTAGCTCAATTATATATTCTTGCTATATTTACATACAAACCCACTCTCACAATATCCTTTGTAAACTCTGATTTCACTCTGGTAAAGTTTGTAAGAGCCATCTCCAGACATGAGTTTCCTTTAGGCTCTTTCAAACTAACTACAAGTAAGTCACTTTCATTTCCAACTAGAGAACAAGAAGGAACCCACAAGATCGTTAATTAGCCAAATCACCCTTCATCTGAAAATGGCAACATACTTACAAGCCAATTAAAAAAAGAATCACCAAGCTGTGCTCTGGCAGATTGTGGCAGTTGGGACTTTAGTCTAGGTTGACAGGAGTTATGTTTTGCACTTCTGTCATGGCATTTCAATAGCACACAGCCTTAGTTAAGAATACACCAATATATAATCATATTCAAGACTGTGCAGTTACACATGCCACTATATCATCTTGGAAAAAAAAATTGCTCACTTGTTGCTATATCACGTGGGTTTCTTCCAAAGGGGATTTTATGAATTTCTGTTGCTAAAGCTCTCTGTACAATAATGACAACTAAAAATCCGGTTTAAACAAGTAGGTAAGTAAAGTTAATAAAAAGTAATTTCAGAACAAAGAGTAGATTACATATGTTTGATTTATTTCAAAATGCTTATTTCTCCACGGTGACAGCCTTGCTTTTGTCTTAATGCGTTATCTGTGTGTAAACTTTTCATTATTATTTGGCATTTATTGAGTGTCTCCCATGTGATCAGTACTATGCTAGATACTGGGGACATAAAGACATGGTTCTTGAAGTTTATTGAGATGTAGACAAATATGTAATTGATTAATTGCAATATAATGCAATAAGTGCTATGGTATGTTGTTCTTGTTGTTGGTTGCTGTCAAGTTGATTCTGATTCATAGCAACTCTGTGTGACAGAGTAGAACTTCCCCATAGGGTTTTCTTGGCTATAATCTTTATGGAGGATCCCTGGCGGCACAATGGTTAAGTGCTAGGCTGCTAACCAAAAGGTCTGCGGTTTGAGCCCACCAGCTGCTCCACAAGAGAAAGATGTGACAGCCTGCTTCCATAAAGATTACAGCCTTGAAACTCCTACGGGGCAGTTCTACTCTGTCCTATATGGTCAATATGAATTGGAATCAACTTGATGGCAATGGTTTTTTTTTTGGTTTTGGAATAATGGAAGCAGATTGCCCAGTCTTTCTCTGGCGGAGCTCCTGGGTGGGTTCAAACTGCCAGCCTTTAGGTTAGCAATTGAGTGCTTAACGATTGTGCCACCAGGACTCCTTATGTATAAGGAGTTGATGAGTTTCCTCAGCACAAAGGGTTAGTTCACTAGAAAGCATGTAGAAAATTTACATTTATATAACTAAAGCACTCTCTTTAACCACTTGAATTCTGGATTTTGCTCCCACCACTCTATTAAAGTGATTCTCTTGATAATAGTAAATGAAACGTTTAATGTTAAACCTGCTTGTGTTTTCTTAATTCTAATCTTCTCAGCTTTTAATACTGTTGGACATAAACTCCTGGAGGCACTAGCTTCAGCCCTGTGCCACTTGGATTTGACCCATCCACACTGGCCTGCTCCCTGAGTACCATTTCTTTGTTGTTGCTGTTGCTTTTTTCTGCTTTTTTTGGTTTCTTCTGTACCTCTCACTACCTCCCCAGCCTTTCTTTCAAACACCTGGCTCGGTGTGCCATCTTTGCTTCTTCTTGAAAGGCTATGAAGTGCCGCTCGACTGTGGAACTGCTTCTGGGCCCATGCCGCCATGCTGGTGGGATCCTTGGGGTTTTGTTTTGTTCTGTTTGGTTCATTTGTTTTCTTTTTCTTTTCTAAGCTTGGGAGTCCTGTCTAGTTGGGCTTTACTGCATGACTTGGGAGCTACTTCCTGGCCTGCACGGCTGTGTGGTGAGATCCCTGGGGGTGTTTCTTTTTTTGTTTTGTTTTCTTTCCTTTTTATCTTTCTTCATTTATCAGTTTCTTGTCTCTCTTTACTTACCTTCTCTTCCTGTGTCCTGAATACCTGGTGCTGTGTGACATTTCTACCACTTCTAGCCAGGCTGTACTTTGCAGCCTGGGAGCTACTTCCCAGTCTTTGCAACCACATGGGTGGGATTGTTGAGGGCTTTTCTTTTTTTTACTAATTTTTATTTATTATTTTTTTCCCTTTTTGTTTTTCTCCATTACTCGGTTTTTCATCTCTCCATTCCAATGGCAAGCACCATTAGCACACTTTTATTTTCTTTGTTTGTTTGTTTTTGGCTCCTGTTTCTCTCTCCTCTCTCTCCTCTTTCCCATAAACATCTTAGCTCCACACATCACAATCTCCCAACTCCTTCCTGCCTACCTGCACCATGTGCTGAACATCACACCCCCGAGCAGCACAGGCACATCCTACCAGAACCTGCCCTGCACTGACTTGTGGCCCGCCCTGTTGGCCACAGTACGTGCCAGAAACAACCCATTCTAGCAATTCCCCTTGAGCTGGACCTACCCTGCTATGCAACAGCTCAGTGACTGGCCCTGCCCATTGGACAAGGAGATGAAAATTATCGTGATTACAGATGAGCAAACTACAAAGAATGCACAGCCCACCTGCCCAGACATAACAAAATAAAACAAAAAAGCAGGATGAAACAAACAAATCTATAATCAATAAATGAAGACAATAACTGCTGAATGTCCTGAAGACAGCAGACAATATCAAAACATATTAAAAAACAGGACAGGATGGTTCCAGTAGGCGTCCAAAATAAAACACCAGATGACTTCGCAGTAGAAGAAAAGGCACTAGAACCACCTGATAGGGAATTCAAATCACTATATTCAGAACTATCCAAGATTTGAAGCAAACAGAAGACAAAAATGAGGAAAAACTAGACAAATTCATGGAAAAGGCAGACAAATTCATGGAAAATATAGACAAAAAAATGGAAGAATTCAGGAAAATAATACGGGAACAAAATGGTAAAATAAATTCACAACTAGAAATCATACAAAAACAACAGTTAGAAATTCAAAGGATAAACAACAAGATTTCAGAAATGGACAGTGTCATAGAAGGGCTGAGGAGCAGGTCTAAAACGATGGAAGACAGAATCAGTGAACTTGAAGACAAACACTTGGATACAACTCTGTTGGAGGAAAAATCAGAAAAAAGAACAAAGAAAAATGAAGAAACCCTGAGAATTACGTGGGATAGAATCAAAAGCAAAAATTTGCTAGTAACTGGAGTTCCAGAACAGGGAGAGAAAACAGAAAAGACAGAGAAGATCATGGAAGAACTACTGACAGAACCCAACCCCAGTATTATGAAAGATGAAAAGATGATCATCCAAGAAGCTCAATGAACTCCATATAGGTTAGACCTCAAAAGAAAATCACCAAGGCATATCATAATTACACTCACTAAAACCAAAGACAAAGAAAAAATCCCTAGAGGAGCTCAAGAAAAACAAAAAAATCACAGAGGAGAAACAATAAGACTAAGCTCGGATTATTCGGCAGAAACCATGCAGGCAAGAAGGCACTGGGATGACACATATGAAACCTTGAAAGAAAAACATTGCCAGCCAAGAATAATATATCCTGCAAAACTCTCATTCAGATATGATGGTGAAATTAGGACATTTCCAGCCAGATAAACAGAAATCAAGGGACTATGTAAAAACCAAACTTACAAGAATTATCAAAGGGAGTCTTTCAGTCTGAGAAGAAACAATATCAGACCAGAGCCTGAATCTAGGATGCAGGATTGTACCAACCAGATATGAACCTAGGAAATGAACTCTCAAGAACTATCCAAAACCAAAAGAATTACAACAGGGAACCAGAGAGGTTAATCTGTAAATGAAAACATTGGAACAGTAAAAGAGGAAATAAACAGTGTAGGTATATAACCTTCTAATGGAGAGGAAGCTGAGGCGATACCAAGTAATAATGGAGTGGTTCAAACTTAGTAAGATAAGGGTAAATTTCAAGATAAACACAAAGAAAGTTAACAAACCGACTCATCAAAATAAAGAAGAAAAACATAAAGTCTCAGTAAAAACAAAATCTACAAAAACAAAAGAAATGAAAAAAAAAAAAATCACAAACAAAAGGAATCCAGCACAGAAGAGTAAGAGGAACGAAGAAAATGTCAGTACCACAAAAAAAGCACTACAAAATGACAACAGTAAACTCACACCTATCAATAAAGACACTGAATGTAAGTGGACTAAATGCACCCATAAAGAGACAGAGAGTGACAGAATGGATATAAAAACAGGATCCATCAATATGCTGTCTACCAGAGACACACCTTAGAAACAAACAGCTACCAAAAAGAGCAGGAGTGGCAATACTGATCTCAGATAAAATAGACTTCAAAACAAAATCCACCATTAAAGGCACTATATAATGATTAAAGGGATGAGCCAGCATGAAGACATAACCACAATAAACATCTATGCACCCTATGATAAGGCTCCAAAATACATAAAACAAACTCTAACAGCACTGAAAAGAGAAATTGCCAGTTCCATAATAATAGTAGGCAACTTTAGTACACCACTCTTGGTAAAGGACAGAACATCTAGAAAGAAATTCAGCAAGCAGACAGTTTGACCTCATAGACATGTACAGAGCACATCACCCAACAGCTACACTATACACAATCTTTTCCAATGCACATGAAATGTTCTCCAGAATAGACCACATCTTAAGCCACAGAGCAGCCCTAAACAAAATGCAAAACATTGAGATAATACAAAATGTCTTCTCTGACCACAACACCATCAAGGTAGAAATTAACAACAGGAAGAACAAGGGGAAAAAAATCAACTACATGGAAAGTGAATAACACCCTGCTTACAAACCACAAGGTAATAGAAGAAATCAGAGATGGAATAAAAAAAATCCTAGAATCAAATGAGAATGAAAACACATCATACCAAAACCTTTGGGACACAGCAAAGGCAGTCCTCAGAGGAAAATTTACAGCAATAGATGCACACATCAAAAAAGAAGAAAGGAAGAAAATCAAAACATTAACTACAGAACTCAAACAAATAGAAAGAGATCAGCAAAAAAATCCCATAGCCACCAGAAGAAAGGAAATGATAAAGATCAGGTCAGAAATAAATGAAATAGACTTTAGAAAAACAATAGAAAGAATCAACAAAACCAAAAGTTGGTTCTTTGAAAGGATCAACAAAATCAACAAACCACTGGCCAGACTGAGAAAAGAAAAACAGGAGAGAATGCAAATAACCCAATAAGAAATGAAATGGGGGACATTACAACAGACCCAAATGAAATAAAAAGGATTGTAACAGAGTATTATGAAAAACAACAAATTTGAAAACCTAGAGGAAATGGATAAATTTCTAGAAACATAATACCTACCCAAACTGACACAAAGTGACGTTGAAAATATGAACAGACCCATAACAAGAGAAGAGGTTGAAAAGGTAATAAAAAACTCCCAACAAAAAAAAAAAAGCCCTGGCCAGATGGCTTCACTGGAGAATTTTACCAAACATTCAAGGAAAAGCTTACACCAGTACTACTCAAACTATTTCATAACATAAGTAAGGAATCAACATTTCTGAATTCATTCTATGAAGCCAGCATAACCCTGATACAAAACCAGTCAAAGGCACCACACACACACAAAAAGAATATTATAGACCCATGTCTGTCATGAATATAGATGTAAAAATTCTGAACAAAATTCTAGCCAATAGAATTTATCATCATATCAAAAAAATAATACACCACAACCAAGCAGGATTTATAACAGGTATGCAAGAATAGTTCAACATTAGAAGATCAATCAATGTAATCCACCACATAAATAAAAGGAAAGAAAAGAATCACATGATCATCTCAATTGATACAGAAAAGGCATTCCATAAAGTCCAATGCCCATTCCTGGTAAAAACTCTCAATAAAATACTCATAGAAGGGAAATTTCTCAACATAATAAAGGGCATCTAGGCAAAACCAACAGCCAACATCATTCTTGATGGAGAGAGGATGAAAACATTCCTCTTGAGAACAGGAAAAAGACAAGAATGCCCTTTATCACCACTTCTATTTAATATTGTGCTCCAAGTCCTAGATCAAGCAATAAGGCAAGAAAAAGAAATAAATGGCATCCAAATCGGTATGGAAGAAGTAAAACTGTCCCTATTTGCAGATGATATGATACTATACATAGAAAACCCTAAAGACTTCACAAGAAAACTACTGGAACTAATAGAAAGATTTAGGAGAGTAGCAGGATACATGATAAACATGCAAAAAATCAGTTGGATTCCTATACACCTATAAAGAGAACAATGAAAAGGAAATCAGGAAAACAATACCACTTAAAATAGCCCCCCCAAAAAATAAAATACTTAGGAATAAGTCTAACCAGGGATGTAAAAGACGTATACAAAGAAAACTACAAAACACTACTGCAAGAAACCAAAAGAGATCTACATAAATGGAAAAACATAACATGCTCATGGATTGGTAGACTCAACATTGTACAAACAAAAAATCTACTCAAAGTAATTCACAAATATAATGCAATCTTGATCCAAATACCAACAATATTCTTTAAATAGATGGACAAACTAATCATTAACTTTATATGGAAAGGAAAAAAGCCCTGGATAAATAAAGCACTATTGAAGAAGAAGAAGAAAGTAGGAGGACTCCCACTACCTGACCTCAGAAGCTACTATAAGGTTACAGTAGTCAAAACAGCCTGGTACTGGTACAATGACAGATACATTGACCAATGGAACAGAATTGAGAATCCAGATGTAAATCCTTCCACCTACAGTCACCTGATCTTCGACAAGGGCCCAAAGTCCATCAAATGGGGAAAAGACAGTCTTTTTAACAAATGGTGCTGGCAAAACTGGATGTTCATCTGCAAAAAAATGAAAGAGGTCTCATACCTCATACCATACACAAAAACTAATGCAAAATGGATCAAAGACCTAAATATAAAGCCAAAAAGTATAATGTTCATAAAAGAAAAAATAGGATCAATGCTAGAGGCCATAATACAAGGCATTAACAGGATATAAACCATAACCAACAACACACAAACTCCAGAAGATAACTGAGATCTTCTAAAAATTAAACACTTATGCTCATCAAAACAGTTCATGAAAAGAGTAAGAAAAGACTTCGGGCAACATCATGCTATAGTTAGAAGCACCACGCTGTCCCTCCTCAGCAAAGATCAGAAAAACTAAGTCAAACAGAGTCACACGTTAATTCTGAAACCCTAAGCATCAAATGAAGAGATAAAGAACTCAGCCAAGCACCGAATGGTATAAGAAACTGACCGAACACAGAGTGCAAGGAGAGATACATGCAGAGGTCCCCTATCAGCTCACACAGCACGTATCCACCGTCTTAGACTCCTATAGGAGATCAGCGAACAGAAGGTATGAGAAAGCAGCTTCATGGAGCTTCCAGCAGGAGACAGAACAACTGGTAACCAGTGGTATATGCTTTCCCACCCCCAGCCTTCTTCACCCCCACTTAGCCTCCTCTGCTTCCTGCAGCCACAGTCTCTTGGACAGGAAGTACCAGCTTCAGCCGGGTGTTGCTTGGATTCCACCTGTCCGCACTGGCCCTCCTTGAGTGCCTTTTGTTGGCTGCTGGTGTTGCTTTTTTCTGCTTCTTTAGATTTCTTCCTTACCTCTCACCACCTCCCCCTTCTTTCTCTCAAATACCTGGCTCCATGTGCCATCTTTGCTTCATCCTGAAAAGCTGCAAACCACCGCCCGACTGTAAAACTGCTTCCTGACCTGTGCTGCCATGCTGGTGGGATCCCTGGGGCTTTTTTGTTTGTTTGTTTGCTGTGATTCATTCTGTTTTGATTTGTTTGTTTTCTTTTTCTTTTCTCCGCTTGGGAGCCCCTTCTAGCCAGGCAGTACCACACTGCTTGGAAGCTACTCCTTTACACTGCACAGACACACAGGGACATCCCTGGCATTTCTTGTTTTCTTTTTGTTTTTTTTTGGTTTCTTTTCTTTCTTATTTCCTTTTTGTCTTTCTTCATTTCCAGTTTCTCAATTTATTCATTTTTTTCCTTTTATCCTTTCTCTTTTTTTATTTTTGTTTTTCCCCATTTCTCAGTCTCTCATCTCTCCACTCCAAAAGCAAGCTCCCTTAGCACTCTTTTTTGTTTGTGTGTACGTTTTTGGCTCCTGTTCTTCTCTCCTCTCTCTTGTCTTTCCCATACCCATCTTAGCTCCACACATCACAATCTACCCCCTCTTTCCTGCCTACCTGCACCATGTGCTGAACATCACAGTCCCAAGCAGCACACGCACGGCCTACTGGAAACTGCCCTGCACTGATTCCCAGTCCACACTGTCAGCTCTGGTACATGCCACAAACAACCCATCCCAGCAACTCCCCTTCAGCTGGACCTGCCCTGCAGTACCATACCTGAGTGACTGACCCTGAACATTGGAGAAGAGATGAAAAGTATGGTGCCCACAGACAAGCAAGCAACAAAGAATGCACAGCCCACCTGCTCAGACATAATGAAAGAAAACAAAAATTAGGATGAAACAAACAAATCTACAATCAATAAATGAAGAAAATAACCACCGAATGCCCCAAAGACAGCAGACAATATCAAAACATTTACAAAAACAGGACAGGATGGTTCCAGTAGGCATCCAAAATAAAACCCCAGATGACCTTCCAGTAGAAGAAAAGGCCCTAGACCTAACTGATAAGGAATTCAAATCTCTAATATTCAGAATTATCCAAGAGTTGAAGCAAAAAGCAGACAAAAATGAGAACAAAATAGATAAATTCATGGAAAAGGCAGGCAAATTCATGGAAAATACAGACAAAAAAATGGAAGAACTTAAGAAAATAATACCGGAACAAAACGCTAAAATAAAGTCACAACTAGAAATCATAAAAAAAAACAACAATTAGAAAT
>NW_004443945.1:29833005-29845512 GCF_000243295.1 Trichechus manatus latirostris
ATTATGCAAAGATAAAGAACAATGATGAATCTGTGAAGCATATCATAACATGGATGAAACTGGAGGACATTATGCTGAGTGAAATAAGTCAATCACAAAAGGACAAATATTGTATGAGACCTTTACTTTGAAAACTCGTGTAAAAGTTTACACACAAAAAGAAATAATCTTTGTTGGTTACGAGAGATGGGAGGGGTGGGGGGGGAACTAAACAGACAATAGGTGAGTGGTAACTTTGTTGAAGGGTCAGACAGTACACAATACTGGGGAAGCCAGCACAACTTGTACAAGAAAAGGTCAAGGAAGTTCCACAGATACTTCCAAACTCCCTGAGTGACTGAATTGCTGGGCTGAGGGCTGTGGGGACCATGGTCTCTGGAAACATCTAGCTCAATTGGCATAACACAGTTTATAAAGACTATGTTCTACATTCTAGCTTGGTGAGTAGCATCTGGGGTCTTAAAAGCCTGCAAGCAGCCATCTAAGATACTCCACTGGTCTCTTCCCTTCTGGAGCAAGGGAGAATGAAGAGAACAAGATACAAGGAAAAGATTAGTCCAAAGGACTAATGGACCACAGGTACCATGGCCTCCACCAGACTGAGTCCAGTACAGATAGATGGTGCCTGGCTACCATCACTGACTGCTCTGACTGGGTTCACAATAGAGGGTCCCGGACAGAGCTGGAAAAGGATGTAGAACAAAATTCTAACTCACAAAAAAAGATCAGATTTACTGGCCTGAAAGAGACTGGAGAAACCCTGATAGTACAGCCCCCGGACACCCTACTAGCTTAGTGGTGAAGTCACTTCCGAAGTTCACCGTTCAGCCAGGGACTGGACAGCCTCATAAAATAAAATGGGACTGAGGTACAGCCATCCAGGGACAAGGACTAGAAGGCAGGAGGGGACAGGAAAGGTGGTGATAGGGAACCCAAGTTTGAGAAGGGACTATGTTGACATGTCGTGGGTTTGTTAACCATTGTCATAGGGCAATATGTGTACTGTTTAATGAGAAACTATTTGTTCTGCAAAACTTTATCAAAGGCACACACACACAGAAAAAAGAATTATCTATGTGAGATCAAACTGACAACAACAACTCAAAAGTTTTGATGAGAAGCCTAGGGGGCAGTGAGTTGAAGATAATGGTGATGGAATAATTTGGAAAAGGATAGTGAGAATAGCAGCATAACTGGAAGAGTGTAATTGATGTTACTGAATTGTACATGTGGAAACTTTTGAAATGGTATAACTTTGGCTATGTATATTTTCACCAAAAAAGAGAAAAAGTCCTCCAAGGTTGAGATGGGAGAGTGTTGACATGTTGTGAAATTGTTAACCAATGTTATAAAACAATATGTGTACTGACTGTTTAATGAGAAACTATTCTTTAAACCTTCATCTAAATTACAATAAAAACTTTTTTTAAAAAAAGAGTAAGAAGAGAACCTATAGACTGAGGAAAAATTTTTGGACAGTACAAGTCAGACAAAGGTCTAATCTCCATAATCTACAAGAAAATCCAACACCTCTGCAACAAAAAGACAAATAATCCTATTAAAAAATGGGCAAAGGAAATGAACAGACACTTCACCAAAGAAGACTTTCAAGCGGCCGACAGACAGATGAGGAAATCCTCGCTATCAGTAGCCATTAGAGAAATACAAATCAAAACCACAATGAGATACTATATACCCTGGCATTACTGGCACGAATCAAAAAACTGGAAATAACAAATGTTGGAGAGGCTGTGGGGAGATCGGTACTCTTATGCACTGCTTCTGGGAATGCAAAATGATACAACAATTTTGGAAAACGATATGGCACTTCTTCAGAAAGCTGGAAATAGAAATACCATATGATCCAGCAATCCCTCTCCTAGGAATATATCCTAGAGAAATAAGAGCCATCACACGAATAGATGTATGCGCACCCATGTTCATGGCAGCACTGTTCACAATAGCAAAAAGATGGAAACAACCTAGATGCCCATCAGCAGATGAATGGATAAACTATGGTATGTTCACACAATGGAGTATTATACAATGATAAAGAACAACGTTGAATGTGCTAAGCATTTCATAACATGGATGAATTTGGAGGACATTATGCTGAGTGAAATGAGTCAATCTGAAAAGGACAAATATTGTATGAAACCACTACTGTAAAAACTCATGAAAAGGTTTACACACAAAAAGAAACAATCTTTGATGGTTAGGAGGGAGGGGACAGGTGTGGGGGGAACACTAAATAGGCAACAGACAAGTTGTAACTTTGGTGAAGGATAATATAGTACAGGATGCTGAGGAAACCAGCACAAGTTATACAAGACAAAGTCATGGAAGCTCCATAGACACATCCAAACTCCCTGAGGGGCTGAATTGCTGGGCTGAGGGCTGTGGGGACCATGGTCTCAGGAAACATTTAGCTCAATTGGCATAACATAGTTTATAAAGAAATTGTTGTACGTACATTCTATCTTGGTGAGTAGCATCTGGGGTCTTAAAAGCCTGTGAGTGGCCATCAAAGATACTCCACTGGTCTCACCTCTTCGAGAACAAGGGAGAATGAAGAAAACAAGATACAAGAGACTAATGGACCACAGCTACCACGGCCTCACCAGACTGAGTCCAGTACCACCAGATGGTGACTGGCTACCACCACTGACTGCTCTGACAGAGATCACAATAGAGGGTCCTGGACAGAGCTGGAGAAAAATGTAGAATAAAATTCTAACTCACAAAAAAAGACCAGACTTACTGGCCTGACGGAGACTGGAGAAACTCTGATAGTATGGCCCTCGGACACCCTTTTAACTCAGTAATGAAGTCACTCCTGAGGTTCACCCTTCATCCAAAGATTAGACAGGCCCATAAATCAAAATGAGACTAAAGGGCACAACAGCCCAGTAACAAGGACTAGAAGGCAAGAGGGGACAGGAAAGCTGTTAATAGGGAACTCAATGTCGAGAAGGGAGGATGTTAATATTTTGTGGGATTGTTAACCAACATCCTAAAACAATATGTGTACTAACTGTTTAATGAAAAACTAGTTTGTTCTGTAAACCTTCATCTAAAGTACAATAAAAAAAGATAACAACATAAAGAAAAAAAAAAAGTACCATCTTTTCTACTGCAGGTGTGGCTGTGTTACAACAGAATGCAAAGTGTTCCCTGGAACTGAGTCCTATTTCAGGGCTGTACTTGTGTAGATGTTGGTGTGAAGTTTCAGGTTTGGTGTGTTCTTGTTAGGACTGCTTTCGCCTCTTTTTCCCGGATGTTTCTCAGATGGAGTGCTTTCTCCGGGACCTCACACTAAATTTTCTTAAAAAAACTCTTCGGTTACATGTAAGGATGTTTTTTATTAAGAATTCACATTTTGCTGTTTTTTTTAGATCTCATTTGAAATACCTGATTCTGAATAAATCAAGATTCTCTATTTTCCCACATGTCCATAATACTTACCACTCAGGTAGATGAAGAGATAAAAAAGAAAACCCTGAAAGTCCTTGCCTATCTTAGAACTCTGACAGTTGCATTAAGCAAGAGTAGTAATTAGCATTATTTAGAGCAAGATCCTCCACAGTGTTTTCAGTGTACAAAATGTAATCAGCTGACTATCTCAGCTCTTGAGAAGGTTCGTGTTTGATGTTTGAATATTGGGATTGCCGATGAAATTTTAATTATACTCCTATATTCTTTTCAGTTATTATTTTTTTAATTTACCCTATTCATGATCTGATTTTGGTTGAGCTAAGCTGAAATGGCTGAAATCATGTGTTTAAACAAGTAAACTTAAGATTCAACTCACCCAGGGTCCAAATCTTGCTTCTACCACTTAATAACTAAGCGATTTCATGCAGGCAGCCTATGCCACAGTTACCTCTTCTGTCAAACAAAGATAATAGTGTTTTCCTCAGAGAATTCTCATGAGGAGGAAATAAAGCACTTGGAAAGTACTTATTACAAAATTTAACACAGTTTATTACATAAATGGTGAGTTTTGTTCTTATATTTATTATTTTTTATATTGTTGTTATATTACCCTTTAATTGCAATTACTAATTTCAATTCCAGGAATACTTGATAGTAAATATTAACTAATGTTTCAAGTTGTTTTGTTTTTTTCTTTGTACTTCTACCATAGTAACTGCACTACTTGAATTTTTTAACATATCTGTTACTTGTCTTCCCCTTCCCCTACAGAAGTAGTTCAGTATTAATTATATAGAGTCTCAGAATCTAACAAAATGTTTGATGAATAAATAAAAATAGATGCCAGCCTATTAGAAAAGATATGTCTGTCAGCCCATTAATTAGTGGTTTTTATGGGCAAGTGGTTAAACCCCAGACAAAAATTTAATAATTTATGGCTGATACCTGGTTAGGTCAATTTGCTGCTATTATTTGCTGTTGCTGTTATTTTTGTTGACCTGAAATCTCCTGTGAATCACACCTACAGGTCTGGCTGACCGTATCATGGATGTTTGGGAGCTTCATGCTGCATGTTTGTGGCTGCATTTGCAGAATATTGGGTCTTGTAACTATTTTAACTTTGCAATATTTGACTCGCTTCTTTACGGTAGAGTTTTATATATTCTAGGATCTATTCTCATTTTTACCAGCTCAATTCTTGGAAGAAAGATATAATAAAGTGAATGGATTAAATTTCAAAATTTATCTCTGGTATTTTATTTCAACAGATTTTATTGGTGTTTCAAGTATGGGTTCAATATTATTACAAAGAAATACGCATTCTCCTTAATTCAGAATGGAAGATGTTTTTTTCATCTCAAAGTATCTATGATCTGTGTAAAAACAAGTCAAAGGATTACTGAGAATTTCCCTAGCGCTTTAAATCTTTACACCAACATTGTGTGTAGGATCGAGGCTATGACATTCATCTCCTCCTACACACACATATACACGCACATATACACATTAAGCACCACAGGAACTGAAAAACAAAACAAGCAAGAACGTTTAATGTTATATCCAGTTTTCATGTATTTGGAGCTGTAGGGTTGAACATTCCTGTTTGTGTATACAGAGAGTAATTCCTTTTGTATATAGTGATTTTTCCTTCATTTTCATAGTGTGAATTTTTTATTCTTTGTGAGTGGTTGAATGGAGGTACAAGAAATAATCAAGTCATGGATATTTATTATTAATAACCAAAAAAATCAAATCCATTGCTATCGAGTCATGTTCAACTCATAGTGACCCTGTAAGAACAGAGTAAAACTGCCCCGTAGGGTTTCCAAGGCTGTGATCTTTATGGAAGTAGACTGCCACATCTTTCTCCCTCCAGCAATTGGTGGGCTTGAACTGAAGACCTTTTGATTAGCAGCTTAGCTCTTTAACAACTGCACCACCGGGGCTCCTTATTTGTTATTGATAATCATTATTAAAGGAAAAGCATTCTTAACCTGAAGATATTTGAATTAGGATATAGGGTCACTATGAGTTAAAATCTACTTGACAGCAATGGGTTTGT
Source organism: Trichechus manatus latirostris (assembly GCF_000243295.1). Taxonomy (NCBI): domain Eukaryota; kingdom Metazoa; phylum Chordata; class Mammalia; order Sirenia; family Trichechidae; genus Trichechus; species Trichechus manatus. The sequence continues at coordinate 29,838,503 of NW_004443945.1, forward strand.
TTTCTTTGTTTGTTTGTTTATATCCATGTGTAGAATTGGGATGACTTTTAGAGGGGATCTGAAAACTTTGTGCTAGTTTAGGTGGCAATAATAGTTTGTATTCTTTTAAGTCCTTTATTTTTTACTCTTGCTATTTTTTTCCATATAAAGACACACACCTATCTACCCACACACAATCTCACACACTTGTTTCTTAAAATTAAACTCTTTATTGTTCTTTATTTCAAATGAGAAGAAGCTTTGTCTTCTCTCTACTGCCATGTTTTTAAAAAGCAGAAATCTATAAAATTCTACATAAAGTGAACAAAAATTTGAAAAATAAAACAATTTATATTAAACAAGTTTTATAGAAGAAGTTTTCTGGGACTGGCCTCTGCTATTAAACATCAATGCTCATGCACTGACAGGCCTAGCTTTTAGATCATGATAGATTAATCGAATGTTTAGCATGCCAAAGAAAAGACATAATACGGTTTTCTTTTCAAAATCAACTTTTTGAGCCATCACAAGACACGGCCATATTAAAAGCTGTATTAAAAGCTCTGTGGTGGTGGTAAATTATTTTGAAGTACTGACTGAGTAGCTGTGCCAGTTTTGTTTTCCAAATCTGTCTGATGTGTATGAGAGAAGATCCCTACATTTCTGCTCCATGGCCTGTGGAAATTCTGCAGTGCTTCCTGAATAAGCAGCCTATTCAACACACACTCATCCCTCCTTCCCCATTAATATCCTACTGGTATATTTAGCCATGACCATGGAGCTAACAGCAGAGCAGCAAGCTATTAATCAGAGGTATCTTTCATGCTTAGAGAAAATCAGATACATCCAAATCTTAAACGTTTTTTCAGGGAGAAAATGCTCAACAAATCTGTATTAGCTACTCAGAGTAATACTTGTGGTTTATATGATGAGTTATAAACTTGGTAAATGATTACTAAATTGTGTAGGTAGCCTACCAAACCAAACAACCCACTGCCATGAGTGGATTTCGATTCACAGAGACTCTGTAGGACAGAGTAGAACTGCCCCATAGGGTTTCCAAGGCTGTAAATCTTTACAGAAGCAGACCTCTGCATCTTTCTCCCACCACGTGGCTGGTACGTTGTAACCCCAACTTTTGGTTAGCAGCTGAGTGCTTTAACTACTGCCCCCTCAGGGCTCCTAGGTATAATCAAGGATAATTCATGGATAATTCTTCAAGGATAATTCATGCCTTGTTGAGAGAAATATTCTTAGAGGGAGATTCACATCACACATGCATCTCATTATGTCTCACTTCGCAAGAGGTGATGTGCTCTTGAATGATTGGCTGGTGGACAAGAATATGTCAGATTTTGTGGAATTTTAAGCTTTAGCGTTTTTCCCTATTTTTGCAGTTTGTATTGCATTTTGACTTTCTCACTATACCTTGGTTAATATTTTTAAATGTACATACAGCAAAAGTCACTATTCGTTGCATAAAGTTCTATGGGTTTCCATAATGCAGACTCATGTTTCTACCACCAGAGTAATGACACAAATAGTTCCATGACCACAAAGTTCCCTTGTGCTGCCCCAGTTGAATAAGCCCCTCCCCGTGCCCCTATCCCTGGCAACTGCTGATCCATTTTCTGTCCCTGTAGTTTTCCCTTTAGATAATGTTATGTAAATAGAATCATACAATATATGCAGGCTTTAGTGTCTGGCTTCTTTCACTTAGTAAAATGCATTTCAGAATCATCCATGTCACCGCATGCATCAATAGATTCTTACTTTCATAGCAGTGTAGTATTCCATTAGATGGATATACCACAGTGTGTTTATCCCTTTAACAGCTGAAAGATATCTGGTTTATTTTCAATTTTTGTCAATTATTAATAAAGCCCCTATAACATCAATGTACAGGTTTTTATATAAATTTAAGTTTCACTTCTCTTGGGTAAATATCTAGGAGTGGGTTTTGTGGGAAATTTCATAAGCGTATGTTTAAGTATACCGAAAAACCCTGCTAAATTATTGTCTAAAGTGAGTATATCATTTTGTATCGCCACCGCAGTGTCGGGTATTTCCAGTTGCTCTACATCCTGGCTAGTGCTTGATATTGTCAGTTTTTCTGTTTTTAATTTTAGCCATTCTAACAGATGTGTTTTTGGTATCTTATTGTGGATTAATTTGATTACCTTAATGACTATGATGCTGAGCATCTTTTCATATGTTTACTTGCTATCTACATATATTCTTTGGGGGAAGTATCTGTTCAGATCTTACTTGATTTTCGTCTTAGATTATTTGCTTTCTTATTTTGAGCTTGATAGTTATTTTTTTCAGGATATGTCTTTTGTCAGAAATGTGACTTGCAAATATTTTCTACCAGTTGGTTTCTTATCTTTTCATTCTCTTCATTTTTTTTCACAAAGCAAAGTGTTTTACTTCTGATATAGCCCAATTTTTCTTTTCTTTTTTTGTGGATTGTGATTTTAATGTCATTATCTAAAAACTCTTTGCTTAATCCAAGGTCCCAAATATTGTCTTCTATGTTTCTTTTAAAAGTTTCATTCTTTTTCATTTTACATGTATGCCTATGATTCATTTTCAGTGAATTTTTCTATAAGATGTGAATATATGCTAAGAATTCCTGTACCATTTGTTTAAAAGACCATCCTTTCTCCATTCAAATGACTTTTAATCTTTCTCAGTGATAAATTGAATATATCTGTGTGGTTCTCTTTCTGGACTATCTGCTCTGCTCTATTTTTCTAGGCTTTTGTCTTTTCACCAGCACAACACTGTCTTGATTACGTTAACTTTATAATTAATCTTAAAATTCAGTAGTGTGAGTTCTCCAAACTTGTTCTTTCTTTTCAGAGTTAATTTGTCTTTCCATTTAAATTTTAGAATCAGTTTATGATTATGTACAAAAAAAAACCAGTTAAGCTTTTGATTGAAAATGCCTTGAGCTTATAGATGAATTTGGGAAGAACTGACATTTTGATAATATTGAAACCCAAAAGAAAATTTGTAGAGAGGCAAGACATCTTAACAAAATAGGTAATTTTTATAGAGTCCTATCATTTCTTTTCTTATCAACAATTTTCTACAAACAAAATGCCAAAAATGGAAACTTTTTCATTGTGCAATTAGTTTAAGACAATTTCAAGCTTACATAGGAAAGTGTATTAGCTATCTATTTTTTTGTGACAAATTACACCAAAATTTAGCAGTGTAGGACAACAAATATGTAATATCTCACGTACTTTCTGAAGATCAGTAATCCAGAAGTAGTTTAGCTTGGTGATTCTGGCTTATCATCTTTTATCAAGTTGCAGTCAAACATTGGACAGGCTGTAGTTATCTGAACAGTTACCTGGGTTGAAGGGTCTGATACCTAGAAGGCTCACTTACATGATTTTTGGCCAGAGGCTTCATTCATCATCACGTAGGCGTCTCCAGAGAACTGTTCATTACTTGGCAACTAGCTTTCTCCAGGGTGATCCAGAAAAGGGAAAGAGCATGAGAGACAAATAGCACCAAAGAAGAAGTGCAGCATTTTTTGTGACCTATTCTCAGAAGTTACATGCAATCACTTCAACCATATTCTACTGATCACACAGACCACTTTGTTACAGTGTAGGAGGAGACCTCACAAGGGTGTAAATACCAGGAGATGGGGATCATTGAGGAACACTTGAAATCTGACAGTTCTTATTTTAGTTAAACTATGACTATTTTAGTTTCCTAATATAAATTTGAGAGTATAAAATGAAATGAAAAGCAACTTTAATCAGTTTCTGTGAGAAAATTGACCTTTAAATATATTTATTCTTTAAAATGATGTTTTAGATGGAGAGATTCTACCATCTTAAATACAATCATAGAATACAATTCTTAGCTTTGGCCTATTTTAGAAGAATTCATTATGAATACACGTTGAGTTTAGTGTTTATTGTAGGCACTGTACCCAGGGTTCTGTGAATGACAAGGAAGAAAGATTTGACCAACTCTATTATATAGAAGAGGAAAGTGGGGCAAAAGAAATGTTGGTCTCTACACCAACATCACAAACCAACTACAGGCCCTTTCGGATCCTGGTGGAACATTAGTAATATGAAGTGAATGGTAAGAACTTCAAAAATCAATGCTTCCAGGTCATTTCTATGCTCTTCCATACTTCCATAGAAAGTGAAAACAGTCCAGTCTCCTGAACACTTGTCTTTGTTTTCATTTTCCAGGCTGTAATAACACTTAGGGGAAATCAGTTGCTTCATTTCTCTCCATGTCTAAGAGACACCTTAGATAAATGGGTGAATTCCCAGTCATGTCTTGACTTTTCCACCTTAGATTTATCATATGAATCTTTCCTAAGCACTGGGGAGAGCAGTTACATTGTTGGTTGTTTGCTAGCTAGTTTTTGACCCAGGATTCTATTTTAAAATGAAGAAATACTGTTAAAAAACAAATTTTTATTTTTTTAATTGAACAAGTAATAGCATGATCATTAGAGAAAAAATAAAAAAACTCTACAGAGAAGTACAAATTTTAAGAATCTGTAACCCCAATTTTACCACTGAGGTAACTAACCTAAGGTTAATTTCAGACTGTCAAGTATATACACAGGCTAGAAATCTAGAAATAATAACAAATTGTTAAACCTCCTAAAGGACATTGACAAAAAATATACCGAGGAGTGGAATTTCTGAGCCGTAAGATATGTGTCTGTTCAACTTTATAAGATAGTGCCTAATTGTTTTTCAAACTGGTATACCAATTTACACTCCTAGTGGCAATCTTAATATAAGTTATATTGATCTATGGCTATACCAAAATTTAATCAACAGAGCCAAAATTACGAGATATTTAGATTATTTATAATATTTTCAGTATTAAAAATGGCAATGGGTATTCTAGAATATATAATGTATTCTTGATAAATTCCTTTAATACTTCTTTCTAGTAAATTCTTAGAAATGCAATTGCTAAGCAAATTTTATTTGCCAAATTGCCTTCCAGAAAACTCTGCAGAATGACATTTCTGCCAACTCTGCATATTAACATTTATTTTATATTTTTTAGCCAAATGGCAAATAATATCTTTGTTTTAATTTTCAATTCTTCGATAAGTAACAAAATCAATCTTCACAAATATTTTATGTATTTGCTGGTGTTTTGTAGTTCTGGTTTTGTGTATTGATTGTTTAAAGCTTTTTATCTCAGTTATTCCCCTTTTCTCATTGACCTCAGTTTCAAAGAACAGGTTTAATAAAATCCTTGCTTCATAAAGCACTGTCATCATTGGTTCTTTGGTTCATTCGTGATTCTCTGTTATTGTATGTATGTTTGTGTGTAGGTATATATGTATGTATGTATGTGTTATATCTTTAATAATATAATGAACAGCTATGGGACCCACCACACAACTCAATAACTAAAATGTACGCGTAACTCCCTGCAGATATCTCCCCCACTGCATCCCACCCCTTGCCTCTTCCAGAGTTAAACACTATGCTTATTTTGTATTAGTCATTCTCTTGCCTTTTTAGCATAAAGTTGTATTGCATATAAATGTATGCCTAAACAACATGGTGTTTATTTGTCCTTGTCCTTAGATCTTTGTAGAAAGGGTAGTGTAGTGTATAGGCTTCTGAGACTTCTTTTTCTCAAGCAGCATGTTAATCAATTTTCAATGCTATATCATATTTATTACCAGATCTCTCATTTATGTGCATTTAGATGGTTTACAGTTTTTTCTATTATATAGAGTTCTTGCAAGTGTTTTTTGGAAATATACCTCAGAATATACCTAGGCCATAAGATATGTGTCTGTTTAACTTTGTAAGATAGTGCCTACTTGTTTTTCAAAGAGGTATACCAGTTTATACTCCTAGCGGCAAGGTGTAAGAGATCACATCCTCTCCAATACTTGGTATTGTCAAATTCCTTAATTTTGCCAATCGCATAGCCTCAGAAATGTATCTTTTGTGGTCTTTATTTGCATTTAATTTGTATTGTTGGTCCTATACATTTTCTCTTCTGAGAAATGCCTGTTTATATGTTTTGTTTATTTTTCTATGCGTTGATTGCTTTTTCCTTTTTGATAAGAAAGAGAATCTGGATTTCTGGGTTTCATGGGCAGCAACTCTTTTCTCCCAGTTTGGGACTCTATTCTTTTCACCTTTTTTAATGTGCCTATTAATGAAGTTCTTAACTGAAAGTAGTTTAATTGATCAATCTTTTCATTAATCTTTTCTTTTGTGTCTTATTAAAGAAATTCTTTCCTAAGCTAGGATAAAAATTTCTTGTTTAGCTAGCATTGAATTTCTATCTATGGGGATGAAAAATATGGCAATGGATGTTGGTGATGGTTGTGTAACACGATCAATTAAAATTGGTTTCATTGAATTGTACAGGTGAAAAGTGTTGAACTGGCAAACGTTGTGTTATCCATACTTTTACAGCTATAAAAAAACAAATAAATGCTTGCTTAAAACAATAACAGAAATATCTCCAGCTATGTTTTATTTTTCATGTTTTAAAGTTTCATGCTCCAGAGCCAGTGCTGTTAGCAAAATCTGGTCTTGAGGCAACCTTGCTATATCTGGGTTGTCTATTGTTCCACGCTCCTTCCCTAACACTCATTTTTTTTCAACTTCATCCCTAGCACCTGGGCATACCTACTATATTTCTCTGTAACAAAAACCCAGGCCTCAGGTTGCTTTGGGCTCAATTTAGTTGTTTATTGCTCTTTTGTAGGCTCCCCCAGAGAATTCTCCTCTTTTCTGTGAAGCCAATGATGCCTCAGCCTCAAACTGTGAGGCACAGCATGGAAGTAGCAGTTGTTCGACCAGAGAGTTCCTTAGAACTTGGAGAATTTTATCCTGGAAGAAGAACATGAGTGATATATATTCTTTTTTCTCTCGTGTGAATTTTTTTTTTTTTTAATTGTACTTCAGGTGAAGGCTTACAGAACAAATAGTTTCTCATGAAACAGTAGTACACATATTGCTTTATGACATTGGTTAACAACCCCACAACAT
>NW_004443945.1:29845612-29864392 GCF_000243295.1 Trichechus manatus latirostris
CCTGGTCAGATTTATTCCTAAGTATTTTATCTTTTTAGGGGCTATTGAAAATGGTATTGTTTTCCTGATTTCCTTTTCAGAGTGATATTTTTTGATCATGATGGTGTGTAAGAGATCTATAATTTATTAAGAATCTTAACCTTAATTTTTTAGTAGGCTACTTTTAAAAATTATTATTGTCTTTTAGATTTAACATGTTTTTAGATTTAACATGTTTTTACATTTTAATGTGTCATATCCAGCAAACTTTCCTTTATAATTTATCTCTCCTATTAGATTACAGAAAGCTATTTCTATATTAATATGATATAAATTACTACACATATTTCATTCACAACTATATGGATTAATTTCATATTTAAGTCTTTAATTTTAAGCATATTTATCTCAGCATAATGAAGAAGGGCTCTATCTTTATTTTTTCTTTATTTTGTCAAACATAAAGACTGATTTTTAAATGCATATAAAAAGAAATCCTCTAATTAAGAATGTGACCATCATAACATATTACATAGTCTCTTTTAGACTTCTGTTTGTTCTATGAATCTTTTGCTTATTCTGTAATCAGTATTAACTACCTTTTCATATCTGGCATGGTAAGCTCTTAAAAATTTTCTAGCTTCTTATACATTTTTATCTTCTGGAGGAACAGTAAAATTACTTTGTCAAGTTTCAAAAAATCCCACTGGGATTTTGATTCAAATTGCATTAAATTTACAGATCATTTTAAAGAAAACAGATAGCTTTACAATCTTCAGTATTCCAGTTCAAGAATATCGTATGTCTCTTCATTAATTCACACTTTCTTTCACTCTCTCAGTCAAATTTTCTTCATAAAATTCCTCCAAATGTCTTGTAAAACTTATCTTTAGACATTTTATAATTATGTTAATATTTTAAACCTTTCATCAGCCATTCAATAATATATGTGTTCAGGTAATTGTAATTATTAAACAGTACCAACATATATGAAACAGAAACTGATGGTCTCCGTGAAGCACTTCACAGAAGTAATCAATGGTAATGTTACACATTTGTGTGTGTGTGTGTGTGTGTGTGTGTGTGTGTAGTTTGGTATTTTTTATTTTGTTATTGCTTTTGACAGAAATGGTGTTATACTATATTTATTCTAGACTTTACTTTTCTGTTAATCTGACAGTATATCTTGGAGATATTTCTACAACAGTCCATCCAGTTTCACTCCATTATTTTAATCACTGCATACATTTCTGACATATGGATATATCACTATTTCCCAAGCCATTCTTTGCTTCTCCTATTGACTAAACTGTTTGAAATTAAGTTCACTTACTTTTGATAATCTTCCCCCCAAATCTGGTCTCTTTCAGTGTTTTTGTAGTGAAGGTCACCACCATCCACCCTATTTCATGAGTTTTCTTATTACCAGTCTCTCACTGCCCCCCACAATTAGGTCCTATCAATACTGTATTCTAAGTATTCATTAGATTTACTTACTGCTGTCTATTTCCACTGCCCCATTTTAGTTTCAAGTTCTATCATCTGGTGCAACTCCTGCCGAGGGTCCTAATGAATTCTTTCACATCTGCTTTTTCTTCCCCCCATTACATTTTCCACAAGTAGCCATAGTATTCTTCTCCAATCCAGATTTGATCATAATCTCCTCCTCCTCTGATTAAGACATTTTAATGACTTCCTGTTGATTCTGGGATAAGGAACAGAACATTTAATGTGGCCCACAAGGCCATTGACTACCTCTTCAAAATTATACCACCAAACCCCACCCCATCCCCGGAACGGTTTCTTCTTTGTTTTCTAATTCCTAATCATCTGCCAAGTCTCAGTTCAGTCATTAATTCATCAGAAAAATCTGCCCAGAATTTCCTTAGCAGGTATATTTCCATATTATGTGTTTTCAGAGGAACATTTAAATCTTATTCCTGGCTTATATCACAATTTTAAGGTTATAGTTATTTCCATGTTTTTCTCATCCTTTGTTACCAATAGATTCAGCCTCCAAAGGACAAGGTTGGTTTTATTCACCAGTGCTTAGAACAGTTCTTGCCATATGTTGTTTTGTTGTTGTGTGCTGTCGAGTCTATTCCGACTCATAGGGACCCTGTAGGACAGGGTAGAACTGCCTCATAGGGTTTCCTAAGCTGTAGTCTTTACAGGAGCAGATCTCCAGGTCTTTTTTTCCACTGATGGTGTGTTCAAACTATCAACATTTTGGTTAGCAGTTGAGCACTTAACTACTGTGCCACCAGGGTTCCTTTCCTGTCATATAATAGATGGTAAAGATATATTTTTGAATAAACGAGTTTCATGATTTTAAGTCATTGTCTTAATTATCTTACTTTTAAGAAACTTTAAAATCAATTATTTTTTCATACAAGGGGATAAATAGTGGGTATAGTGGAATATAGTGAAAAATTTATCGGTTTTAAAGACAAAGCAAACCACCTTATTAATAGTGTAAGTTCCAATTTCCTGCATTTGTAAAGTGAAAAAACTATTCCCACTTCATAGGATTTTGAGAGGATTAAATAAAACTGAGTTTGTAAAGCCCTGTGTTTGACCCATAGTGTGAACTCAATAAATAGTAACTCATTTTATCAGACAAAATTTCAGCTTTGGATTACAACATCACAGAGTGTCAGGAATGTCTTTTGGTTTTGTGTTTTCCATTGTAATCTTAGAATTTAGTAAAATTCTTAATTTTACTGTAAGACTGATTATAATAAACTGTTGCTTTGTGTCTTGGAATATTAGAATATTAGAATGATTCTTTTCCTTTCTCCTCTGTTGTGTCAGGCAAGTCAGTGACTATATTTGCATTTGCAGCTTCACAGTGATTATTTGTACTCTGATTTATGATGCCATTTTCTCTTCCACAGTTTGGTCTTTGATATTACCTGCCTCATTTTCTATTTTTGTCAGTGTCTTCAAAGGCTTGGATTTGTTGATCAGATAAATTTCTTTGGTAAAATTATTCTTCCTATGCCTTAGATTTAGATTATTTATTCATATTATCATTATTAAGTTTGCATGGTTTTTTCTGTTACTTTCTTTATAAATTTTACCCTCATACTCATGTCATAGGGACTGAGATTTGTAGAGACATTAGAAAGAAACTGATATGATCATATGGTCAGGTAGAGGGTGAAGAAAAAAACAATTTGTCTTTATAGCTTATAAACAGCCCAAGAACATAAATTACATTAATACTAGGTTGGCAGTATTTTACTCAAGCAATAATAATTGATAATGTAGTTACAGAAATAATTGAATAGACCTGCCCTTTAATTATATAAGCTAGCTTTCTATAATAAGGCTTATTAGTAAAAATTTGGTTATTTAATTCTCTATAAACCATCAGTTTATAGAGTATTATCAGGAAAAACTTTGTCTAGTTCAGAGATGTAACTGTAGATTTCTTCAGCTCACAAAAGAATACATTCATCAAATTCTTTTTAACAAGGTTCAGTGACAGCTAGACCTTGGTCTTTGACTGGCCCATTCACACCATGTACTAACAACCACTTATAAAGTTCTTGGTAGTTCTAAGTTTACTGTACGAACACTGAGTCCTCCGCTGCTTATGTCAAACTTCTTTTTCAGATAACAGTTTTTCATTAACCACTTTTATTTCTAAGCCAAACAGTGACAAGAGTTAAAGTTTGTTTGAGCATTTTACTCCATGGGAGCCTAAACATGATTAGAAATTCTCTTCTAAGTTTGGGCCTCACTCTGATGTGTCAGTTCTTCAATATAAATTCTGCAAAGTTGGGGCCAACCACTTAGAGCACAAACGGAGCGAGATTAGAAAAACCAGATACATTGTATCGAATCAATTGTAATCCAGATTTTTCATTCATACCTATTTTTAGAAAGAAAGTACATTGGGGGAAAAATTAAATGAATAACTAATTTAAAATTTAAAAAATAATGTTAACGGAGCTAGTGGACAAGTCAAATTAGAGAACTTATCAATGTGAAAAGAAAATCCACAGTGCTGTATTACAGCAAGAACAGATTTTCAAGGACATGGCAGGCATTAGATATTAACTGTTACCCAGACTTTTCTTAGCTGACGTTCTGCATTCAGAAACATCTCCTATATGTCTATGTATCTACAGATTCTTAAGACCTTTGATTACTGAAATAATTTTTTTAAAAAATGATTTATTTCATGCTTTAAGATTATCTTTAGAAAGGCATTTAAATGTATATCATTCCTTAAATATCCTATGCTTTCCTGTCTTTTCATTGAAATCAAAGAGAAAACTTCTAAATTAATTGGAATGATTCCTGAATTCTGAGTTGCTGTAATTACTGCATATCTAGCTTCTGATATTTCAGCAACTGAGCAACATCATCAGATATATATTTACATATCTATTAATGAAATAGAGATTGAGCACCATCTCAGCCCAGGTCCATGCTAGATTTCAGGGGATGCGGTAGTGAGCTGTTCCGGGTCCCAGTACTCACCTCATGGAGTTGAGCAACACCAGGGCTGCGTTTAGATTTACACAGGAGTTAACCAAGCAAGTCTTCAAGCTGAGATCTGAAGGATGAGTTGTGCGCGGAGGGATGCCAGGGAAGGATGGCCTTTCCAACCACGCAGCCCTTCCAATTCTCCCCAACTTTGTCTTTTAGCTTGTGACTTCCAAGCACAAAGATGTGCAGCAATGCTGGACAGAGCACAAAGAAAATGAGAAAAATAGGGCAATGTAGTATTTCTTCATAATACTAAATTTATTGAATCTAAACATTTATCCTTTATCCTGAAATTATAACCTATCTTTGTTGGTGTAGTGTCATTATGTGTTTTCTTTAATAAAATAATGCTATTTGTAGATTTTTTAACATTCTTATTTGATTGAAAATAAAGATTATAATCCTACGTGACCTTCTCCAATTACAAAAAAAAATGTATTGACCCATGAAATTCAAAGTCTGAGAACCACTGCATCAAATTATTTACAATGAAGTAGTCTCTTCCACAGTCACTCTGATTTGATTGCTCAGCTCTTATTTGATGGATACTCTTTGTCACTTTAAACAGCCACCTGATTTGAAATTCTAGTTCCACTACTTTCTAGCTGAGTAAATTAAGATGAATAGCTTATCTGTGTCTGTTTTCTCATTTGTACATGGTGATTATATAGAGAACCTAACTCTCTGTAGGGTTTCTATGAAGTGTTGGGAACTGTGGCTTGCACCAGCTAAGTGCTCAGTAAATGCTAACTAACATGATAGTCAATACCATTCTCTCATTTTCAACAGCTGAGCAATGCTTTTTTTTACCTTTATAACTAGAAAGTGCACATTCCTCTTAGAAATGCTAGATAGAAAATGACACTTTTCTATAGCTACTTGATTCCTATATCCAAAAAAAAAAAAAAAACAAAACCAAAAAACCAAACCGGTTGCCATCAAGTCGATTCCAAATCATAGTGACCCTATAGGATACAGTAGAACTGCCCCATAGGGTTTCCAAGGAGCAGCTGGTGGATTCGAACTGCTGACCTTTTTGGTTAGCAGCCGTAGCTCTTAACCACTGTGCCACCAGGGCTCCTGATTCCTATATATTGCCCAGGATCTCAAATTTGTAGAACAGCCCACACTATTTTACTTGCTTTGTGATTTTTGTTCAGTTACTAATTTATTAAGTATCAGTTTCTTAATCTATAAAACAGAAATTTAAATAGCACCTATTTCATTAAATTGTTGTGATTATATTTGAGATAATGTCCACAAGGTATTTGGAATAAACTAAGTGTCTTAGTCATCTAGTGCTCCTGTGACAGAAATACAAGTGGATGGCTTTAACAAAGAGAAATTTATTCTCTCAGTCTAGTAGGCTACAAGTCCAAATTCAGGGTGCTGGCTCCAGGGGAAAGCTTTCTCTCTCTGTCGGCTCTGGAGGAAGGTCTGGTCATCCATCGTCCCTTGGTCTGGGAGCTTCTCTGCACAGGAACCTTAGGTCCAAAGGACACGCTCTGCTCCCAGTACTGTTTTCTTGGTGATGTGAAGTCCCGTGTGTCTCTGCTCACTTCTGTCTTTTATATCTCAAAAGAGATTGGCTTACAATGCTATCTAGTCTTGTAGACCTCATCAGTATAACTGCTGCTAACCCATTTTATTACATCGTAGTAATAGAATTTACAATACATAAGGATATCACATCACAGATTACAATATGGTACACAATCATACGGTACTGGGAATCAAGACCCAGCCAAGTTGACAGATATTTTGGGGGGACACAATTCAAACCATGACAGTAAGTGACCAATAACTGGACCCCACTGCTGCTATTATTATCATTATTATTTGACAGAATAAAATCTGGACACAACTTTTCTAGTAGTGGAGTTCTGGAGAATAGAGAGATATAAACCACATGCTTCAGTAAATTAGTAAATTTATTAGGAGATAATTTGCATGACTAGTTTTAAATAGATAATAGAAAAGCAGCTATCTCTTAAAACATTTTCCATAAAAATTTAAGAGTTATGCTAAAAACTGGAAGAAATAATTTCTAGAACACTCAAGGACAAGTCACTTAATTGCCCTCAGAGATGCGGTTTTGCAAAACAATCCCTCTTTGCTTGGCTGGAAGCTTTCATTCCCAAAATTTCTTTGCCAGTATTGCTATAGCCCTTTTCCTATGGTCTTCAGCTGGAAAGGTAGAGCTTGTAAGAAATAAGAAATCTCTTGGTCCTACAAAAGTCTGGCCTCACAGCTAAAACCTGAACACCATTAAAACTAAATATGACTATTTATACCTGCTCTAAAATTTTTTCTTTAGCTTTTCTTTTGTCTCTAACTGATCTTAAAAACTAAAAGCCAAACCTGTTGCTGTTGAGTCGATTACAGTTCATAGAGACTTTATAGGACAGAGTAGATCTGTCCTATAGGGTTTCTAAGGGACAGCTGGTGGATATGAACTTCTGACCTTTTGGTTAGCAGCCGAATGCTTAACCACTGCGCAACCATTGATTAAGATTAAATGATCTTAAGAGCGAATAATGTGGCAAATATCTCTTGTCTTTGCTGCCATTGCTCTCTTTCAGTACCAGGGAGAGAGAAACATGAAGCAGAGCCATGCTACAAAGTCTGTCTCTTAATGTTTCACTTCCTTGCACAATTGAGGAGTTGAGGAAGTCCAAGGTGAGCCCTCCTAGGAATGGGCAGCTACAGTACTAGGAGATTCTAGAGTCTGAAACCCAGGGATTCTTATCATTCTCCTCATCTAAGGACACCATGGGTGGGCACAAGGCTAGGGGATGGAAATGTAGAAGAGAAAGGATGTCACAAAATCAATTTTAATTTGGGAAGAATAATGAGGTTCCAAGGACAAATAACAAGGTTAAAGCTGAAGAATATCAAGGCCAGAGAAGAACATGAGTACTGAGTGAACCAGGCAAGGTTTTATTGGGCAAGATCTTTTTATTGTCGCTGTTCTTCTTCAGTGCCTACTGCCATGTTATAGTGGGTCTTAATGACATTATGCTTGGGTTTTGTTATTCCAGTTCTCATTCTCACTATCTTCAGCATCTCAGAACTAAGGTTATATAACAGCCATTTCACAACACTGCATAATACCATTTTAGCATGATTCCATTAAATTTAAAACAATGCTTACTGAAGGCCAACCATGGGCATTACATTAGTTTGGGATTAGACAGAGGTTATTGCCTTCTAGAAGTGTAACCTATAGTTGAGTTACATAAGAAACAAAAAACTCAGGTTTCCAAGCAGCAGCTGGTAGATTCGAACTGCCAAGCTTTTGGTTAGCAGCTGGGCTCTTAACTACTACACCACCAGGGTTTCCCTTTTTAAGATAGACTGATAAATTTTATAATAAAAAAAGGAAAGAGCTATGAGACCAAGAGAATACTAACAACTCTTAAAACTCTACGGTGATTTACAACACTTTTAAAACATCATTTACATTGTAAAATGGGGACAATGATGGGACCTCACATATGCAGTGGCTGTGACAATTAAATGACATGATCCATATTCACTCCTTAGCACAGTAACTGGACCAGAGTAGATAATCAATCAGTATTAGTTTTTATTATTATTTTTGTTTAATTTTCACTTTAGAAGGCTTTTTGGAGGTGGAGCTTCTTCCCTTTGCTGAAGGATGAGCAGAGGTCAAGGCTTCCTCCTCTGTGCTTCTGTAACCCCTTCATTTCCCCTTATAGCACTTACCATGCTACAGTGATTGCCTAATTGTCTGCCCCCACTGAGAGCATGTGAGCTCCTGAAGGGGAGAAATCGTGCTCTGTTTGTCCTTCTATCCTCAAGGTTTAGTGTACTGCTTGGTAAGCAATAAGAGTTTAATAAATGTTAAAGGAATGTTATTTAGTTTCTGTAAGTGGGTTCTGTTTTCATATCGAGTGGGCCACAGTGGCATAGATTGCAATATGTCTCCAAATCTTATTGGCATAGTTGTTTTGCTGTCATCTGTGGCAGTTTTTCAAAGTTTCAGATATGTTTTCACACTTCATTTCACCCTGTGAACAATCTATCCTTTATTAGCTCACCGTAAAGAAATAACTTTGAGATGCAGCTGTTCTCCATTAGTCTCCCTTATCTGATTCACTGAAGCTGAATCTCTGTGAACACTGTCCTTCTTTTGAAGGCAGGCAAACCTCTGAAGCTTGGTTAGTGGCAGGGATAGAGGGCAGACAGCAGTGACAGGGACTGAGAGGCATGAAGCAAGCAGGAGAATCCAGTCTTGATCCTGGAGAGGAACTCTGCAGCCTCATAATTCTTAAGCTAGAAAGTCAGGCAGTTCCACCATACTCATGCCACACTGACTCTTTCCTGAATGAGAACCCTGGCTTGGAACTCCCTGCTAAAATTGCTAAAAATTGGGGAATACTCATCTCCATAGATTGTTTTTATAGAATAATACTTGTAAAAGCGTTCTGTGAAAATATAAAGCAGTCTACAATATAATGTAATGTTAGTTATAACCAATCTATCTACATATTAGTCCCAGTCTGTGCTTGAAGGAAATGCAGCCACTTACAGAATTTAAAATCTTACCTATTAGTATTTTTGAGGTTCCTAAGAATTCCTGGTGGTACAATGGATAAGCGCTCAGCTGAAAACTAAAAGGTTCAAACCCACTAGCCACTCACTACATGGGAGAAAGATCTGGAGATCTGCTCCCATAAAGATTACAGCCTAGAAAACCCTACGGGGCAGTTCTACTATGTCGTATAGGATTGCTATGAGTCGGAATCAGCCGGACGGCACACAACAACACCAGGGGTCTTCTTGCCTGCCTAAAAAATAGACAAAGAAACAAATCTGTTGCTGTGGAGTTGATTCCAACTCATGGTGACTCCATTTGTTGCAGAGTAGAACTGCTCCGTAGGGTTTACTTGGCTACAATCTTTATGGAAGCAGATCACCAGGCTTTTCTTCTGCAGTGCTGCTGGATTGGTTCAAACCACCACTTTTAGGTCAGTAGTGCAGCACAAACTGTTTGCACCCCCCAGAGACCTATCTTGCCTGCCTACTGACAAATTATTTACAAGGCTCTGCAGGGAAGAGTGGTGGCTGGTTTGTGGCTGCTGCCTAGGCATGGAGGCAGAGACCGTCTCAATGCTGCCCCAAGTGCTGTGGCCTCGATTGCTACTTGCCAGACTAGTTTGTAATTGGTGGCTAAGCTCTGTGTATATCAACCCTACACAGTGGTCTGGGGAGGGACTTGGGAAGTGGCTCCTTCCCTTTTGAGTTCCACTCCTTTAGTAAGATTCTGAGACAGTCTTGCTTGTTGTACCCCAGTGTGTTGCAGTTTTCTGAAACACCCAGAAAACATTATGAACTGGGTACATATTCAAACGAGAGGAATCTTTCTGACTGTGTACCTCACCTCCTCCTCTTTGTTCCTGAGACAACTTGTTTACGTCTGGATCCTTTTCTCTTTAAGATGAATAGTGTTGTCCCAAGAAGTTGTTCCATCCTCTGTCTCACTCTGCACCCTCAAATAAAAAGATTGGAAAAACACTTAAGTTGGAGAGTGCTGACAGTCATATCCGGATTATGTCTGATGTCAGCGATATACTTGGCTTGTATCTTTTCTCCAGAGTCTTCTCAGGATCTCTGCAATCTTTTATAAGTCCTATCCCACAATTCACCATACTTTAAATTTCAACACTGAGCTTTAGAAGGTTATGCCTGATGGGTGTACCCTGTCACATTTAAAAAATTTGTAAAGGTTTTAAAATTTTTTTTAAAGTGATGCTGTCTATAATGATTGATATTCATTTGCACCAAGGATAGGAGAAAAGGTGGTTAGAGAAAAATCTGTAGGCTGGAGGTGCTGAGCAGCTCTGCACCTTTGGGCGTCCTCAGTGCTGCTTGAGTCTGCAAGGTACACAAGAAAAGATCAAGCAGTGTTTGGACGCTCAATCATCTTTATTACAAATCTCAAGACTTGGTGAAGTTAATGATGAAGCTAATCTCTCCTCTGTGAGCTCCAGTTGCACCAAGCACTTAATATTATGGTCTTATATTAACAATATTACATATATCACATTTGATACATATATAGCTATCTTGTCTACTTGCCTAGGTTACAAAGTGAAAAGAAGAATTCCATTTCCCACTTCTGTGTCCCCTAGATGCATAGGGTATTTTACGTAGTCTTTTTCTTACTGGAGCCTAAGCTGGTTCATAAGATGTCCCTACAAAACTGTAAAAAGCACCTATTGATAATTTCCTCTTGACAGTATCCTGAATACATTGCACGTTTCTTAAAAGACCTAAAAGTATGGATCACATTATTGTTGGGAAAAAGTATTTTCTTGAGATTATGTCATCTCATCCAGAATGTTTAGAGGACATTAGTATTCCAAGCTTGTGTGTGTTACTGTGTAGAACAGCTGCACCTGGCTAATTTCCTATTTTGGTGACATTGACCATTTTGATGAGCCTGCAAAAAGACAAAAAATAAAAATAAAATCATGCCAGATAGAGTACAAATTCTTATACAAAATGCACTTCAGAACTATCAATTTGACTTTGTAGTCTTTGCTTTCAGAGGAAAACAATGGCAACCCAAAACAATTGAGAAAGTAATTGAGAATTATGTGTTAATTTTTTTTTTAAATTCCTTGTGTCAATCCACTGTAAAAGTGGAGAATTCAGGGTAAAGTTTATTAAAGTCTTGAAGGAAAACACATTTTTGTTTATTACTATCCAATCTGGAATCTATTGGAGACTGATTACCTCTCTGAAACAAAGTCTTTATATTTGGTAGATCATCCCCTCCTTCTGAGCTGCTAATTAGGTGCCCCTTGAGGCATGGTGACGTGAACAGCAAAGTTATCTCAGCACTAAAAGATTATTGTATATTTAGGTAAATGTGGTTTGTTATAAGCACCAAAGTAGCTCAGGAGGAAAATATCTTGCACATTCCAGTCAGAATCTTTTGTAAAATCATATGCTGAACCCTGAACTGAGAGTTATAGTGACTTTTCTAAACAGCAGTCTAGAGGAAAAAAAAAAATTCTTTGTTAAAAGCAGGCTTTAATATTAGAGAAACACTTTGTGGAATAAAGAACGTCTTTCTACATTTGAAAAGTACTTTTAAATATCATTAAAATATATAGATAGCTGGCCACTTAACAAAATTTTTCTACTCCAGTTTATGAGTGTTGATATAATAAAAGCAAATGGTTTAAGGATGCTTCAATATTTGTATATTCAACTTCAGAAGCTTTCATGGAGGCTAATATACCTTCATGCATTTAAATTACGCATTATATAAACTGGGAACGTTCTGAAGAGATAGTAAGTGAATCCCAGCTTCAGCTGTTGGATAATGTGGCCACTGAACAGAAAAATG
The DNA here is from genome assembly GCF_000243295.1 of Trichechus manatus latirostris. Lineage (NCBI taxonomy): Eukaryota > Metazoa > Chordata > Mammalia > Sirenia > Trichechidae > Trichechus > Trichechus manatus. The sequence continues at coordinate 29,857,479 of NW_004443945.1, forward strand.
AAATTGAACAAATTATCCTGAGAGTTGAAGTTAGGCAAATATTTTTTTTTGCATGTGTGATTTACTTAAATTTCAACCCTTTCAGGCTTAACCAAAAGAAAAAATACGTATCAGGAGAACCCATCTGCTAATTGTAGTGATATGACATGTAAAACTAAAACCATGAATCTAAGGCTATGTCTTCAATATAGTAAACTCAGTTAGTATGGCTAACCAATCAATACATAACACTTCCCCCCCCCAAAAAAAAACAACAACATTGCTGTTATTTTTCCCCCAAATATAATGGATGCTTTTGACCACATTAGCTTATAAATGTTGCTAATGGTAGTTTAGATGATCAGCACTACAGCAATAATGAACAATACAATTCAGTGAATTATTTGGAGAGCATACTACAAGAAGGCAAGCACTGTACTAAGCAGGAATTGGTGGATACCAGTGTGGACTATGCATAATTCCAGTCCTAGAGAAGTTTACAGTCTTAAATGGGAGCTACACACCACGCTGCAAGGCAGACTGTTATTTAGTACATGGGCAGCCCAGAGGAGTGGGAAGATTTTCTGAATTAGTCATAATATTTTATCTACCATCTTAATTTGAGCACTGCAAGGTTATCTTTTCAGGACTCCTATTTTCTTCCACCACCAGTCTGTCAATTTATTATACTGTGACATCTTGCATGTTGTTGTGATGCTGGAAGGTATGACACCAGTATTTCAAATATCAGTAGAACAGTCTTCTGTGGTGCTTCCAGACTAAGACAAACTAAGAAGAAAGGCCTGGTGATCTACTTTTTTGACAATTAGCCAATAAAAACCCTATGGATCACAACAGAACATTGTCTGACCTCCTTGCTTTGGACATGTAACCAGGAGGGATCAATTGCTAGAGAAGGACATCGTGACTGGCGACGTAGAGGGCCTACAAGTTCGAGGGAGATCCTTGGCGAAATGGATAGGTACATTAACTGCAACAATGGACTCAAACGTGTCAATCATGGGAATGATGCAACGTTTTGTTCTGCTGTACATAGAGTTGCCACGAGTCCGAGTCCACTCAACAGCAGCTATCTATTTATCCACCTAGCTAGCTAGCTAGATAACTAGCTATCATCCCCTTTGATACAATTTGGAGAACCTTGTGGCCAGGGAACAGAATGCCTGAAATAACGTTCACCAATAATATCTATATCAAACTTTGCAAAGAAAGATTTTATTAACCAAATTACTACATCAGCTCTCCTTTTCTTTGCCAGTATAACCAGATGAACTGCTTATTTACTGAAAACACTGCTTCATAAGTTACTTCAAATAAGCATGAGCCATATATGTGGTTGTGTACCATTCTTAAATACGCAGTTAACAAAATTCATTTAATATAGATCCCTGAACTTTCCTTTCCCCCATCCCAACATTTTCTTCATAACCCTCCATCTATAGCCTCCTGACATTTAATAAAACAAGTCTGAAAACCCATTTTTTTCTCCATTTGCTGTATTTTGGTGGCTGCTGTCCAGCCTTTGTAGCTCTGTCACATCGGGACTAGATTCCTGGCAGGTGGTGATCATAAGTTGACTTGGAATTTTCCCTGAAGTGCTTGGGTTGTTAGAATGTGGCCAAATGGACATCACACACCATTGTGCAGTGTCTGTCCAAGCTCTCCATTTGATCTCACTTTGATATGAAGAATAGCTACAGAGAAACATGTATGGAAAACCCCTTCTGAGACACAGGCACATACAGCCAGCTCAAGCTGGTACAATACAGACAACTGGGGTTTAATTTCAGGATTGCGCCATTATCCCTAGTTTAATTGTCTTGATATTTTTTAATGAAGGTCTGCCTAAGATATTTTCCTACTTTGTATAATAGGCTGTTCCTAATTAAGTCACTGAGCACTACTGGACGGCTGGGCACAAAATGTTTACTTGGTCAAGGATTCATATTTCATTATCATCTTCTCTACTGATATGTGCTAGACTTTTTTTTCTTAGCATGTCCTTTTAAGATACTGCTGGTTTTTCAAATATATTTATAATAGTGAAGGCTGGACTAGTGGTCTCAAGTCTGAATTGGGAAAAAAAAATTACCAACTGAGGTTATTTTTGTTAGGAAATAGAGAGCTACCTGCTACACTTTGGATTTCTTTCAGTATATTTTAAAATATTTCTCTTTCTGATGGAGCCTTGGTCTCAAGCCCACCTTCAGTGTACCTTTGCCGCACGGTACAGTGCATGTGCTGGCTTAGAGGAAGGTGAGGGATTCTTTTCAGTCTGAGAATTAGTGTGTGCGAGTGAGGCGGTATCCACAGTCTCAACTTCAAGTCACTGCAGTTTCTTTTTCCCGCCCCCCCAAAAAAAGGGGTTAGATGTTGCATTTCATAAAACTAACCGAAGTTCTGTCTACTGATGCAGCACAAGAGATGTTTTATTTTTTTAAAAAAAGGAAAGACGCTCTTTAGGGTTTTTGTTTTGTTTTGTTTTGTTTTCTTTTCTTTTAATTATCTTTGAGGGAAAACACTGACGAATGGTCAGAGTTCCCATCCTGATATTTTCATCCAGGCGCCTTTCCTAATAATATGGTTCAACTGTGAATGTAGAAGTGGGGGGAGGGGGGAGAAAAAGAAAACTCTGGAGTTAGAGGATATACAAAAAATAAAAATACAATCGTTGCAAATAAAGAATACAGACTTCAAAAACAAACAAACAAAAAAAAGCCACAACCCAGACAAACCAAAAGTTATAAATGCTCAGAATTGGAAGCACAAAGGGAAAGCTCTCTCCTACTTGTATTGTGGCAGTCTGAACCCCCCCAGAAAATTGTGCCAAAGAGTTTAGAAAACAAATATACAATAAAAGTAAACACACACACATACACACAAAACAGCAAACTTCAGGTAACTATTCTGGATTTCAAACAAAGATAAATTTAATGTTCAAACAATCTGATAAAATAACCATTTGGAAACTGAAAAAAAAAATTTATCTTTCTAATTCAAAACTGTTAAACTGTTGTATGCTCAAGATCTTTAAACTAAAGAGGATAAAGACTGTTTTGTTTTCTCTCCTCAGTCTTTATTTCTTTGACCTATGTATTTAATTTTTATAATAAAGAGATTATACTGTATATACTATTTTTTTCACTTTTCAGGAAGTTCAATACACATTTTTCTATAATAGTAAATGATAACAGAGTGCTCCATCACATGAAGGCACTACAGTTTTCAAAAAGATATTTTATTGGATTTTTTTCACCTTGCAGTAATACAACAGATGTGAGATGAGGATCAGGAAATTTGGGGACACACCTATGATGACTTTCTTAGGATGAATTTCTAGCCGTGGAATTATTGTGACAAACACTTAGATGTTTAAAATATAGATTGCCAGACTGAACTCCACGATTTATGATTACCAATTTATAATCCCATTTGGTAAATTCACATGAATCAATTTATAATCTTACATCTTCAGTAACAAGGGTTTAAAAAAACAGAAAAAACTGCTGCCAATATGATCAGTGAAAAAATATTCTTTTATTTTCTATTTGTTTGAATAATAGTGAGTTGAAACCTTATTTTATGCACACATTGGTTGCTTTTCTTCTTTTTTGAATTGTCTGTCTGTGTTCTCAGAATATTTCTCCAATGAGTTTTCAAAGTTTTCTTGTGAAGTTGTAAGAGTTCTTTATATACTGAGGGTGTTATCATTTTGTATGCCATGTATTTGGCAAATGTTTACTACTTGTTTTGGGTGGTGGTTGTAGATTTTCAAAACATATATATAAAACTGTTTCATTTATATCATCAAATTATCTAAATCTTATAATTGGAAAGACATACTCATGGTAAAAAATTATTTTTTCAGGTAACTCTAGGAATCATTTATATATATATAATTTATTTTAATTCATTTGTAATTTAACGCATGTATGTTGAAGATAACTGATTTTATAATTTTGTTTTTGTTTTATTAGTCTCCATTTCCAGCACTGTGTATTGAATGAGCTAGCTTCTACCTACTGATATAAAACAAAATTTTTTGTTATATACATTTTCACATATTCCGGGTATACCTGTTGCCACTGAGTTGATTCCGACTCATAGCAACCCTATAGGACCCTATAAGTAGAACTTCCCCATATGGTTTCCAAGGAGCACCTGCTGGATTTGAACTGCTGACCTTTTGTTTAGCAGTCATAGGTCTCAACCACTATGCCACCAGGATTTCCATAACATGTATATTCTTATTTTGATTACCCAATCATATTCTAAAATGGTATATCCTAAAATAGTATAGTTATAGATAACATTTTTATATTTGATAGGAAAAGTACCTGGTCTTCATTACAAAATTAAATTTTATAAGAATTACATTAAAAAAAATTAGAGGATATATGTTATATTTAAAATATTTTAGCCCAATAGCTCAAGAATATCTGTTGCCATCGAGTCAATTCTGACCTATAGTGACCCCATAGGGGTCACTAGATAATGTATCTTCTTTTAATTTCCCTCAATTATACTTCTCAGTTAATATTTATTCTTTACATCATATCAAAAATATTTCCCATATTGTGTTTATTCCAACATATTTTATATTTTGTGCTGTTACAGATATTTTTAAATTACAGTTTATAACTATTTAGAATTATTATATGATCCACTACTTTTTGTTTACTCCATAGTCAGAAAACTCAATGAATATTGAAATAACTTATGGTATTTTTTCTATTGACATTTTCTTGTAGGTAATTATATGATCTGAAAATATTTTTTTCAAACCTAAGTCTTATCTCTACCCTTTCAATATTTATACTTGTATTTCTTGTTTAATTGCATTGCTTAGGACTTTAGAACAATATTAAATAATAATGATAACTGTCATTTTTGTCTGTGTCTAACCTTAATTGGCATGACTAATATTTCACTATTAGGTACAATACTGGCTATTCTTTTATTTCAAATAATTCTTCCTTATCATCTTAAGAAGACAAGAGTTTGATATTTTTTTCTATTTTTTGCAAATGGTTCCACATCTCCAACTCTGAGTCAGTTTCTTAAGATTCTTGAAAAGAATTCATTTTGCCTAGTTTCAAGTTTTCTGGGAAGGCAATTCTTAAATGTAAAAGTCCTTTGGTTAGTACCTTAAGAAAAAAGAAAATTTCACAATAAACCACACAAAAACCAAAAAACAAACCCATCGCATTAGAGTTGATTCCAACTCATAGTAACGCTAGAGGATAGAGTAAAACTGCCCCATAAAGTTTCTGGAAACCCTGATGGTGTAGTGGTTAAGAGCTACATCTGCTGACCAAAAGGCTGGCAGTTTGAATCCACAAGGTGCTTCATGGAAACTCTATGGGGCCATTCTACTCCATCTTATAGGGTCGCTAGGACTTGGAATCAACTCAGTGGCACTGGGTTTGGTCTTTTTTTTTTTTTTTTAATAGGGTTTCTAAAGAGCAGCTGGTGGATTCGAACTGCTGACCTTTTGGTTACCAGCCAAGCTGTTAACCACTGTGCCACCAGGGCTCCAATTTCACAATAGCCCTTAATAATTAATTCTAGAACTAAAAATACCTCTAATCAAGAGGTTATGTTCAGGGAATTTCTATCCACTTAGGTTGTAAGAGAACATCCCTTCCACCCTGACAGTAGAAAAAAGTTGAATAACCTACAAAAATCACAACTTTTTTTGATCCATATGGGTGCTAAGATCACAAAGTGAACTTAATTCCAGGATGACATGTTGCTCTGAGAGAGGTAATGATGTACGTAAGTGGTTTCGCTTTGGTAAAGCATGGGAGGAAGAGGTGGTCCCCATAAGAGCAGGTAAGAAGAAATCAGCTAAAATTTTAACAGATCCTAAAAGATTGAATATAATGTGACAGTGTGCCAATAAGGGGTTCCCATATTTACTCACAAACTCTTGTCCATGGGCCTACACTGTGTGCTCTTGAGAAAGAATGGGGGTAGGGCAGGAGACTCAAAAGTGCCTTGCCACCACCCTCTTTCATAATACAGATGTTCACTTTTTCCACTGGGGACAAGCATAAAACCCTGAAACTCTGTCCTCTTATACAGACCGTTTCCTGGGGAAGATACAGGGATTCCTCCTGCTCCCAGGATCTAGACAAAAACCAACAATCTCTAGAGGATTACAGGGTACGGGCAAAGATCCAACGCTTCTGAGGGAGGGGCAGAAGCAAAGAAAACTGCACCCGGAAGTGGAGCTAGGAACACAAGATCATGCACTGGATACAAAGCAGAGGTCTACTCCTACTAGGAAAGTGATAGGAAATTCTCTACTATAGGACCTCAGACAGATATAAGACAGAATGTGGTTGCCACAGGAGAGCGGGGCAAGGGGCAGAATGCTGAGAGTCTCACCTCTGAGGATTATGATCATAGAGCCTGCTAAAGAGAGATCAGACCCAGAGAACAGGGAAATACTCCCTCTTCCCTAGCCACGACCTAGTAACAAACAACAGTAGTTTGTTCTTTGTGGAGAGGCAAGAGAGCGGAGAAAGAACGTTCTTGTAATACAGGCTTGCAGGGTTTGCTGAAAGCTGAAGGTGGAATGGGAGCATTGGGAAAATTATTCCCTAGAACTCCAGGTCCCACATTAAGCACAGGAAGACAAAAGCTCAGTGTTAGAAAGATTTGAAGTCTGTGATGAACTAAAGCTTATATCAACAACAAAACCCAAATTCAACTAGTAACTACATTAACGCAACCTTCCACACCTATGGCCTGATATAAGAAGAGGTATGACCTTTTTTTTTTTAATTGTACTTCAGGTGAAGGCTTACGGAACAAATAGTTTCTCATGAAACAGTAGTACACATATTGTTTTATGACATTGGTTAACAACCCCACAACATGTCAACCCTCTAACTTCTCAACCTTTT
>NW_004443945.1:29870510-29891939 GCF_000243295.1 Trichechus manatus latirostris
TCCTAATTTTTGTTTTTGTATAATTTCTAGTTGTGAATTTATTTTGGCATTTTGTTCCTGCATTATTTTCCTGAATTCTTCCAATTTTTTGTCTGTACTTTCCATGAATTTGTCTATTTTTTCCTCTTTTTTGTCTGCTTTTTGCTTCTGCCCTTGGAGAGTTCTGAGTATTAGAGATTTGAATTCCCTATCATGTAGTTCTAGTGCATTTTCTTCCACTGGAAAGTCATCTGTTGTTTTATTTTGGAAGCCTACTGGAACCATCCTATCCTGTTTTTGTAAACATTTTGATACTGTTTGCTGTTTTTGGGGCATTCAGTAGTTATTTTTCTCATTTATTGATTGTAGATTTGTTTGTTGGGTCTCTTTTGTTTTTAAATTTGTCTATCTCTGAGCAGGTGGGCTGTGAGTTCTTTGTTGTTTGCTCATCTGTGGGCACAATACTTTTCACCTCCTTCTCCAATTGGCAGGGTCAGTCACTCAGATATGGAACAGCAGGGCAGGTCTAGCTGAAGAGGAGTCACTAGGATGGGTTGTTTGTGGCACTTACCACAGCCACGAGGGCGGGTCAGTAATCAGTGCAGGGAAGGTTCCAGTAGGCTGTGCCTGTGCTGCTTGGTGGTGTGATTTTAAGCACACAGTGCAGGTAGGAAGGATGTAGCGGGGAGGTTGTTATGTGTGGAGCTAAGATGGATATGGGAGAGAGGAGAGAGGAAAGGAGACAAGAACGTGCAAACAAACAAAAAAGAATGCTAGGTGAGCTTGCCGTTGGAGTGGAGAGACAAGAGATTATGAAATGGAGAAAAACAAAAAAGGGAAGAGGAAGAAAAAAAGAAAAGAAAAGAATGAATAAATAAAAATCGGAAAGGGAAAAGAACAGCAAAGTTCCCAGGGATCCCACCAGTGTGGCTATGAGGTCTCAGGAAGTTGTTCTCATGTGTTGCAGTACAGCCTGGCTAGAAGGCACAGAGGTATACAACGCCAGGTATTCAGGGAACAGAAAGAGAAGGAAGATATAGAGAGACAAGAAACTGAGTAGTGAAGAGAGACGAAAAGGAAAAAAGAGGGAAAAGAAAACAAAACAAATTAAAAAAAAAAAAAAGAACAGGAAAAGTCCCCTAAAACACGGAGAGAAAAAAAAACAACAAAAAAAGAAATGCTCTCAGGGATCCCTCTGCATGTCTGTGCAAGCCGAGGGGGTAGTTTCCAAGTCATGGAGCACCCCCTGGCCAGAACCGGCTCCCAACTCAAAAAAAGGAAAAGAAAACAAACAAACAATTCAAAACAAACAAACAAACAAAAGCCCTGGGATCCCACCAAAGGGGGAAGCAGCTCCACACTCAAATGGAGCTCTGCAGCCCCTCAGGAAGAAGCAAAGATGGCGAATGGAGAAAAGTATTTGAGTGAAAGGAGCGGGAGTTGGTGAGAGGTAAGGAAGAAATCAAAAGAAGCAGAAAAAAAGCAACACCAGCAGCCAACAAATGGCACTCAGAGAGCCAGCTAGTTCCAGCTAGTGGAATCCAAGCAGCCGGTGCTTCCCAGACAAGAGACTGTGTCCGCGAGAAGCAGAATAGGCCGAGTGTGAGCAAAGAATTGTAGGGGATGGGAAAGCGTATATCACAAATTACTGGAGCTCTGCAGCCCCTCAGGAAGAAGCAAAGATGGCGCATGGAACCAGGTAGTTGAGCGAAAGGAGGGGGAGGTGGTGTGAGGTAAGGAAGAAATCAAAAGAAGCGGAAAAAAAGCAACACCAGCAGCCAACAAATGGCACTCAGAGAGCCGACTCGTTTGGGTGGGTGGAATCCAAGCAGCTGGTGCTTCCCAGACAAGAGATTGTGGCTGCGGAAAGCAGAGGAAGCCCAGTGTGGGTGAAGAAGGGTGGGGGGTGGGAAAGCTTATATTGCAAATTACCGGTTGTTTTGTCTCCCGCTGGAAGCTCCGTGAAACTGCTTTCTGTTACCCCGTTTGCTGGTCTCCGATAGTCCAAGATGCTGCATTAGCTGATAGGGGACCTCTGCATGAATCTCTCCTTGCTCTCCGTTCTCTGTCAGTTTTCTCACTCCATTTGGTGGTAGGCTGAGTTCTTTATCTCTTCATTTGATGTTTTAGGGTTTCAGGATTGTTGTTGTCTCTGTTTGGCTTAGTTTTTTGGATCTTTGCTGTGGAGGGATGGCGTGTGCTTCTGCCTAGAGCGCCATTATGCTGGAAGTCTCCTCCTTGAGTTTTCTTTGTGGGAAGGTTTTTGATAATGTATTTAATGTCTTTGATAGATATTAGACTATATATATTTTGTATTTGATCTTGTGTCAGTTTTTATTATTTTTTCAGGGAGCTTTTAAACTTCATCTAAATTGTTGAACTTATAACATAAATTATTGTTAATATTGATTTATAATTATTTATTCTCTCTAGTGATTTCGTTTCATTATTGATATTGGTAATTTGTATTTTCTCTTCTTTTTGTTGCTGAAACTTGCTATAGATTTATTAATTTTAATATTTTTCAAGTAACTAATTTTTGGTTTTCGTTAATTTTCCCTATTTGTGATGGCATAGAATTGATTTTTAGCTATCTTTATTATCTCCTTTCTTCTATATACTTTGAGTTTCATATGCTTTACTTTTCCAAGTTTTAAGAAGAGGGGTTATGGATTGAACTGTGTCTTTCAAAACATGTGTCGTAAATTCTAACCTCTGTGCCTGTGGTTATAATCCCATTTGAGAATGGGTTGCATTTGTTATGTTAATGAGGCAGGATTAGTGTAAGATGTGCCTTGATTCAATCTATTTTTAGATATAAAAGAGATAAAAACAAGCAAGTCAGGAAGCAAGATTAGGGAAGGGAGATGCCAAGCCACATGAAGATTTCCCAGCAGCAGAAGCTCAGAAGAGACAAGGACTTTTCTCCACAGTCGACAGAGAGAGAAAGCCTTCTCTAGAGCCAGGACTCTGAATTTGGGCTTCTAGTCACTTAAATTGTGAGAAAATAAATTTCTATTTGTTAAAGCCACCCATTTGTAGTATTTCTTTTATAGCAGTGCTAGATAACTAAGACAGAATTTGGTACCAAAAAGTGGGGGTGCTGCTAAAACAAATACCTAAAATGTGGATGTGATTTTAGAATTGAGTAATGACTACAGCCTGGAAGAATTTTAAGGTAGTTGTTAGGTGCCGTTGAGTCAGTTTTGACATATAGGGACTCTATATACAACAGAATGAAACACTGCCCAGTCCTGGGTCATCCTGACAATCATTGCTATGTTTGAGCCCATTGTTGCAGCTACTGTGTCAATCTATCTCCCCATGGCTCTTCCTATTTTTCAATGACCCTCTACCATACCAAACATGATGTCCTTCTCCAGGGAATTGTCTTTCCTGATCACATGTCCAAAGTACTCAGACAAAGTCTCACCATCCTCACTTCCAAGGAGCACACTGGCTGTTCTTCTAAGACAGACTTATTCATTTTTCTAACAGTCCATGATATATTGAATATTCTTCTCCAACACCATAACTCAAATGCATCAGTTCTTCTTCAGTCTTCCTTATCCATCCTTATTTATTGTCCAGCCTTCAGATGTGGGTGAGGTGATTGAAAATATGGCTTGAGTCAGTCGCACTTTAGTCCTCAAAGTGATATCTTTGCTTTTCAACCCATTAAAGAGGCCTTTTGCAGCAGATTTGCCCAATGCAATATGGTGTTTGATTTCTTGCCTGCTGCTTCCATGGGTGTTTATTTTGTTTCTAAGCAAAATGAAATTCTTGACAACGTCAATCTTTTCTCCGTTTATCATGATGTTGCCTATTCGTCCAGTAGTGAGGATTTTTGTTTTCTTTACTGTGAGATGTAATCCATACTGAAGGCTGTGGTCTTTGATTTTCTTCAGTTAAGTTCTTCAATTCCTCTTCACTTTCTGCAAGTAAGTTTGTTTCATCTGCATATCACAGGTCGTTAATGAGTCTTCCTCCAATCCTAATGCCTCGTTCTTCTTTATATACTTCAGCTTCTCGGATTATTTACTCTGTGTCTAAGTCATCTAGTGCTGCTATAAAAGAAATACCGTAAGTGGATTGCTTTAACAAAGAGAAATTTCTTCTCTTACAATCTGGGAGGCTAGAAGTCCAAATTCAGAGCTCCAGCTCTAAGGGAAGGCTTTCTCTCTCTGTCAGTTCTGGAGGAAGGTCTTTGTCATCAATCTTCCTTTGGCCTAGGAGCTAGCAGGAACCTCAGATCCAAAGGACATGCTCTGCTCTTGGCACAGCTTTCTTGGTGGTAGGATGTCCCATATGTCTCTCTACTTGCCTCTCTTATATCTCAAAAGAGATTAGTTTAAGACACAATCTAATCTTGTAGATTGAGTCCTGCCTCATTAACATAACTGCCACTAATCCCATCTCATCAACATCATAGAGACAGGATTTACAACACATAGGAAAATCACATCAGATGACAAAATGGTGGAGAATCATACAATACTGGGAACCATGGCCTAGCCAAAATGATACACATATTTTTGGGGACACAATTCAATCCATGACACTCAGCCTGCAGATTGAATAAGTATGGTGAAAGGATACCGGCATTAATGTCAGACAATGTTCCACTGCTATTTATGTTTTTCACTGGCTATTTTTTCAGAAGTAGACTGCCAGGACCTTCTTCCTAGTCTGTTTTAGTCTGGAAACTCTGCTGAAAACTGTCCACCCTGAGTTACCCTGCTAGTATTTGAAATACCAGTGACATAGCTTCCAGCATCACAGCAACATGCAAGCCACCACAGCACAACAAACTGATGGACGCATAGTGGAGTTTTAAGGTACCTGATGGTATAAGCTTAGGTTGTCTTGAAGAGATTGTTCATAGAATTACGGACTTCAAAGGCAATTCTCCTGAGGGTTAAAAAGGAAGTGAAGACAGTTATAGAGAAAGTCTCTATAGTCTTAGAGAATACATCCTATGACATCAATAGGATGTTACTAGAAATGTGGGTGTTAAATGTACTTCTGGAGAGGCTTTAAAAGGAAATGATGAACATGTGATTGGACAATGGAGTAAGAGCTATGCTTTTTATGCAGTGACAAAAAACTTGTCTGAATTATGTTCAAGTGTTTGGTGGAAGATAGAACTTGTAAGAGATGAACTTGGATATTTGACTGAGGAGATTTCTAAGCAAGATATTAAAGGGGCTATGTGGTTTCTCCTTGCCACTTATAGTAAAACATGAGAGAAAAGAGATGGATTTAAGAATGAGCTGTGTGAAATAAAACCAAATTTCAAGATTTGAAAAATTGTTTGGTATAAATTAAGGACACGTGTCCTAGAATTTTCACCAAGGAATGGCTGCTTAATCTTTTGTTAAAGAGATTAAGCCTGTGACTGATGAATCTAACCAACTACTACAGCAGAAAATCCATCAGCTTAGACTGAAGTGGCAGAGAAAGAACAAAACGGAAAGAAAGCTGTCTGCTTCTTGGAATTCTACAAGCAGGAAGCAGACCAAAGGAGCTTCATCTGTTGTCCTCCAAGAAAAGAAAAGGCTCATTCCTGGAGCAGTTTGGAGATCAGTAGAACTTTTTGAAGGAGCATGGGAAACAGAGGTGCCTCAGTCTCAAAGGGTAGGGCCACAGCTTCTGGGGCCTCAAAGCGTGGGGCCTTGGACTCTGGGACCTCAAAGGGTAGAGCCATAGCCTTCCAGGTTTTAGAGTCACCAACTCAGTTCAGGAGAATGGGGCCACTCCCCAAAGCTGAGGGGGTGGGGCTACCATGCCCAAAGGGCAGAAGAATGGGGACTGCTGGGGCTGAGGGAGTGTACTTGCCACTCAGGTGGACTAGAAGAATAGAGCCACCCAAGGTCAAGGGGGTAGAGTTGCCATTCCAGTAGTTCTAGAAGGCAGAGGTGAAGCTAAGTTCTGAGGGTCCTCCTTCCAGAATTTGAACCGCATGGCCAATACCCAGAGTCTGGAGTGCAGAGTCCTTGCCCAGATGATCCCAAAGAACAGAGGATTATTTTCAAGACTTGAGAATTAATGTAAATTGTTTTGCAGGGTTTGGGATTTGCTTGGTACCCGTTGTCCCTTCTTTCCCTCCAATTTCTCCCATTTGTAATGGAAGTGTCTACTTTGTGCTTGTTCCACCATTGTATTTTAGAAGCAGGTAACTTGTATTCTAGATTTCACAGGTTCACAGATGAAGAGGAATTTTGCTCCAGGATGGAATATGCCTAAAATCTCACTCATATTACATTTATATTATTCGGAAGATGAGATTTCAGACTTGGAGTTGATTTAAGACCTTTAGGATGATGTGATGGGGTGAAAGTGTTTTGCACGTGGGAAGAACAGAGTCACTATGAGTGGAAATTGACCCGAAGTCAGTGGATTTTCCATGATTTTTACAGGGTGGAATGTTATGGTTTGAATTGTGTCCCCCCAAAGTATGTGTTGACAAAATTCTAGCCAATAGAATTCAGCATCATATCAAAAAAACAATACACCACGACCAATTAGGATTCATACTAGGTATGCAAGATTCATTCAACATTAGAAAATGAATCAACATAATCCATCACATAAATGTAAGAAAAGAATCACAAGATCATCTTAATCGATGCAGAAAAGGCATTTGACAAAGTCCACAATCCATTCCTGATAAAAACTCTCAATAAACGAGGTATGGAAGGGAAATTTCTTAACATAATAGAGGGCATCTATGCAAAACGAACAGCCAACATCATTGTTAATGGAGAGAGGCTGAAAACATTCCTCTTGAGAACAGGAACAAGACAAGGATGCCCTTTATCACCACTCCTATTTAACATTGTGCTAGAAGTCCTAGCTCGAGCAATAAAGCAAGAAAAAGAAATAAAGGGCATCCAAATTGGCAATGAAGAAGTTAAACTGTCCCTATTTTCGGAAGATATGACACTATACATAGAAAACCCAAAAGACTCCACTAGAAAACTCCTGGAACTAATAGAAAGATTCAGCAGGATACAAGATAAACATACAAAAATCAGTTGGATTTCTATACACCAATAAAGAGAACGATGAAAAGAAAATCAGGAAAACAATAGCATTCATAATAGCCCCTAAAAAGATAAAATACTTAGGAATAAATCTAACCAGGGATGTAAAAGACCTATACAAGGAAAACTACAAAACACTATTGCAAGAAACCCAAAGGGAAAACATAACATGTTCACGGATAGGTAAACTCAACATTGTGAAAATGACAATTCTACCCAAAGCAATTTACAAATACAATGCAATCCCTATCCAAATACCAACAACATTCTTTAAAGAGATGGAAAAACTGATCATTAACTTTATATGCAAAGGGAAGAAGCCTCGGATAAGTAAAGCACTATTGAAGAAGAAGAAGAAAGTAGGAGGACTCTTGCTACCTGACCTCAGAACTTACTATACAGCTACAGTAGTCAAATCATCCTGGTACTGGTACAAGGACAGATACATTGACCAATGGAACAGAATTGAGAACTCAGATGTGAATCAATCCACCTATGGTCACCTGATCTTCAACAAGGGCCCAAAGTCCATCAAATGGGGAACAGACATTCTTTTTAACAAATGGTGCTGGCAAAACTGGATGTCCATCTGCAAAAAAATGAAACAGGACTCATATCTCACACCGTACACAACAACTATTCAAAATGGATCAAAGACCTAAATATAAAGCACAAAAGTATAAAGTTCACAGAAGAAAAAATAGGATCAACACTAGAGGCCCTAATACGTGGCATTAACAGGATGCAAACCATAACCAACAACACACAAACTCCAGAAGACAGCCTAGTTAACTGGGATCCTCTAAAAATTAAACACTTGTGCTCATCAAAAGACTTCACCAAAAGAGTAAAAAGAGAACCTACAGACTGGGGAAAGATTTTTGGCTATTACAAATCAGACAAAACTCTAATGTCTAAAATCTACAGGAAAATCCAACACCTCTACCATAAAAAGACAAATAATCCAAGTAAAAAATGGGCAAAGGAAATGAACACACACTTCACCAAAGAAGGCATTCAAATGGCCAACAGACACATGAGGAAATGCTCACGATCACTAGCCTATAGAGAAATGCAAATTAAAATCACAATGAGATGCTTTCTCACCCCAGCTTTACTGGCACGAATCAAAAAAACAGGACCTAACAAATGTTGGAGAGGCTGCGGGGAGATTGGAACTCTTATGCACTGCTAGTGGGAATGCAAAATGATACTACCATTTTAGAAAACAATATGGTACCTCCTTAGAAAGCTAGAAATAGAAATACCGTATGATTCAGCAATCCCACTCCTAGGAATATATCCTAAAGAAATCAGAGTCATTACACAAATAGACGTATGCACACTCATGTTCAGTGCAGCATTGTTTATAATAGGAAAAAGATGGAAACAACCTAGATGCCCACCAACAGATGAATGGATAAACAAACTGTGGTACATACACACAATGGAATATTTTGCAACGATGCAGAACAATGATGAATCTACGAAGCATCTCATAACAGGGATGAATTTGGAGGGCATTATGCTGAGTAAAATAAGTTAATCACAAAAGGACAAATATTGTATGAGACCACTACTGTAAAAAGTCATGAAAATGTTTATACACAAAAAGAAACAATCTTTGATGTTTACAAGGGAGAGGAGGGATGGGAATGGAAAAAAAGCTAGATAGACAATAGATAAGTGACAATTTTGGTGAAGTGTAAGACAGTACACAATAATGAGGAAGCCAGCACAACTGGTACAAAGCAAGGTCAAGGAAGCTCCATAGACACATCCAAACTCCCTGAGGGACCAAATTGCTGGGCTGAGGGCTGTGGAGACCATGGTCTCGGGTAACATCTAGCTCATTTGGCATAACATAGTTTACAAAGAAAATGTTCTATATTCTACTTTGGTGAGTAGCATCTGAGGTCTTAAAAGCCTGTGAGCAACCATTTAAGATATTCCACTGGTCTCACCCCTTCGGGAGCAAGGAGAATGAAGAAAACTAAAGATACAAGGGAAAGATTAGTCCAAAGGACTAATGGACTGCATCTACCACGGCCTCCACCAGAGTGAGTCCAGTACAACTAGATGGTGCCTGGCTACCACCACTGACTGCCCTGACAGGGATCACAATAGAGGGTCCTGGACAGAGCTGGAGAAAATGTAGAACAAAATTCTAACTCACAGAAAAAGACTAGACTTACTGGCCTGACAGAGACTGGAGAAACCCAAGAGTATGGTCCTCAGACACACTTCTAGCTCAGTAATGAAGTCACTCCTGAGGTTCACCCTTCAACCAAATATTAGACAGACCCATAAAACAAAACAGGGCTAAAGGGGCACGTGAGCCCAGGGGCAAGGACTACCATTACTGAACATTTTGATCAAAGATTCTATAGAAGATTCCTGATCAAGAGGAGGAAAATGCAGAACAGAATTTCAGATTCTCATGGAATCCAGACTTTCTGAAGTCATTGAGGAAGGATGGACCCCTGACACTTTTGCCCTAAGATAATCTTAAACCTTAAACCAAAAATATCCCCTGAAGTCTTCTTTAAACCAAACAATAGTATAGCTTAATTAGTAAAGAATGTCTGCCTTGAACATTGTGCTCTTTTGAAGAATTATTTATATGAGATCGCATTGACAACAGCAACTTAAAAGATTAGATAGGAAGCTTGGGGAGCAGTAAGTTTATATTAATGAGGGAGCAGAACAATTCAGAAAAGGGAGGTGAGAATGATCGCACAATTTAAGAATGTAATCAACGTCATTGAGTTGTAAGTGTAGAAATTGTTGACTTGGTGTACGTTTTGCTGTTTATATTTTCAACAACAACATCAATAATAATAATAATAAAACAACAGCAAAATAAAAAAAAATAAGTTTGAATCTATTTCTTGGTAAAACTCAGAAAATAAATAAATTTTAACAACAAGATCATTGAATTTATTAGAATAAGATGGAATTTTTCAGGAAATAATAGACTTTTTAGAATGAGATGGAATTTTCCAAGAAATAATGGGCTCGTTAAAATGAGATTAATACATATCATTCACAGAGAAGGTAGTCAGTCTCACCAATCCAAACCAGTTGCCATCCAGTGGATTTCGACTCATGGCAACCCCATGTAATTCAGAATAAAACTGCACTTCATAGGGTTTTCATGGATGTGACCTTTCAGAAGCAGTTGGTAAGGGCTTTCTTCCAAGACACCTCTGAGAGTGTTTGAACTGGCCATCTTTTGGTTAGTAGCTGAGCGCTTATCGCTTTGCACCACCCATGAACTCCATAGTCACTCTAGACCTAGATGAAATTGTTCAGTTCATGAAAGCTGTGTTTTTCAATACTTTCTTTTTCTATTCTAGGAGCCTTTTCTGCACTCTTGACACTCCCTTGCCAAGTCAAACAATATTCTTGCCAGCCTTCCATGGGGGTTTTTCTCTCTGACTTGTCTTCCATTTGGAGCATCTTTGCTCAGCATTCTTCCTCACTGCATTGTGTCCCCCTTTATTCACTTATCACCCTCCTTTTCCTTATTCTTCATATATGCATATGGCCACCTAGGGATAAAAAATTAGAGTTGTGCAAAAACCCATGTGTTTCATGGCTCAAGCACTACCAAAGACCAACATTCCAAAAGAAAACTAAACATGATATCTAGCTGTAGAAGAAAAATGACAGATTTTAAAAAATTAAGATATATAAATTTTGTATATAAGAAACCAGTTGTGAGGCCAAAGACTGTCATTACTAGAACTGTAAATAACTGTGCCAATGATTAATGATTATCATATAATGAATATGTGGCTTGCCATGTGCTTTGACATTTGGGACTACTGAATAATTTATAGACTGTGAGGAGCTTAAAAAAAAAAAGACAAAGCTCTTTTTGACTACATTGTAAAATTAAATGACCAGGAAAGGAATTAGGAATTGGAAGGTATGACTTTAATTATCCTTTTTCCATTATAGTTTTTAGTTCAGTGTCAATGTAATATATTTTGCTTATGAAACACAATTGTATGTGCAAATGACTGCATGTCTAAATGGTTTGGAGTTATATGTTTTTAAATATGGACAGACCAGAAGAGCTATGGAGCTCCATTTAAATTTCAGAAATTGTTAAGTGTAATCAGAATCAGGGGTGTGACTTGGAGACTTCTATTCTGTGGTTCCCAGGAGTCCTGGTGATACAGTTGTTAAAGCACTCAGCGGCTAACGAAAAGGTCGGTGGTTCGAACTCACTAACAACTACTTGGGAGAAAGATGTGGTGGTCAGCTTCCATGAAGATTTACAGCATTGGGAACCTTATGGGGCAGTTCTACTCTGTCCTATAGGGTTGCTATGAGTTAGAATCCACTCGACAGCAGTGGGTTTTTTTTTTTTTTTTTTGGGGGGGGGTGGGTATCTTGTGGTTTCCTTTCTCCTCCATTCTTCTTCCATCTGTGTTATCCTTTTTCGTCCTTTACAATCCACTAAAAGTCTCACTCCTCTGGGCTTCTCCAGTTATCATTGATCTCTTCACTCCAGTGGAGGCTACCTTGATTTATTTTTAGCCTCAATATTATGAATCTTATCATCATTAAGACTTTAAATTTCATGAAAGAACAGAAGATGGCACAGATATTTGTGCTGAGTATCTCTGTATGTCAGGGAAATTCTGTAAATGATTTCATTTGTTGTATCACAACAACCATGAAAAATAGATTAGGAATGAATGTAAACATGGGCATTTCAAGGAAAGAGAACTACAAAATACATTATAAGATGTTGTAAATTCATTACTCTCTAGGAAAGCAGTATAGCATAGAGGTTCAAAGTAGAAACTTTAGAGATGAGAGGAACTGGGTCCTGGTTTTACCAGTTGCATGTTGTTATGTTACAGTAGGAAAGCCTTTTAAACTCTATTAGCCTCCATTTCTTTATCTTTCAGAAAAGGATAGGATGATTATTTACTTCATAGGATTGTTGCAGGGATTAAAAAATACATGTGTGCAAATTTTTTATTTCAGTATTCAATAAATAAATGGAGCTCTGGTGGTATAGTGGTTAAGAGCTCAGCTGCTAAACAAAAGGTTGCCAGTTCCACCAGCTGTTCCTTGGAAACCCTGTGGGGCACTTCTACTCTGAACTATAGGGTCAGAATGGACTCGACAACAATGGGTTTTTTAATTCAATAAATGGTCATTTCTAACATCATTATCCTTTCCTTAGCCCCCAAATTATTTTCTTTGAGGGCAGATATTATGTCAAATAATTCTGTTTCCCATAAAACCTAGAATCATACTGAGCTCAGACAAATGTTCAATACCTATTTAAATGTTGGTGATATTGCATAGTTCTGTTCTGAGATTCCTACCTCATTCTGTTATCTGTGTTTTTTCAGTGGCTTGTTATTCTTTGCCACTCTTACCAATTTGAACAGTTAGGAACTGAAATATCTGCAATAGGGAGATCTCTGAACCTGACCCTGACTCAGATCACAGGTGTTGTTCCTGCTTATTCTTTATTCACATTTAACAGTGTCCTCCACTACTGGCATAGAAAACCCAAAATCTTGATCATGTTGTATGTTGACAGTTTTTTCAAAAAATTGCATTGGAAAATACATTCACAAAACTACTATGTCCTTTGGTATTTCCAATAACAACACAGAGCTGCAGGCTCAACATGAATATATGTATGTAGCACTACTTAAGTGCCTGGGACCACACAGTGGGCATTAAGAACGGTTTCTAACCTCAGTACCCTTGAATTCAAATTGGGAAATGAAGCAATCAAAAATGCGATCACCATATGGGCACTAAATATATCAGAATGTCAAAGGAGAAGAGCCCATTAAAAACTGTGCTGATGGGGTGAAAAAAAAAGGATTTTTTTTTTCCTGTAAACGTTCTATAAGCTGAGATTTAAAAGATACATTTCCATTATTGCTTTTGGACCTTTGTTATTGTTTGCATCCATATGAACCTGAAATCATTTATACATATTAATGGACTTGAAATTTTATTACATTCTTTTTAATACTACATATATCAAAGAACCATCCCCCTTCTGTCAGTTTGTCATAACGTGGTGGCTTGTGTATTGCTGTGATGCTGGAGGCTATGTCACCAGTATTTCAAACACCAGCAGCATCACCCATGGTGGAAAAGTTTCAGCAGAGCTTCCAGACCAAGACAGATTGGGTAAAAAGGTCTGGTGATCTACTTCTGAAAATTAGCCAATGAAAACCCTATGGATCATAACAGAACATTGTCCAACTTGCTTGCTTTCAACTTGCTTGCTTTGGATACATCATCAGAAGGAATCAGTTGCTGAAAGAGGCCTTCATGTTTGGTGAAGTAGAGGGCCATTTAGGGTGAGGGAAACTCTCAGGGAGATGGATTGGCATGATAGCTGCAACAATGGACTTGAACACGCTGGCATTCATGACACAGGACCAGGCAATGTTTCATTCTATTGCATGTAAGATTGCCTTGAGTTAGAGCTGACTCTATGGCAGCTATCTATCTATATCAAAGAAATATTCCACTGCCCTCAACTCCTCTCATCAACTTTTAAACTTTTTTTAAATTACTTTTTAAGCATGTTTACAAACTGGTAAGCATAAGATAGTCTTGGCTACTTTGCTTTTATGTCTCTCAGAGTTCTTGTCTTTTCTATCCATATCCACTCCAACAAAGATAATCAAGCCAAGGTCTTTTGGCCAATGTGCAGATCCCTTAGTAGGACATGTAATCAGGAAAAAAAAAATTACAAAGGAAGAGAGTGCAATTCTTTGAGAGACTTCTGGGTTGTTGTCTTTTTTTTGGATTTCTTCTACTTTTATCCTTTTCCCTCCCTCTCAGTTTATTTGCTCAATTATTTACTCATTCAAAAATGTTTACAGACAGAATGGAAAAAAACAAAGGTTTTGCAGTCATAAACCATATATTATAGGGGAGGGAGATGGGCAATTAAAAATTAAATGAAAGTATGTCAGTGGAGTGTGTGTATAAAATTTTCAACCTTACAAGTGCCTTTAAAGATAATTGGCATTACCTCCACTTTATGGGTGAAGAGATTGACAAACAGAAATTGATTTAAAAAAAAAAAAAGAGGAGACGGGGCCAAGATGGTGGAGTAGTCAGATGCTTTCTGTAGCCCCTCTTACAACAAAAACCAGAAAAAACAAGTGAATCAATTATATATGACAATCTAGGAGCCCTTAACATCAAAGACAACGTTGAGGAATCAGACTGAGTGGCAGGGGGAGGGGAGATGGTTCAGAAGCAGCGAGGAGTGGCCAGACCCTACAGGCTGGATCAGCTAGCGTGCAAAGGGTGAGGCAAGCAGTGGTGCTCAGGAGGCGTTTTCCACATTGGGAGAGACCGAATGGCAGAGAGTTGGCTCAAGCCTCCAGAACTAGTGAGAAATGGCACTCAATTAGCGAAAGATAGGTACAAGCGACTAACCTACCATGCAGATTTTAAAAAAAAAGACCCGTTTAGGAAGTACCTCTCTCCCATTTACCTGTTCCCTCCCCACCCTGCTCCAGCTCCTGGTTCAGCTTCAGAGATTGCTGTACCCCCTGAGCTGGAAGTAGGACCCATTGTACACCCTAAGCCATTCTCTGGTTTGGGAGAGGGAACAAATTAACAAACAGGAAAAAATAATCTGCCAGCTCCCCTAAGTCAGCAACTCAGGGCAGGCATAGCCCTTTTGCCTAGGCACAGGCATAAAGGGTCCATGAACTTTGAATGCCTTTCACCTCTGTGTAGACCTACATGGGCCCATTTTGACAGCGTAGGACCTCATTAGCACAGTACAACAGGATATACACCTGAAGCATATTTTCATCTGTATCAGCAATAAAGGGGAGTGGAAGATTCATGACATCGGACACCACACTGCCCGTTAAGTAGGGTCCTCACCTACCCACATCAGGGGCCTGAGGACTGGTGGCTCCACCCACTCCATTGAGCCACCCGTGACAGGGATCTAAGAATAAGTGGTGACTCCCAGTTCTTACAGCTCTTTGCCCATAATTTGGCTTCAAACCCACTTACCTATGTGCTCCAGGGAACAGGGACATGCCTACCACCCAAACATTCAGAGGCAGCAGTCAGCACCCCGCCTTGATCAGTGCATCATCACTACTGCAGCCAGATACCTGTGCCTACTCCAATCAGCCCTGCCTATCTAGGATGGTAGGTGAGAGACTGCACCACACACTTGGTAACCTACTATCTGGTCAAGTGAGCTGAATCCACACAAGAAAAGTAAACGGACTCCTGGGTTCACATACCTAGTAACAGCTCTAGCCACCTAGAGATAGGATGAGACAGCTTCAAAGACACCACTAATCAAACTAGCTCACACTACTACCTATTTAGGCATATTAAAATAAAATAAAACAAGAAGCTAGGACACAGTCAGCAAACATAAATAAATGTAACAACTTACTGATGGCTTGGACACAACAGTTAATATCAAATCACATAAAGAGACAGACCATAATGGCTTCAGCAAGCCATCAAAACAAAGAATCAAGAAACCTATCAAAGGAAGAGAACTTCTTGGAATTACTGGAGGTAGAATTCAAAACAATAATATACAGAACTCTTCGAGAGATCAGGAATAAGATCAGGCAAAACATACAACAAGCCAAGGAACATACAGACAAAGCCATAGAGGAAATTAAGAAGGTTATAGAAGAGCATAATGACAAATTTAACTGACTGCAAAAATCCATAGAGAGACAGAAAACAGAAATCCAAATGATTAACCATAAAGTTTCAGAATTAGACCATTCAATAGAAAGTCATAGAAGCAGAATTGAGGCAATGGAAGTCAGACTTAGTGAGATTGAAGATAAAGCACTTGACACCAACTTATTTGAGGAAAAATCAGATAAAAGAATTTAAAAAATGAAGAATCCCTAAGAATTATGTGGGACTTTATCAAGAGGAATACCCTATGAGTGATTGGAGTACCAGAACAGGGTGGGGTGGGGGGAGGTGGATAACAAAAAGTACAGAGAGAATTGTTGAAGAGTTGTTGGCAGAAAATTCCCTGATATTGTGAAAGATAAGAAAATATCTATCCAACAAGCTCATTGAACTCCACACAAGGTAGATAACAAAAGAAAGTCACCAAGACATATTATAATCAAACTTGCCAAAATCAGAGATAAAGAGAGAATTTTAAGAGTTGCTAGGAATAAACAAAAAGTTCTCTACAAAGGCAAGTCAATAAGACGAAGCTCTGACTACTCAGCAGAAACCATGTAGGCAAGAAGGCAATGGGATGACATATATAAACCTTTGAAGGAAAAAATTGCCAGCCAAGAATTATATATCCAGCAAAACTGTCTCTCAAAGATAAAGGCAAAATTAGGGCATTTCCAGATAAACAGAAGTTTAAGGAATTTGTAAAAACCGAACCAAATTACAATACTAAAGGGAGTCCTCTGGTTAGATAAACAATAACGTCAGATAATAACCCAAGACTAGAACACAGGACAGCACAACCAGATATCAACCCAGATACGAAAGTCACAAAAGTAAATCAAAGCTAAAATGCTGAAAATAGGGAAACAGAAGTCAATATGTAAAAGAAGAAAACATTAAATCAAAAAAGAAGAACTAAAAATGTAGTCATAGATCTTTCATACGGAGAAGAAGTTAAGGTGATATAAAGAAATAAAATACTGGTTAAAACTTAGAAAAATAGATATAAATACTAAGATAACCACAAAGGAAACTAACAATCCTACACAACAAAATAAAAAACAAGAAAAACATAAAGACTCAGCAAATACAAATTCAACAACAAGGAAAAAGATGAAAAGAAAACACATAAAGAAAAAAAGACTCAGCACAGAAAATTAAGTGGAACAAAGAAACTGTCAACAACACACAAAAAAATACATCAAAATGACAGCACTAAACTCATACCTATCAATAATTACACTGAATGTAAATGGACTAAATGCACCAATAAAGAGACAGAGAGTGGCAGTTTGGATAAAAAAAATGATCCGTCTATATGCTGCCTTCAGGAGACAAACCTTAGACTTAAAGACACAAACTAACAAAAACTCAAAGGATGGAAAAACATATATCAAGCAAACAACACTCAAAAAGAGCAAGAGTGGCAACATTAATCTCTGACGAAATAGACTGTAAAGTAAAATCCACCATAAAGGATAAGGAAGGGCACTATATAATGAGTAAAGGGGTCAATACACCAGGAGGACATAATTATAATAAATATTTAAGCACTCAACGACAGGGCTTAAAATACATAAAACAAACTCCAACAGCACTGAAAAGAGAGATAGACAGCTCCACAATAGTAGTAGGACACTTCAACACACCACTTTTGAGGAAGGACAGAACATCCAGAAAGACGCGCAACAAAGACATGGAAGAGCTAAATGCTACAGTCAACCAACGTGATCTCATAGACGTACACTGAACACTCCACACAACAGCAGCCAAGTATACTTTCTTTTTCAATGCACATGGAACATTCTATAGAATAGACCACGCATTAGGCCATAAAGCAAGCCTTAAAAAAATCCAAAACATCGAAATATTACAAAGCATCTTTTCTGACCATAAAGCCATTAAAGTAGAAATCAACAACAGAAAAATCAAGGAAAAAATCAAACACATGGAAAATGAACAACACCTTGCTCAAAAATTACTGGGTTATAGAAGAAATTAAGGATGGGATAAAGAAACTCACAGAATCAAATGAGAATGAAAAGATCCTACCAGAGCCTTTGGTACACAGCAAAAGCAGTGCTCAGAGGTCAATTTATAATAATAAATGCACACATCCAAACAGAAGAAGTTCAAAAATGAAAAATTAACTCTACAATTTGAACAAGTATAAAGACAGCAGTGAAGGAAGCCCTCAGGTACCAGAAGAAAGGAAATAATACAAATTAGAGCAGAATTAAATGAAATAGAGAATAGAAAAGCAATTGAGTTAACAAGACCAAAAGGTGGTTCTTTGAAAAGATCAACAAAATCAATAAACCACAGGTAAAACTGACAAAAGAAAAATAGGAGAGGAAGCAAATAAACCAAATAAAAAATGAGATAGGCGATCTCACAACAGAGCCAACTGAAATTAAAAGAATCAGAATACTATGAAAAGTTGTACTCTAACAAATTTGAAAACCTAGAGGAAATGGACAAATTTCTAGGAACACACTACCTACCTAAACTAACACAAACAGAGGTAGAACGACTAAATAAACCTATAACAAACGAAGAGATTGAAAAGGTAATTAGCGGGCGGGGCCAAGATGGCAGTGTAGTCAGACAGCTTCCTATATCCTTCTTACAACAAAGACCTGGAAAAACAAGTGATTTGATTGTATATGAATATCTAGGAGCCCTGAACAGGGCAAAGTTGAGGAATCGGACTGAGTGGTGTAGGGCGAGGGAGATGGTTTGGAAGAAGCGAGCAGCACCAGTGCTGCTGCGGCAGGACTGCAGCTCTTCAGCTGCTCTGAGTCTGCAGTGAAGCAGGCAAACAGCTGTGCACGTGCTCGGGAAGCAGTTTCCACATTAAGAGAGATCCGGCAGCAGAGATTCTGCTTGGACGCTCCGAACCAGTGAAGAGCAGCTCCCAAGAGGCTAAATGGCTAAAGATAAGTACATGTGTGCAGACTTTCATGGGAATTTTTTTTTTTTTTTTTAATGCCCATTTGGGAAAAACCTCTCTCCCTTTTACCTCCTCCCTCCCTGCTCTGCACCGGAAGGGCACTGGGCCCGAAGTAGTTCCCAAAAGGTGCCCTGACCCATTCTTCTGGCCTTGGAGAGGGAACAAATAAGCTACTGGCTCCCCTAAGCCAGGAACTCAGGGTTGGCACAGCTCCTTTGCTAGGCACAGGCATAAGGGGTGTGCAGACTTTGAGTGCCTTACATCCCTGTATAGATTTGTGGGGACCCATCTCAACAGCATTATCCATCACTACCACAGTACAACAGGGTAAGCATCTGAAGTTTAACTTCAACTGTTTCAGCTGTGAAGTGGCAGATTTGTGACCCTCGAAACAACCCTGCCCCTTAAGTAGGCACGTTTACTGATCCGTAACAGGGGCTTGAGGACTGATGCCATAACCTAAGCCACCTAGTCATCTGCTACAGGAGTGCAAGAAAAAGTGGTGCCCTTGAGTCTTTACAGCCAACAGAGTGGGGTGCTCATAGTCTGGCTGTAAAACTCACCTACCTACTCGCCCTAGGGAATAGGGACACACTTTCCTTTCAGAATCTCAGGGGCAGCCATCAGCCTCCTGCCTGGTTCAGCACGTGTTCCCTTACCACAGCCAGATACCAGTGCCTGCACCAATCACCCATGCCTCTCTAAGACTGTAGGTGAGAGCCTGCACCACACACTTGGTGACCGACTGCCTGGACACCTGAGCTAAACCCATATAGGAAAATTTAACGGACTCCTGTGTGCACATACTTAGTTACAGAACTAACTACCTGGTGAGAGGGCGTTAGAGTTTCAAAGGCACCAATAATCAAACTAGCGCACACGAGCAGCCTATTGGGACATATCAAAACAAATCAAAACAAGAAGCTAGGACTCACTAAACAAATATAAAATAAAATTCTAATAACTTATTGATGGCTCAGAGACAACAGTCAATATCAAATCACATAAAAAGGCAGTCCATGATGGCTTCAGCAAGCTCCCCAAATAAAGAATCAATAAATTCTCTGGAGGAAGAGAATTTCTTGGAATTACCAGAGACAGAATACAAAAGATTAATATACAGAAGTCTTCTAGAAATTAGAAAGGAAATTTTACAGAATGCAGAAACTTCCAAGGAACATACAGACAAACGAGTAGCAGAACTTCAAAAGTTACTTAAGAACATAATGACAAATTTAATAGGCTGAAAGAATCCATAGAAAGACAGCAATCAGAAATCCAGAAGATTAACAATAAAATTTCAGAATTAGACAACTCAATAGAAAGTCATAGGAGCAGAAATGAGGCAGTAGAAGTTAGAATCAGTGACACTGAAGATAAAGCACTTGATGAAACTTATCTGAGGAAAAAATAAGATAAAAGAATTAAAAAGAATAAAGAAACTCTAAAAGTCATGTGAGAATCTATCAAGAGAAATAACCTACGAGTGATTGGAGTACCAGAACGGGGTGGGGTGGGGGGATAACAGAAAATACGAAGAAAATTGTTGAAGATCTGTTGACAGAAAACTTCCCTGATATCATGAAAGATGAGAAGATATCTATCCAAGATGCTCATCGAACCCCACATAAGATAGATCCAAAAAGAAAGTCACCAAGACATATTATAATCAAACTTACCAAAACCAAAGATAAAGAGAGAATTTTAAGAGCAGCTAGGGATAAAAGAAAAATCATCTACAAAGGAAAGTCTATTAGAATAAGCTCAGACTACTCAGCAGAAACCATGCAGGCAAGAAGGCAATGGGATGACATATATAAAGCCTTAAAGGAAAACAACTGCCAGCCAAGAATTATATATCCAGCAAAACTGTCTCTCAAATATGATGGCAAAATTGGGGCATTTCCAGACAAACAAGTTGAGGGAATTTTCAAAAACCAATCCAAAATTACAAGAAATACTAAAGGGAGTCCTACGGTTAGATAATCAATAACACCAGATAACAACGTAAGACTAGAACACAGGACAGAGCAACCAGATATTGACTCAGATAGGGAGGTCGAAAATACATCAAAGCTAAAACCTTGAAAATAGGGAAACAGAGATATCAATATATAAAAAAGGACAACATTAAAACAAAAAAAGAGGGCCTTAAAAAATGGAGACATTGATTTTTCATATGGAGGGGAATTCAAGGTGATATAAAGTAATAAAAGACTGGTATAAACTTAGAAAACTAGGGGTAAATATTAAGGTAACCATAAAGGAATCTAACAATCCTATGAATCAAAATAAAAATGTAGAAAAATACAAAGACCCAGCAAATACAAAATCTACAACAATGAAAAAGATGAAAAAAAAATACATAAAGAAAAACGTCTCAGCACAGAAAATTAAGGTGAACAAAGAAACTGTCAACAAAACACAAAAAGAGATATCAGGATGACAGCATTAAACTCATACCTATCAAAAATTACGCTGAATGTAAAAGGACTTAACGCACCAATAAAGAGATGCAAAGTGGCAGATTGGATAAAAAAGCATGATCCATCTATATGCTGCCTACATGAGATGCACCTTAGACTTAAAGACACAAACAGGTTAAAATTCAAAGGATGGAAAAAAATATATCAAGCAAACAACACTCAAAAAAGAGGAGTGGCAATATTAGACAAATATCTGACAAAATAAACTTTAAAGTAAAATCAACCACAAAGGATAAGGAAGGGCACTATATAATGA
>NW_004443945.1:29895465-29913957 GCF_000243295.1 Trichechus manatus latirostris
ACCTAGGTGCCCATCAACGGATGAATGGATAAACAAATTATGGTATATCTACACAATGGAATATTATGCAATGATAATGAACAAGGATGAAGCTGTGAAACATTGTATAACATGGTGGAAGCTGGAACTTATTATGCTGAGTGAATTTAGTTAGTCATAGAAGGACAAATACTGTATAAGACCACTATTATAAGAACTCAAGAAAAGGTTTAAACACAGAAGAAAACATTCTTTGATGGTTACAAAGGTGGGGAGGGAGGGTGAGAGTTATTCACTAACTAGATGGTAGATAAGAATCATCTTAGGTGAAGGGAAGGATAACACACACCACAGGCGAAGTCAGCACAACTGGACTAAACCAAAGCTAAGAAGTTTCGTGAATACAATCAAACAGCTTGAGGCACAGTTCTGGGGACCATGCTTTCAGGGGACATCTAGGTCAATTGGCATAACAAAGCTTATTAAGAAAATGTTCTGCATCCTACTTTGGTGAGTGACGTCTGGGATCTTAAAAGCTTTCAAGCGGCCATATAAGGTGCATCAATTGGTCCCAACCACTTGGAGTAAAGGAGAACGAAGAACACCAAAGACACAAGGAACGTACTAGCCCAAGAGACAGAATGGGCCACATAAACCAGAGACTTCATCAGCCTGAGATCAGAAGAACTAGATGGTGCCCAGCTACCACCAATGAACCTCCTGGCAGGGAACATAACAGAGAGTCCCTGATGGAGCAGTAGAAGGATGGGGAGCAGAACTCAAATTCTAGTAAGAAAACCAGACTTAATGGTCTGACTCAGACTGGAGGAACCCTGGACTCTCTATCAGCCCAGAACTAAAACAATTTCTGAGGCCAACTCTTCAGACAGGGATTGGACTGGACTGTGGGACATGAAGTGATACTTGTGAAGAATGTGCCTCTTAGTCAAGTTGATACAAGAGACCAGAGGGGCGGCTTCTGTCCAGAGGTGAGATGAGAAGGCAGAGAGGGTTAGGAGCTGGTTGAATGGTCATGGGGAATCAGGGGTGGAAAGGAGGAGTGTGTTGTCACAGAATGGGGTGAGCGATTAGGGTCTCATAACAGTATATGGATAAAAATTTTGTATGGGAGACTAACTTGAAATGTAAACTTCATTTAATTACAACAATTAAAAAAAAAGGTAATTAAAAAACTCCCAACAAAAAAAAGCCCTGGACCTGACGGTCTCAATGGAGTATTCTACCAAACTTTCAGAGAAGAGTTAACACCACTACTACTAAAGGTATTTCAGAGCATAGAAAAGGATGGAATACTCCCAAACTCATTCTATGAAGCCAGCATAACCCTGATACCAAAACCAGGTAAAGACACCACAAAAAAAGAAAATTACAGACCAATATCCCTCATGAATGATGCAAAAATCCTCAACAAAATTGTAGCTAATAGACTTCAACAACATATAACAAAAAAAATTCTGTAAGACCAAGTGTGATTCATACCAGGCTCGCAGGGATGGTTCAACATGAGAAAAACAATCAATGTCATCACATGAAGAAAAAAAAAGACAAGAACCATGTGATCTTATTAATTGATGACGAAAAAAAGGCATTTGACAAAGTCCAACACCCATTCATGATAAAAACCCTCAGCAAAATAGAAATGGAAGGGAAATTTCTCAACATAATAAAGGGCATTTATATAAAGCCAATAGCCAACATCATCTTAAATGGAAAGAGTCTGAAAGCATTCCCCTTGAGAATTAGAACCAGACTAGGATGTCCTTTATCACCACTCTTATTTAACATTGTACTCGAGTTCCTAGCCAGAGCAATTAGGCTAGCAAAAGAAATACAGAGCAGCCTAATTGGTAAGGAGGAGTAAAAGTATCCCTATTTGCAGATGATATGATATTATACACAGAAAATCCCAAAGAATCTGTAAGAAAACTACTGGAGATAATAGAAGATTTCAGCAGTGTCAGGATAGAAGATAAACCTAAAAAATCAGTTAGATTCCTCTACACCAACAAAGAGAACTTCGAAGAGGAAATCACCAAATATATACTATTTACAATAGCCCCGAAGAAGATAAAGTACTTAGGAATAAATCTACCCTGAGATGTAAAAGACCTATACAAAGAAAACTACAAGACACTACTGCAAGAAACCAAAAGAGACCTAAATAAGTGGAAAAACATACATTGCTCATGGACAGGAAGACTCAACATTGTGAAAATGTCAATTCTACCCAAAGAGATCTTCAGATACAATGCAATCCCGATCCAAATTCCACCAGCATTTTTTAATGAGATGAAGAAACGAATCACCAACTTCATATGAAAAGGGAAGAGGCCCCAAATAAGTAAAGCATTACTCAAGAAGAAGAACAAAGTGGGAGGTCTCACAGTACCTGATTTTAGAACATATTATGCCACCACAGTAGTCAAAACAGCCTGGTACTACAACAACAGATAGATAGACCAATGGAACAGAACTGAGAACCCAGACATAAATTCATCCACCTATGAGCAGCTGATATCTGACAAAGGCCCGAAGTCCATTAATTGGGGAAAAGACAGTCTCTTTAACAAATGGTGCTGGCATAACAGGATATCCATCTGCAAAAAACTGAAACAAGACTCGTACCTCACACCATGCACAAAAACTATGTCAAAATGGATCAAAGACTTACATATAAAATCTAAAACGATTAAGATCATGCTAGGAGTCCTAATACATGGCCTAAACAGAACACAAACCATAAGTAACAATGCACAAACACCAGAAGAGAAACTAGATAACTGGGAGCTCCTAAAAATCAAACACTTAATGCTCATTAAAAGACTTCACCAAAAGAGTAAAAAGACAACCTACAACATTTCCAGTTGGCTATCGATGTAAAATACACCAAAAACTTGTTGGTTTCTTTCCATTTATATGATTACCACTTTAGGTCACTGGGACTATAGTAAAAACCTCCTAGTTAGTCTCCTTGCTTCTACTTTTACCCCAATACTCTATATAAACTGAACAGATAAGGTGATTCTTTAAAAGTATAAATTAAATTATATCACTTCTCTATTTCTAACCCTCTAGTAGTTTCCCTTTTCAATTAGACTTAAATATAAACATTTTCCAATGGAATTTAAGACTTTAATGTCCTCTGGTTCCTGTCTGACCTTATTGCTTCTAAGTTTTTCTTTTATTCACAGTAAAGTAGCTGCACTGGCCTTCTCATTTCAAAGCCATTGCAGTTGATTTTCCTTTTATCTGGAATGTTCTTCCCTCTATATTTTTGCCGGGTTCTCTATTTTTCATTCCTTAGATGACAATTCAGTTGCCATCTCTGCACTGAGTCCCTCTTTGACAGTCCTATTAGGCAAGGATTTTGCATATTTTAAAAGTGCTAGACACATACTACATGCTCATTAAGTTGTAAATAATGAATGAAGTAAACAACATAACGAACTGTGATAAGAATGAAACAAAGGTAATAACTGGAGGGAAGAAAGCTGCTTTAGATAAGATAGTCAGCCCAAGCTTTTAGTGAGTTCAAGTCTCAGCTAAAATCTGAATCAAAGAGTAGACCAGTCAATGCAAACTGCAAATTCCAAGACCCTGTACTGGGACAATATTTGATTGAATGCTCTGAAGGCTCACGTGGCAGGAGGACAGACAGTGAGGGGGGGAAGAATATATTTATAGATCATGGTAAGTTGTATGGACTTTATTCTAAGCACGATGAGAAAGTAAATGAAGGGTTTGTAAACTGAGGAATAACATGATCTGATTAATAATTGTAATTAAATAAGATTACTCCAGTTGCCCTGTAAAAAAAAAAAAATAAAAGGATTATAAGAGCAAGCTAGAGCAAGTGAGAAAGCAAGGCTTCCACTTAAGATATTACAAAGCAGATTAGTTGAGAAATAATGATGGCTTTGTTTTCCCACTTACAGTCTTTTCACTGCTTTATTAAACTGTCAAATGAAGTACTTTAGTCTTCCAACACTCAGAGATTCAAATTCTCTGTTTGTACTGGTGTCCATCCTGTTATATATATTGTGCTGTTTTGAGTTACAATATTTACAGAAATTTTTTTATCTGTATTTTTTACAACAGTTTACCAAACTGGAGTTACTGATTTAATTTGTAAATTGAGACTATTACCTAGGGTGACCATAGGACCGTTTGCCAGGAAAGTCCTGCAGGAGTGTCACTAAGGGGATGTGAGGGTGACTGCACCGGCTGACATTGTCAGAGTGGGTAACACCAAAATGACTGTCTATAAAAATATGCCTGTAGTTAGTTATAACAACAAAAACATTTTTTTGTAAGCCTAGCTTACATGTATCAATATACCTACAAGGCTAAAACTTTATGCTAATTTACTTTTTGAACCTTCTAATGTGCTCTGGTCAGAGCTGTTATTATTACACAATTATAATGACTCTTTAGATCACATGGTTTCGTCTGCATGCGCTAAAAGCAGGCACTGTTGATTTCGTTGCTGCTAGTGTCTTTATAGTCACCGTTTTTGGCAAATTTTCTGGTGTTTTATCTACAGTATTGTGGTAACTAGTATTTGTGAACCTATATCAATAACTTTTTGAGAATGAAGTAGTAATTAAAGGAAAAGAAAGAGTGATACATGGGAATTATGATTTACGAGTAATGTAAGTACAAAAACATTAGAAAGGATTCTGTACAGTCTGGCACAGGAGGATGTCCATGGCGGGGCAGAACACCATGAGTTACCACACTGGGTGACACCTACTTGAGTGATGCCACCATCCTGGTTTATAACTGCTGTCCCGTATAAGTAATAAATCACCTTCTTTTCTTTTTTTCTTTTTTTTTACTTAGCTTTGGTTTAGTCCAGTTGTGCTGACTTCTCATGTAGTGTGTACTGTCCTTCCCTTCACCTAAGATAAAACTTGTCTACTCTATAATTAGTGAATAACCCTCCCCTCTCCCCACCCTTGTAACCATCAAAGAATATTGACTTCTGTGTTTAAACCTTTTCTTGAATTCTTATAATAGTGGTCTTATACAATATTTGTCCTTCTATGACTGACTAAATTCACTCAGCATAACGCCTTCCAGATTCCTCCATGTTATGATTCACAGCTTCATTGTTGTTCTTTATCGTTGTGTAGTATTCCATTGTATGGATATACCATAATTTGTTTATCCATTCATCCACTGATGGGCACCTAGGTGGTTTCCATCTTTTTGCTATTGTGAACAGTGCTGCAATGAACATGGGTGTTCGTATATCTATTCATGTGATGGCTCTTATATATATTGCAAAGAGCGGGATAGCTGGATTGTATGGTACTTCTATTTCTAGCTTTTTAAGGAAGCACTAAATTGATTTCCAAAGTGGTTGTATCATTTTATATTCCCACCAACAGTGTATAAGTGTTCCAGTCTCTCCACAACCTCTCCAGCATTTACTATTTTGTGTTTTTTGGATTAAAGCTAGACTTGTTGGGGTAAGATGATATCTCATTGTAGTTTTGATCTGCATTTCCCTAATGGCTAATGATCATGAGCATTTCTTCATGTGTTTGTTAGCTGCATGAATATATTCTTTGGTGAAGTGCCTGTTCATATCCTTTCCCATTTTTTAATTGAGTTATTTGTCTTTTTGTTGTTGAGATTTCACAGTATTTTGTAGATTTTAGACATTAGATACTGATCAGATTTGTTGTAGCCCAAAATTTTTTCCCAGTCTGTAGGTTGTCTTTTGACTCTTTTGGTGAAGTCTTTTGATGAGCATAAGTGTTTGATTTATAGAAGCTGCCATTCATCTAGTCTCTCTTCTGGTGCTTGTGCATTGTTACTTATGGTTCGTATTGTGTTTATGCCATGTATTAGGGCTCCTAGCATTGTCCCTATTTTTTCTTCCATGAGCTTTATCATTTTCAATTTTATGTTTAGCTCTTTGATCCATTTTGAGTTAGTTTTTGTGCCTGATGTGAGGTATGGGTCCTGTTTCACTTTTTCGCAGATGGATATCCTGTTATGCCAGCACCATTTGTTAAAGAGACTGTCTTTTCCCCAATTAATGGACCTGGGCCTTTTTCAAATATCAGCTGCTCATAGGTGGACGAGTTTATGTCTGGATTCTCAATTCTGTTCCATTGGTCTATGTACCTGTTGTTGTACCAGTAACAGGCTGTTTTGACTATTGTGGTGGCATAATATGTTCTAAAATCAGGTACTGTGAGACCTCCCACTTTGTTCTTCTTCTTAAGTAATGCGTTACTTATTTGGGGCCTCTTCCCTTTTCATATGAAGTTGGTGATTTGTTTCTCCATCTCATTAAAAAATGCTGGTGGAATTTGGATCGGGATTGCATTGTATCTGAAGATCTCTTTGGGTAGAATTGACATTTTCACAATGTTGAGTCTTCCTGTCCATGAGCAATGTATGTTTTTCCACTTATGTAGGTCTCTTTTGGTTTCTTGCAGTAGTGTCTTGTAGTTTTCTTTGTATAGGTCTTTTACATCTCAGGGTAGATTTATTCCTAAGTATTTTATCTTCTTCGGGGCTATTGTAAATGGTATTGATTTGGTGATTTCTTCTTTTGTTGGTGTAAAGGAGTTCAACTGATTTTTGTATGTTCATCTTGTATCCTGAAACTTTGCTGAAATCTTCTATTAGTTCCAGTACTTTTCTTGTGGATTCTTTGGGATTTTCTAAGTATAAGATCATATTATCTGCAAATGGAGATACTTTGACTTCTTTCCTACTAATATGGATGCCCTTTATTTCCTTTTCTAGCCTAATTACTCTGTCTAGGACCTCCAGCACAATGTTGAATAAGAGTGATGATAAAGGGCAGCCTTGTCTGGCTCCCATTCTCAAGGGGAATGCTTTCAAAGTCTCTCCATTTAGGATGATGTTGGCTATTGGCTATATATAAATGCCCTTAATTATATTGAGGAATTTCTCTTCTATTCCTATTTTGTTGAGTGTTTGTATCATGAATGGGTGTTGGACTTTGTCAAATGCCTTTTCTGCATTGATTGTTAAGATCATATGGTTCTTGTCTTTTGTTTTCTTTATGTGATAGATTACATTGATTGTTTTTCTCATGTTAAACCATCCCTGCATACCTGGTATAAATCCCTCTTGGTTATGGTGAATTATTTTTTTTGATATGTTGCTGAATTCTATTGGCTAGAATTTTGTTGAGGATTTTTGCATCAATGTACATGAGGGATATTGGTCTACAATTTTCTTTTTTGTGGTGTCTTTACCTGGTTTTGGTATCAGGGTTATGCTGGCTTCATAGAATGAGTTTGGGAGTATTCCAACCTTTTCTATGCTCTGAAATACCTTTAGTAGAAGTGTTGTTAATTCTTGAGTGAAGCATCCGGGCCAGGGCTTTTTTTTGGGGGGGCAGGAGTTTTTCAATTACCTTTTCAATCTCTTCTTTTGTTATGGGTTTATCTAGTTGCTGTACCTCTGTGTTAGTTTAGGTAGGTAGTGAGTTTCTAGAAATTTGTCCATTTCCTCTAAGTTTTCAAATTTGTTACAGTGCAATTTTTGATACTATTCTATTATGATTCTTTTATTTTCAGTTTGGTCTGTTGTGATATCACCCATCTCGTTTCTTATATGGGTTATCTGCTTCCTCTCCTGTTTTTCTTTTGTCAGTTTCACCAGTGGTTTATCAATTTTGTTTATCTTTTCAAAGAACCAGCTTTTGGTCCTGTTAATTCTTTCAATTTTTTTCTGTTCTCTTTTTCATTTAATTCTGCTCTAATTCTCATTATTTCCTTTCTTCTGGTGCCTGAGGGCTTCTTTTGCTGCTCTCTTTCTACTTGTTCCAGTTGTAGGGTTAATTTTTTGATTATGGCCCTTTCTTCTTTTTGGATGTGTGCATTTATTGCTAGAAACTGACCTCTGAGCACTGATTTTGTGTCCCAAAGGTTCTGGTAGGATGTGTTTTCATTCTCATTTGATTCTATGAATTTCTTTATTCCATTCTTAATTTCTTCTATAACCCAGTAGTTTTTGAGCAAGGTGTTGTTCAGTTTGTATGTGTTTGGTTTTTTTTCCTTGCTTTTTCTGTTGTTATTTCTACTTTTATGGATTTATGGTCAGAAAAGATGCTTTGTATTATTTTGATGTTTTGGATTTCATTAAGGCTTGCTTTATGACCTAATATGTGGTCTATTCTGGAGAATGTTCCATGTGCATTGGAAGGGAAAGTATACTTGGCTGCTGTTGAGTGGAGTGTTTGATATATGTTTATGAGATCATGTTGATTGATTGTAGCATTTAGCTCTTCTGTGTCCCTGTCAAGCTTCTTTCTGGATGTTCTGTCCTTCATGAAGGTTGTGTGTTGAAGTCTCCTACTACTATTGTGGAGCTGTCTATCTCTCTTTTCAGTGAGGTTAGAGTTCGTTTTATGTATTTTGGAGCCCTGTTGTTGGGTGTGTAATTATTTATTATAGTTATGTCTTCCTGGTTTATTGACTCTTTAATCATCATATACCGTCTTTCCTTATCCTTTATGGTGGACTGTATTTTAAAGTGTATTTTGTCAGAGATTAGTATTGCCGCTCCTGCTCTTTTTTGAGTGTTGTTTGCTTGATATATGTTTTTTCATCCTTTGAGTTTTAGTTTGTTTGTGTCTTTAAGGTGTGTCTCCTGTAGGCAGCGTATAGGCAGATTTTTTTTTTTTTTTTTATCCAATCTGCCACTCTCTGTGTCTTTATTGGTGCATTTAGTCCATTTACATTCAGCATCATATCAGTAATTATTGACAGGTATGAATTTAGTGCTGCCATTTTGATGTCTTTTTGTGTGTGTTGTTCAGTTTCTTTGTTCCACTTAATTTTCTGGGCTAAGTCATTTTTCTTTATGTTTTCTCTTTTCATCTTTTTCGTTGTTGTTGATTTTGTGTTTGCTGAGTCTTTATACTTTTCCAGTTTTTTATTTTGTCTTCTAGGGCTGTTAGTTTCCTTTGTGGTTTCCTCTAATATTTACCCCTATTTTTCTAAGTTTATACCAGTCTTTTATTTCTTTATATCACCCTGAATTCCTCTCCATGTGAAAAATCTATGTCTACATTTTTTAAGTCCCTCTTTTTTGTTTTAATGTTGTCATCTTTTACATATTTACATCTGTTTCCCTATTTTCAGTGTTTTAGCTTTGATTTACTTTTGTGACTTCCCTATCTGGGTTGGTATGTGATTGCTCTGTCCGTGTCTTAGTCTTGGGCTGTTATCTGATGTTACTGATTTTCTCACTGGAGGACTCCCTTTAGTATTTCTTGTAATTTTGGTTTGGTTTTTGCAAATTCCCTAAACTTCTGTTTATCTGGAAATGCCCTAATTTCACCATCATATTTGAGGGACAGTTTTGAGGAGTATATAATTCTTGGCTGGCAGTTTTTTTCCTTCAAGGGTTTATGTATGTCATCCCATTGCCTTCTTTCCCTCTTTTATTTTCAAATTGTTCTGGTTTGCATGATGTTATATGGTTACCCAAACACAGTAGTAACAAAAATGATAAATGTAAAGATATAAGTAAATACCATATGTTATGCAATACTGACTATTTATATAGAATGCCATGGGGATAAAGAAGTAAGGTGGTGAGTGATCTACTTTGTCTGTTCTTGCTCAAAGTACTGTTTCATGCCTGTTCCTCACTGAGAGATATTCACAAGAAACCTTGTGAGGTGGCTCTCAGGCTTTCAGCAACTTGGAAAACGAGAGCTGCAGTTTCACCCTAGCACTACACCACCACACCGTCACAACCAAAATAGTGTACGTTTTCTGTGTGTTAATTTTCCGTTAGCTAGAGATGCCTGCCTTGAGCCACTAACCTCTCCTGGTCATAAGAGCATCAATAAGTATTAATCACTACCCTCTGAACCCAGCAAAGTTCTTAAATTCTTCTCTAAGTCGTGTTCTAGGCACTCACTATCAATCAATTAAAGTTATTGGACTTTGAGTAGAAACCTATTTGCCATCTGTAATTAGCTCATTCTGCTCTCTACTCCCCCTTATGGCATCACTGATATGGTGTAAAAGAATGTGTAGGAGAGAGTGGAGGAATGTGCATATTTGGATTTCATCTTTGGTCTTTATGATAAAGATATTAATCTTAGCATGAAGTATTTTACATTTTGAAATATTTATATCATAGATTTATCCATATGTACCTGTAAAGCTAGCTAACAGGAGTTAAATTTTAACTTTCAATGAGGTGCAAGTTGAGAGAAATTTTAACTTTTTCTATGAAATAAGAAAACAGGCCAGTGACACTGATTACTTAAGAGGATTTCAGGGGTACTTAAATCTTCTAAACACTTTAACGGCTGGTCCACTTCTCCAGGCTCTGTCTTGTCATGGTTTCCTGTTCCATTAAAAATACAATGAAAATATCATGAATGACTTACTGCATCCAGCAGTTTTCCAGGTTTTTTTTTTTTTCTTGATCTGATCTATGTGGCCTGTTTTAGTAATGCTCTAAAGCATTTTCAAAAAATAATGTCAGAGTACTCTTGCGGAAAACTGATTGTTCCCCATAGAAAAACTGTAAGGCAAAGAGAAAAATAATATCACTCCTGCGTACAATCTGAAAAAGACTAGGCATAGTAAAAACCCAAACCCATTGCCACCAGTCAATTCCGACTCATAGTAACCCTATAAGGACAGAGTAGAACTGCCCCATAGAGTTTCCAAGGCTGTAAACCCTACAGAACCAGACTGCCACATCTTTCTTCCAGGAGTGGCTGGTGGGTTCGAACCACCAACCTTTCAGTTAGCAACTGTGTGCTTTAACCACTGCACAACCATGGCTCCTTCTTAGGCATAGTAAGTCTCCATTTTATGTTTTTTTGCCAATGGTTACCTGTTGTGGGTTGCCTGAAAGTGGCAAAATATTATTTAGGATAGCTGTCTTATATTATTCCTTTGTTTCCTCATAGCAGTCTCCCCCCACCCCAGGATGCTTCACACTCCACACCCCCCTCAACATTCACTGATGTGGGAGAAATAGGATTTTATATTCAATTCATTTCTACAGCAGCTTGTATTTTATGCTCCATGCAACTGAAATCTGAGCTAAGACAAAACTTAAAGAAAAAAAAGATACATATCTATATCTCTCTATCTACATACACCCTGCCTAAATTCTTGCCGAAAGAAGAATCATTATTGATGTGTTTAAGGAAAGAAAGGAAAACATTTTTGTTCTTACCTGAAATTCCTTGCAAAAATAAATACTTACTTTCAACTGCTACAAAAGGGCATGCTCTCCCACTGATGTAGGTAGAGAAAGAAAGCTGAGCTAATTCACCATTTTCAGCTTTCAGTTTCTAATTTAGGATCAACTGCAAGACGCACAGCAGCACTCTTAACTTCATTAATGGAAACAGAACAGTTAAACTCTATGTGTAATATTCTGTCTAATGAAATGCATGGTCTCCTCATATGAAAACAGAGCGTAAGTCGGCTGGGAATATTCATCCTTGCTATTATAGCCACCGTGCTCTAGAATATACCCTGGAACCCTTATTAGACTAAAGAGAGGCATGAGAAATACAGGGACAAATAAGAGGACCTGAGGGAAAGATTGAGGCTAGGATGAGAGGAGGCCTAAAGGAGGAATCAAGGTGAAAACAAGCAGAAACTCTTGCCTCCTCTTGATTAGCACTCTCTGTGTGTTCTTTGGTGTGATAAGGTGTCACTAAAAATAACTTTGGCTGTTTGGTTTCATTATAAATACTTTGAGGCGAATGGAAATAGGGTATATGTTATTTATGTAGAATAATCATGGTATGATATTGATATTTAATATTAGATGTGCCTAACAGAGTCTATAACATTTTTTTTGGGGGGGAGGGGTTGAACTTTGACATTCGTATTAGTATAGGCTTACTGCTGTAAACTCCATATCTCAAATGACTTAACACTGTGGGGGTTTGTTTCTCACTTATGTTACAATCTGGTACAGCTCAGCAGGAAAGCTCTGCTTCAGGAATCCAGGGTTCTTCATGCTGTGGGTACATCAGTTCAACCTGTGGTTTCAAGACCAGCAAGAGGCGAAAGAGCATGGAGGATCCTACAAGAAGGGTTAGAGGGCATGTCTGGTATCCATCACTTCCAGCCACATTCTATTGGCCAAAACTCAATCACATTGTTCCACATATTTTGTTATTACTTCCCTGGATTTGGATGACAGAAATGATATGTTTGTATATATCTCATATCTCTTGCTACTAGTTTAATGAATTTCTCTTTGGAGAGCTCTGCATTCATATTTTCTGAACATACCGTTATTTCGGTTACAGTGCAATTCAACTGTATATAACTGTACTATTTTTCTTTACTCTGAAAGTGGTTTAATGTAGTTACTGCCCTGAAAAGCGTTGTTGGGAGTTGTGACTTTATTCCCAGACTTTCCACCTTTCATTCCAGTCAGAATCTTATTTTCCAGACCACTAAAATTGTGTTTTTATGAAAAATTTTCAAAGACAATAGCAGCTCTGAGGATATTTCTTTTTAAAAATATGTATATGCCAGTGTGTGATGATAATTTTCAACTTGCTAATGCTCCACCTACCCTCTTCCTATGCTTTTTATATTCTTAGTAATATACCTGGAAATAGAAAAAGAAGTGCTAAGTTTTATGTAACTCTAGCTTAAGAAAAAAAATGACTGTACATTAAAATACTTGTAGTAATTCATATGTTGGTTATGGTATAATAGATGTATCTAGAGTCCACAAGAGCCCAATTTTTTTCAAATTTGAATTATATTGGAATGTCACTGAGAACAGCCATGGCATCCCACATGAATTTAAAAAAGGAAATACCCTCCCAATTTACCTGATGAAGAGATTTTCTTATATTGAGTGCTTTTAAAATGTAGTTCTATTTTATTGGCATGATTTTAACTGAGGTTACAAAGACAAATTCATCAGCAACAACTTCTTTCAAGAATAATCTGACCTTCACATGTATCATTATATCATTTTAAATCTGTGTTCATTATATAGCTCTAGAATATAGTAGAGCATGGGACAGAAGCCATGATATGAACTTTGGAGTCATCTGATCTGAATTTCAATACCAATTTCTCTACTTCCCCAATCCTGAGGAAGCTGAGTTAACTAGTTAACTTCTTTGAGCCTAAGTTTCCTCATCTACACAATTGTGATAACATCTCTGTTGAAGGGTTGCTGTAATGATTCAATAAAGTAAAGCAGTAGCTTTCAAACTTTTAAAACTGGAACCCATATTAAAGACAAATACAAAATCTTTTACATCACCACTTGGAACACACACACTAGTCCAGTATGTGTATGACATGTTTCATTTGCCTTCTCATCACCCCATTGATAAGGTAGGGTTGCTCACTCTAAGATCATGGGGATAGCTGAACACATGATACCCAGCACCAGATAAATGATATCAACAGTGACTTATTATACACACAGCCCTGGTGAGGAAAACACTGCACATGATGCAGCGTCAATGGGAGTTGCACTCAGGAATGGAGTAAACAAGAAGAGGCTTTCGAAGGCAGGCTTTGCAGTACAAGAGAGTGGGGTGGCCCCTAGTTCCTGCAGGAGGATGTGATTGGCTAGTTTGAATAATTCCATGGGCTAGTAAGGAAGTGCAGCCCACTACTTGGGGGATAAGCTGACGCTGTTCCTGGTTCCCATGATAAGGAAGTTTGTTTGGCTATGGGACCTTTATCCATAGGAGAAGGGAAGGGGAACTTTAGGTTAGGCCATGTGAGGCCCTCCCAATTTTACCGGATGTCATGGTAGCACTTAACGTTGAATCTTAATTTCAGGTCTTACAACACAGTATAAAAATATGTAAATAAAAATTTATAAAATGGTACAGTACTTTATTACTATGTAATAAACTCCAATTTTACATTACATTATTTTACAGTATATTTCATTTTACTAAAAAGTTTTGAGTCCTCAAAAAATTGATTTCATAAGCAATAATGGGTATAGATTTTAAATTAGAATGAAACCATGTTGCTCTGACTCTATCCCTGAAGACTGGCTTTATCAATGAGACAAAAACAGTTGACCAGTTTATCAAATATGTATGGAGCTTCACAATGAGATCATCACTATGCAAATTTTTCTATGATTTTAGACAGTTCAGGAAGAAATAATAAGTTTTTGGCCCGTATTATTTCCTTAGATGCCTAAAATTTCTTCTTCAATTTCATGGCCCTAATCTGGCCCATATTGCCAGTATTGAGTCCCCACTTCATTGATAAGAGTGACCTCTGTCAAGTCTTGGAAATTGATAAGGAATTCTCTAAGGATCCCAAATTGTGGAGCAATTGGTATGATTTTTAAGATGGCTTTATAATGTAATCTTAGATATTAACATAATGCTTTTCAGGGAGATTAAAAGCCACTCTCCTGGCAGTAGTGGAAGGCATATATTGGGGAATATTGTTGAAACAAAGTTAGGAAAAAATGGGAAGAAATAGAGCCCAGAATACCCTACAAACCTAGTAGAGAAAATTGCACTTGTTTTTGGAAACATAGAAAATCTTTGGATAGGGAAGCAGTAAGGGGAAAGTAGAATATTAGGGATATTATTACCATGTCAGTTGAATGCTAAAATAATCATGAATGGAGAAAAGATAAGCCAGGGGGAAATGTTACAAATATTTCACACGAATATAAAAGCATGTGTTGGTGACAACTCAGATCAGGTGGTGATAATGCAATTAAAGGGGAAAAGACAAAGTTTAAAAAAGGGAGGAAAAACCACTTAATGATTGTCTTAGTAATTTCTGTTTTTTTTTTTTTTTTCATCTTAATTTCTTATATCCAAATTTTCCTTCCTGGGTGACTGAAATAATGCTGTCAATATGATGAAAAGGTACAAGTATAGAAAGGGACTGATCTTTGTAGGAAGATAATGAGTTCAGACTGGGTCATTTGGAATTTAAGATGACAGGGAAACAGTTGGATGGAAATAACCTGGAGTGAGTTAGAAATAAAGCCACCTGGAAATTTGTTGTTTCAGTGGTTAGATGCTGGGCAAAACTGGGAAAGCAAAAATAAAACTTACGGGAATAATTGTGTATACTCTGATCTTCTGAGTTTATTTAACTCAGGCCTACTCCACCTTTCCCACATGCACAGACATTCATCAGCAATCTAACGCAAAGAAGGTCTCCTTACCTGGAATATTTTAAGGCAAAAATTTTGGATCCCTTTGTCTTGTTCCCTCACTTTTCTCTATTTTTTAACCGGACTCTGTCATTTTGATATTATCTCCCCTTTTTAATCTCAGTCTCA
The DNA here is from genome assembly GCF_000243295.1 of Trichechus manatus latirostris. NCBI lineage: Eukaryota > Metazoa > Chordata > Mammalia > Sirenia > Trichechidae > Trichechus > Trichechus manatus. Next base: position 29,910,763 of record NW_004443945.1, read on the forward strand.
CGTGTTGGAGAAGACAGCTTTTGGTTTATTTAATTTAATCCTTAATATTTCATAAATGGGAATTTGTACTCACCTATGGTTCCATCTGCCTTTAGATGTCTTGGGTAAATATTTGCCTCCCAAGTTCCTTGTAAATTCTCTATCTCAGTTTAAGTCAGTCATGTTTTTGTTTTTTTTTTTCCCTTCCATCATCTATTCATCAAAAAGTTCTCCTGGTTTTTACCTGCAAATAGTTTATCTTCCTTTTCTATCCATCTTTTCTTCTTTAAGAACTCCTTCTTGGTTTTCTAATTATTTTTCCATGAATTACCGGAAAAGGCTTTCTAACTCTTTTGCATGGTGTCATCCTGCATAAATTGATCTATCACACACCCAATTTTATATGACAAAGTCACTCCTTTAAGGTTGTTTAATGTTTTCCTATTACTTAGGGTATGAAATTCAAGCTCATGTACATGACATACACAAGTTCAGATATGTTCTATTCCTGCATTCTTTCTCAGCTTCTTCTCTGACCCTTTAGATGAGCTGAGAGTGAAAAATGAAAGTAAGTTCATTCAGGGCTGTAGCTCTCAGCAAAGAGTTGATGTATAGCCAGTGGCATTTTCATAAGCTTTAATTACTTACACAGTAATTGGAATAGAAAGGAAAAGGTAAAATTCCACCTTGAACTGATTCCCCTAAAAAGGTCCTTCATTCCAGGGTGAGTTGACAAAGAAACCTCTTCTATGCCTACATAGCACTTTGATATATCATAAGTGAAGGGAACAAAGTGGCAAAGGGACAAAGGGCTTATATAACTCAGAGTGGAGCGGTCTATGTGCATAGGAAAAGGGGAAGGGGAAGAAGATGGAGGTGTTCCTTGATACAGCTTGGGCTCAGGGTGCCTGACAGTCTTGTGGTCAAAGGAAGGTGTAATCAAAGGAAGAACATTCCTTTTCTGTAGTCAAAGGAAGAACATTCTCACCTCTTCTGAAATCTAAAATCAGATCTTGACAGCATGCAATTATACAGTTAATCATATACCATACCAGTAAGCCACTAGGGACCTTACAACTAAGGCACTGGGGAGGGGGTCTACTTCCCCTACGGTACGTTCTTTCAGTGCGATTTCAGTGTAAAGGTTATGAAGGTGGTAGGGGGTTAAAACTGTTTTTGCTGCTCCACACCCTTCTATAATGCAAACTCTACCCTAGCAATAGCAAAACATTGGTATAACCTGAGGCATGCCATGTTGTTTCTTAACTCCACGCCTTAGTTTTGGTCTGTCTGCCTAGATACCATATCCCACCCCCTTATCAAATTCTTACTTGTTCTTTAAAACTCATTCAAAGGGTTATCTTCTCTAGAAAACCTTCCCACTCACCTTCTCCTTTCCCCATGGGTGAGTTGTTTCCCCTTTGTGTTTCCATAATGATCATCTTTGCTTTTTTAAATTTACATTTACCAAAATGTATTCCAATTGTATTTTTGGTATCTACTGCACCCACTTAAATATGAGCTTTTAAGGGCAAGAAATGTGTATTAATCACCTTTTTATTTTCAATACCTAGCTGAATACATGACACATGGTAGGTACTCAGTAATTGTTTTTCATGAATAAATGATGTTCCTGCTAGAACTTCTCCATATTTCAAAGAGCCAGGTTAGCATTGGTAAAGATATGGGACTATGATTTGGCTTTGTATTGTGATAAGTGTATGGTTTGGAGTTATACAAGTACCAAAGCTTAAAATAATGGATTTAAAAGCTATGGCTGCTCATTAAAATCACCTAGAAAGCTTTGCTGGACTACATGAAGAAGAACGTGGCATCAGGATTGGAGGAAGACTAATTAACAACTTGCAATATTCAGATGACTCAACCTTCCTTGCTGAAAGTGAAGAGGACTTGAAGCACTTACTGATGAAAGTCAAAGTATACAGCCTTCAGTATGGATTTTGTTTTACTTGGATGCACAATCAATGCCCATGGAAGCAACAGTCAAGAAATCAAAAGACATATTGCACTGGGAAAATCTGCTGCAAGAGATCTCTTTAAAGTGTTAAAAAGCAAAGATGTCATTTTGAGGACTAAGGTGTGCCTGACCCAAGCCATGGTATTTTCAGTTGCCTCATATGCATGTGAAAGCTGGACAATGAATAAGGAAAATTGAAGAATTGGTGCCTTTCAATTATAGTGTTGGAGAAAAATATTGAATGTACCATGGACTGCCAGAAGAAGGACCAAATCTCTCTTGAAAGATGTACAGCCAGAATGCAACTTATAAGCGAGGATAGTGAGGCTTGGTCTCATGTACTTTGGACATGTTACCAGGAGGGTCTAGTCCCTGGTGAAGGACATCATGCTTGGTAAAGTAGATGGTCAGCGAAAAAGAGGAAGACTCTTAATGAGATGGATTGACACAGTGGCTACACCAATGGCTCAAACCTAGCAAAGACTGTGATGATGGTGCAGGATTGGGCAGTGTATTGTTCTGTTGTACATAGGGTTGCTATGAGTTGGAACCAACTAGATGACACCTAAAAACAACAACAATGACAACAACAAAAGGCTTTGAAAAATCACCATTATATCCTGTTGTTGTTGTTGTTGTTAGGTGCCATCAAGTCAGTTCCAACCCATAGCAACCCTATGCACTACAGAATGAAACACTGCCCTGTCCTGCGCCATGCTCACAATTGTTGTTATGCTTGAGCCCATTGTTGCAGCCACTGTGTCAATCCATCTTGTTGAGGGTCTTCTTCTTTTTCGCTGACCCTGTACTTTACTAAGCATGATGTCCTTCTCCAGGGACTGATCCCTCCTGATAACATGTCAAAAGTACTTCTGGTTGTACTTCTTCCAAGACAGATTTATTCATTCTTTTGGCAGTCCATGGTATTTTCAATATTCTTCACCAACACCACAACTCAAAGGTGTCAATTCTTCTTTGGTCTCATTAGTTGTCCAGCTTTTGCATGCATATGATATGACTGAAATTTCCATGGCTTGGGTCAGGCGCATCTTAGTCTTCAAGGTGACATCTTTGCTTTTCAACACTTCGAAAAGGTCTTTTGCAGCCGATTTGCCCAATGCAATGCGTATTTTGGTTTCTTTTTTATTTTTTTATATATATTTTATTGTACTTCAGGTGAAGGCTTACAGAACAAATAGTTTCTCATGAAAAAGTAGTACACATGTTGTTTTATGACA
>NW_004443945.1:29914057-29926197 GCF_000243295.1 Trichechus manatus latirostris
TTGGTCTGTAATTTTCTTTTTTTGTGAAATCTTTGCCTGGTTTTGGTATCAGCGTTATGCTGGCTTCATAGAATGAATGTGGAAGTGTTGCTTCCTCTTCTGTGCTCTGAAATAGCTTGAGTAGTACTGGTACAAGCTCTTCTGTAAATGGTTTGTAGAATTCTCCAGTGACACCATCTGGAGGGCATTTTTTGGTTGGGAGTTTTTTTTATTACCTTTTCAATCTCTTCTCTTGTTATGGGTCTGTTCAGATTTTCAACGTCACTTTGTTGTAGCCAAAAAAACTCCATCTATTTATAAACTCTGGAGAATTTAAACTATGTGTATGGAACATTAAGATTTCTCTTGGAACATAGTAGATGCTTCAAGTGTTTGTCTGAAAAACATTAATTACTAATAGCATTACAAAGAAACAATTATCCTGTACAAGATTTTTTTTGTAAAGCAATGAATTCTGTAAGACGTTATCCATTCCAATAGAGCTTATCTTCTTGACAGATTAGAAAAAAAGTAAGAACAACCTAAAAACCTAATTCTGGATGATGTCTGCAACATGGGAAGAATAATTAATAAGTTATGCATTATATGTCTGCTTACTTTTCTATTGCAAAGGCCAGTGGATTATTCAGGAATAAGTGACTCCAGTTTTGATTATGTCATAAACTGCACATAATCAATCCTACTGCCATAATCAGTGCAGGTGTGACCAGAGGTGTATATTAGACCTCTGCCTTGGGCAGGCCAGGAAGCAGCAGAAGTGAGATAAAACATCTTAAGAAAGACAGTTAATGTCTAAAAGGGAGGCTAGAAATCTAAGAGAGCACTTAAAGGCATATAGCAAGCTCAGGTGTAATCCGCAATTGATATCCGAGGATCAGCTCTGGCTGGAATGCCATTTCGAGGTAGGACTTTCCAGGTAAGAGTGATGCTTGCTATGCCAGAGGTAGGCCCAATGATGGAACTGGGTAGCATAGGCTTGTGAAACCTGACTGTGTGCATCTCTTTCCAACTCTATAATCAGTGAGGTCATATATATAGCTTGAAATCAGCCATGGTGGCAGTATTAATAGCACAAAGAGCCAGTTGTTAACCATTTGCCAGCACATCAGCCTAGCATCTTGGTTTAGGGTTCTGTCCTGTGTAAAGCAGGTCCCAGCCTGCGGGTCAGGGACCAGGATAAGGGCTTATGTTTTTAGCTGGGGTGAGGAGCCCTGGTGTTGCAGTGGTTAAGCACTTGGCTGCTAACCATAAGGTCAGCAGTCCAAACCCACCAGCTCCTCTGAGGTAGAAAGATGTGTCCGTCTGTTTCCATAAAGATTACAGCCTTGGAAACCCTATGGGTCAGTTCTACTCTGTCCTATAGGGTTGCTATGAGTCAGAATTAACTCGATGTCAATGGGTTTGGGTTTTTGGTTTTAGAGGGGTAGGATAGGACTGTGGGAGAATGGGACTGGCAATGGCAAACTTATAAGGGCCTTAGACAAATAGGTGGCTGTAAGGCAAAGACTATGTAATTGCCAATTACCTTAGGAACTACAAAAAAGGCTGAAGATTAGTGAGCATGTGGGTATTCAGGAGGAATTACTATAATCACATTAGTTTTAGGAATGCAAATTCATTCCAGAACTAGTTTTTCAGTTAAGAAAGAGTTTCTAATATTTTCCCAGTCACTGCTGAAATTAATTTAAGAATGCATGGGACTGAGGTTGCAGGAGATAAACTTTATGCTGCTACTTGATAGAGACTTAAAAAAATACGTGTATTATGCTCCCTACCTTATATATTTTATTTAAATCATTATATCAATCATTCAAATGCAGTATAATTTATATTTGGTTGAGTAGAAACCAGAACCCAACAAGGGTAGAGTAATTTCTCCAAATTCGTCCAGTTGGTAAATAGAAGCTGAATTACAGTGGTCTATTTGGTATTCTCTTTGTTGTGCCCAGTTGTTGCAATGTAATTATAAACTAAGGATCTAAAAGTTAAACCAGCTCTGTCTGCCTAGGAGGCTTTATTCTGTAGATGACCAGGATTTATTTGTGGAAGATGGATCGGAGTTGGGCAAGACTACAGGACAAAGTTAATTAAAAAGAGTAATTCAGTAGTTCAGATGAGAATTGTTGAGGGCCTGAACATACTATTGTCAGAAGAAGTAGTGACAAAGGGACAAATACCAAGAGATATGTAGGATATATGATTTGATGGTGGTGAAGATGGGGAGTGCTCTTGGAAAGACTTTGGTTATACACACAAAACTTTCTGTTTAAATATACTATGAACATTTATCGATAGTAATTATACATAGTCTAATTTTGTACAGGTATTTATAGTAATCTTATGTACAATCTTCTTGTGTCCCTTTGAAAAGAATTTGTAGGATATATGGCTTCCCCCCGCCCCACTCTACAAAGCTCTTTCCTTAAATTAAGTGAAGGTCATTTCACATTCTCTTGGCCACCTTTGCCTCCCCTCTCCTTCCCTTTTCTTCCCTTCCCTTTTCTTCTCAGAAATACAGATCATGTTCTTATGACAGTTTTGTGTTACTCTTCCTTTATATTGTCCCATTTCACAAAATCAAAGCACTCAACAATGGGGTTGTCACTCTAGCTGTTTTTTATTATTTGCTCTGTATTGGATAATGAATACACATGCACTGTTTTATTTAAGTCTTAGAATAGCAGAAAACATTTATTAGGCTCCTCCTGTGAGCTCCTGTGTGACGCAGTAGATTTTATTGTTATCTATTTTGCAGAACTGAAACTGAGGCACAGAATGTTACAGCCAGCAATGTGGTCAAATGAAAATAAAAACTAGGCATGTTTGATTCCAGGCCAAAACCTTTCTCCACTGAACATGATGTCCTCTACTTTACCTAAAGCCTAGGAAAAGTGAGCCAGAGAAGGCATTCTGCAGGCGTGCTATATAGTGTCCATAATCTAAATGGTTACTGAATAGATTGATCACACATATGAGTCTGGATTTTTCTCTTGCAACCCTGGGCACAGTAAGACACACTTATTTGAATAATAATACAAGACGTTTATCATTCTAACTATTGGTCTTGCAGAATTCCATCATGCCATCTCCAGCCTCTTTTTTATTATCAAGGACATATTTTCCAACTACTGATCCTTCTTTTTTGTTTCTAACTTTCACATTCCAATCACAGGAATTATCAGTGCATCTCGATTGCATGTTTTATCAATTTTGGACTGCAGAAGTTGGTAAAAATCTTCAATTTCTTCTTTTGACATTAGTGGTTGGTGTGTAATTTTGAATACTAGTCATATTAACTGGTCTTCCTTGTAGACGTATGCATGTTATCCTGTCAATGACAACACTGTACTTCATGATAGATATTAAAATGTTCTTTTTGATGATTAATGAGACACCATTACTCTTCAATTTGTCATTCCTGGCATAGTCGACCATATGATTGTCTGGTTCAAAATGACCAATACCAGTTCATTTCAGCTCACTATTACCTAGAATATTGATATTTAAGTGTTCCATTGCATTTTTGAAGACTTCCAATTTTCCTTGATACATACTTCGTACATTGCACATTCCAATTACTAACGGATTTGCAGCTGTTTCTTCTCATTTTGAGTCATGTCACATCAACAAAAGGAGGTCCCAAAAGCTTTACTCCAACCACATCACTAAGATTGACTCTATTTTGAACAGGCACTTCTTCCCCAGACGTATTTTGAGTGCTTTCCAACCTGAGGGGCTCATCTTCCAGCACTATATCAGACAATGTTCCGCTGCTATCCATAAGGTTTTCACTTGCCAATTTTTTTCAGAGATAGATCGCCAGTCCCTTTATTCTAGTCTGTCTAAGTCTGGAAGCTCCACTGAAACCTGTCCACTATGGGTAACCCTGCTGGTATTTGAAATACTGGTGGCATAGCTTCCAGCATCACAACAACATGAAAGCCACCATAGTATGACAAAATGACAGATAAGTGGTGACCAATGACTTATTCATTGGAAATAGATTTTTTCAACAACATAAATGGCAACTATACACATGGACCTTGCCAGATGAAATACACAGGAATCAAATAGACTACATTTGTGGAAAAAGAAAATGGAGAAGCTAAATATCATCAGTTAGAACAAGGCCAATGGCCGATCGTGAATAGACCATCAATTGCTCATATAGAAGTTCAAGTTGAAGCATAAGAAAATTAAAACAAGTCCATAAGAGCCACAATACTACCTATAGTGTATTCTTCATGGATTTAGAGACTTTCTTAAGAATAGATTTGCCACATTGAACACTTATGACTAAAGGCCAGACGATTTGTAGGATGACATCAAGGACATTGTACATGATGAAAGCTAAAAGGTCATTAAAAATACAGGAAAGAAAGAAAAGAGCAAAGTGGATGTCAGAAGAGACTCTGAAACTTCCTCTTGAATGTAGAGTAGCTAACATGAATGGAAGAAATGATGAAGTAACAGAGCTGAACAGAATATTTCAAAGGGCAGATCGAGAAGACAAAGTAAAGAGTTATAATGAAATGTGCAAGGACCTGGAGTTAGAGAACAAAAAGTGAAGCACACGCTTGGCACTTCTAAAACTGAAAAAACCGAAGAAAAAATTCAAGCCTCAAGTTGCAATATTGAAGGGTTCTACGGGCAAAATATTGAATGATGTGAAAGCATCAAAAGAAGATTGAAGGTATACACAGGATCACTGTACCCAAAAGAATTGATCGATGTTCAGCCATTTCCGGAGATGGCTTTTGATCAAGAATGGATGGTAGTGAAGGAAGAAGTCCAAGTTGCACTGAAAGCATTGGAGTAAAACAAGTCTCCAGGAATAGAAGAAATACCAATTCAGATGTTTCAACAAACAGATGCAATGCTGGAAACACTTGTCTAAGCCAAGAAATTTGGAAAACAGCTACCTGGCCAACCACTAGTTCCTGGGGAAGGTTTCTTTCTCTGTTGGTTCTGGGGCATGGTCATTGTTATCAATCTTCCCCTGGTCTAGAAGCTTCTTAGTGCAGGGACCCTGCATCCAAAGGAAGTGCACAGCTCCCAGCACTTCTTTCTTGGTGGTATGAGGTCCCGCTCCTCTTTGCTGGCTTCTTTCTTTTATATTTCGAAAGAAAATGACTCAAGATACATCTTAATCCTATAGATTGAGTCATGCCTCATTAACATACCTGCCTCTAATCCTGCCTAATTAACATCGTAGAGGTTAGAATTTACAACATAAAGAATAATCACATGAGATCACAAAATGGTAGACAACCACACAATACTGAGAATCATGGCCTAGCCAAGTTGACACACATTTTTGAGAAACACAATTCAATCCATGACATCCATTGCAAAGATAGGTGATCCGATGGAATGTGGAAATTAGTGAACAATATCATTAATATCACATACAAGTAAAATTTTGTTAAAGATAATTAAAAAATGGTTGCAGCAGTACATTGACAGGGAACTGCCAGAAATTCAAGCCAGTTTCAGAAGAAGACACAGAATGACGGATATCATTGCTGATGTCAAATGGATCCTGGCTGAAAGCAGAGAATATCAGAAAGATGTTTACCTGTGTTTTATTGACTATGAAAAGTCAGTCGACTGTGTGGATCATAACAAATTATGGATGATATTGTGAAGAATGTGAATTCCAGAACACTAATTTGTGCTCATGTGGAACCTGTATATAGACCAAGAAGCAGTCGTTCAAACAGAACAAGGGGATACTTTGTAGTTTAAAGTCAAGAAAGATGTGTGCCAGGGTTGTGTCCTCTCACCATATTTATTCAATCTGTATGGTGAGAAAATAATCTGAGAAGCTGGACTATATGAAGAAGAACATGACATCAGGATTAGAGGAAGATTCATTGTCAACCTGCGTTATGCACATGACACAACCTTGCTTGCTGAAAGTGAGAAGGACTGAAGCATTTACTGGTGAAGATCAAAGACCACAGCCTTCAGTACGGATTACACCTTAACATAAAGAAAACAAAAATCCTCACAACTGGACCAATAAACAATATCACGATAAACAGAGAAAATATTGAAGTTGTCAAGGATTCATTTTGCTTGGATCCACAATCAATGCCCATGGAAACAGCAGTCAAGAAATCAAACAATTTACTGCATTGGGCAAATCTGCTGCAAAAGACCAGTTTAAAGTGTTAAAAAGCAAAGATGTCACTTAGAGGACAAACGTGTGTCTGATTCAAGCCAGAGCATTTCAATTATCTCATGTGCATGTGAAAGCTGGACAATGAACGAGGAAGATCGAAGAAGAATTGATGCATTTGAATTATGATATTGCTGAAGAATGTTGAATATACCACGGACTGTCAGAAGAATGAACAAAACCGTTTTGGAAGAAATACAGCCAGAATGCTCCTTAGAAAGGAGGATGGTGAGATTTATTCTTAAGTACTTTGGTCATGTGATCAGGAAGGACCAGTCCCTGGGGAAGGACATCATGCTTGTCAAAGTAGAGGGTCAGCGAAAAAGAGAAAGACCCTCAATAAGATGGATTGACACAATGACTGCAACAATGGGCTCAAACACAGTAACGGTTGTGAGGATGGCACGGGACCAGGTATGTTTTGTTCTGTTGTACATAGAGTCACTATGAGTTGGAACTGGCTGGACAGCACCTAACAGCAACAACAACATCATCCTAACCATTGTTTTTATAGAATGTGTAGTTTATTTTACTTTGAAACTGTTAAGTCAGTCTTCTTCTTCTTTTTTTTTTTACCTTTCCATATTATTAATACTATTTATGCAAGAATTGTTTTTTGTATTGAGCCATGAAGAGAATCATTCTGGATTCAGAAGTCTTTACCATTGTTATCACATGAGCTTCAGAGATCATCTGTTAATTTTGCCTCTAGATTTATGTTCTTTGTATATGTGCAATTTTCTGCAATTCCCTGTCAAGTGTAGGTTTCTTAAGAATTAGCAGAGAAATTTGAAGATGATAAAATCTTACAGAATAAAGCCACAAGGAAATTCATCCTTGTTTAGAATGTCTGCAGTGAGTGATTCTTTATATTTTACTTCTTCCTGTCAAGGAAATCTCCAACACATTAGAAGTTTTATTCTTAACAGTCATTGGGTAAAAAAAAAAGAAAAAAAAGAGGGCAAGGAGGCATTTAAAGTCTGGTGATTGGTGTTACTGGAGAGATAAGTGAGGGGAAGATTCAAAAAACACTTTGGATGTTATCTATGGAGAAGTCAGATAAGTACTAAGAAGCACAACATTGTTTATTTTACTCCATAAAAATACTATTGGATCAGGTTTAATAAGCATGCCAATTAAATTGTTGTTGTTTTTGGGTGTCCTCAAGTATATTGCAACTCATTGGGATCTCATGTAAAGAGTAGAACTGCCCTATAGGGTTTTTTTTGGCTTTAATCTTTATGGAAGTAAGAGGTATATCTAAGGAAAATAGCGTCTATGGCAAGCACTGAAATTGTGCCCCATAGGGGCACAGCAAGTGTAGCAAGTGCCTAGAGGCAATCTCTAAGTTGTGCCCCCCACACCCCCATTTTAAGATGAATAGACATTGACAGTGGTGATGTGTCAGCAGAAATGCCTTCCCTCCTCTCGTCTGGTTGCCTCAATTAGGTGTCTTTCATATTTGTGGCTCCTCAGAATGTCATTCTGCACCTCATCTGGTACCCCCTTGGACTTGCATCTGGGGGCAAATGTCCCCCTATATACCCCCACTATGCCTCTGTGTACCGTGCTTGAGGAGGGATGTAGGGACATTCCAGTTAATAGGAACTGCTCAGTGGCACCCACCTTCAAGTGGCAACCAGGGCACATGCTATATCTGCCATACCTTAGGCAGTCCTCTAATATTGGAGATAGATTGCCAGGTCTTTCTCACACAGGGCCTCTGGGTGAGTTTGAACCTCCTGCCGTTTGGTCAGTCTTGGAACTCTTAACCATTGCTCCACCAGGGCTCCTTTCAATCAAATTATTGATTCTTTTTCCCTACGCAATATCCTCTTTTTTTGGGGGGGGGGGGCTGGAGGGGAGGATGGGGAGGAGGACACATATAAAGTTTTTTTTTTTTAATGTCTATATTCAATTACCATCTGGCCAAATGGCAGTAGCAGAAAGCTATCTCAGGGCCGTGCTAAAGTGAGCAAGTCATTTTAGGCTGATTCTTTTGGCAGGCAGAGAGAAAATGAGAAAGCTCCTACTTAGACTGTTGTTTAAAACTCATTGAAACTCTGGATCTACGAGTAGTTGCCTGTTGCATTTGGTCATCACCGTCGATTACTGAAATCAATAACTAAGAGAAATAAGGGATAGCCAGTAGGTAATATTTTAGTCTTTCTATATATTTTTTCTCTAAGATTTCAAAATCTGAGACACTAAAAATTTAAAACTAAAGAAACTATGTTTATAGGATATATGAAACTCCTGAGAATAAGTCTGTCTATTGCATTGTGTACTTTTTAAAGAGGGTTTTTTTTTTAATGGCAAGGAATCCTGCTTACTAAAGCAGAATGAAAGTCTCATCTTTCATAGATAATGCCCATTTAGTACAGTGTAGTTTTAACCATATAGCAATATTTTTAATTCAAAGGATTTAAAATTGCCTGTTATCTTTCAGTGAGTACTCTTTTGATGCATTGCCCATTCTAATTCTGTTAAGACAGCCTGCTAGTTACCAGAATTTTTGCCAAATATCAGCACGTTGCTATCATTTTTCTCTTTGTGTAGCCATTGCTTCTCTAAGCAATTTATTGCTAAAACACTTATATGCATACACAAATTAATTCATGTTCAAGATTATGCTGAGACCCTATCATATAATTGCCAAAAACAGCAAAACTAGGTATCATTTGCTCCTAGATAATTAATTAGACAATGTCAAGGATATAAGTGCTAACTATTGGGGAGTGGGTGTCTTAATGACTGAGCATATTATTTTAAGAAGATTTAGCAGTTATGCATTCTCTAATATTGATTTCCACTAAATTCTATCTTGAAATTAAAGAGATTGAAAATAAAACCCTGTATTCCGTTCCACCACAATAGACTTAATGAACAAATTTGCTGTATGCATATCCCCACAACTAGCTTCATTTGGCAACAAATGACATAATATAATATAAGATATTATAATTTAAATTAAAAAAAAAAACACAGTTGTGGGCTGAACTCACAAATGTGTTAATCAAACATGAAAAAAAGAGGAAACATGATGTGCCACAGATTGGTTTGTGTCACTTTTATTATTTGGCATTTTTCTTTGAAAAATGTTATCTTATTTTATACAGTTGAATTACCTTTATTTATTACTGTGGGCTGCTGTCCATGAGTGGGCCCTTAGAGGAAAGTGCCATAATAAAATAGTAAGATAAAGAAAAAAAGTTGTCATCGATATTTTAATACGTAGGTATGACACATTAGATGAGACACTTTAATCTACTTTAAAAAAAAAAGCACAGGGGCAAATTCTGTGAAGAGGTTAAAAACTCAAGATGAGTTTCTTCTGTGACTTGTTTCCATCTGTTAAAGACAAATTGATTTCTCATCCATTGTAAACATTGTTAAAATGTCCCACTTTCCTGTATATATCTCAATAGTATTTCAAATTGCTTAAGAGACTTTGTTCTTTAAGTCCACTTTCCCTCTTTGGGAAAATTTACTCACTCATTCTTCTAAAAGACCAATGAGGCTAGAGAGGTCTGATCGTTCGTATAATCTCTATTCGTTTTTGTGCCTTGCACTTAGCAATTCCTTAATAAATACTTGTTGAATGCATAAATGAATAAATAACTGAATGAAATATTTCCTTCTTTTAAACAACTTTGCAGTGGTGGTAAAAATAAGAAAAGGGAACAAATAACTATAATAGATTAAGAGCAAGACCAGATTTGAAAGATAAGCAAACAGAATGCTATGAGTGATAAAGGTCAAGAGGAGTAAATATCTCACACCTGGCTGAAAGATTGAGTTAGACTTGGTGTTCCTGAAGCTGCAGTTTCAAAATCTCCAAAATCTCATTCTTTTAATTAATTTACACATATATTATGCATTTTTAATGTAGTTCCACAGTATTCTATCAGAATGTCTATTTTTCCTCAAAAAGAAAATATGGAGTAATTGGTAAAAGGGAATAGAATTCTCCTCATTCTAATACAGAAAGAATTCAACTCCAGGCACTATAAATGTACTAGGGAACTCTAGCCTTCCTTCCGGAAGGGTCTATATTGCCCTCTGTATTACTCTTTTCTAGGTTCTAGTGTGCATCCTATAGGACTGGGACTGAATAAGGCATGAGTTTCACTTTTATTCTCTGTTCTATACTCCCTGTGGGGGTGGTGCAGATTCCCATGGCCAGCTTCCGTATTAGAAATTTATCTTCCAATTCCTGCTCTTTATGGCTTGTGGCACATCAGACCTTTTAAATCAGACCTGCTGCTTCTGCATTCTTTTAATCCTATTATGGGTTCAGGAGAGAAACTCAACAAAGATGAAAGACAGCAGCTCTGAGGATACATTTAACCAAATAAGAGCCTCCATAGTGAGCTTTGGAGTCCGATGATCTGGGGTTGATTTTGGCTTTGCCACTTAATGTATGCGGATGCCACACTAATTCTTACACATATTATCTAGTATACTTTTTGTAACAACCATAAGAGGAATGCGTTCAATTAATTAATTAATAGTTCAGGGAAGTAATATGCCCAATACTGCAGAGCTACTGATTACTTTTAAAAAGCAAACATGCCACTTGATTAGTAAGGTGCTTCTGATCCTAGGTCTTTTCATTCACCTCATATGCACGTGAAAGCTGGAATATTAAAAAGAAAGATACAAGAAAAATTGAAGGATTTAAGTTGTGATATTGGCAAAGAATACTGAATATTCTTCCTATTGCAAGACAAGTAAACAAATCAGACTTAGAAGAAATACAATCAGAATGATCCTTGCAGAAGCAAGGATGGCAAGACTGGCTTACATACTTTTGGACATGTCATTAGGAAGGACCAAAGCTAGAACAGGACATCATGATCAGTAAAATAGAGGGTCATCAAGATGAGGTAAACCCTCAATGACATGGATTGACACAATAGCCACAACAATGGACTCAGACCTATCAATTGTCATTAAGATGGCACAGGACCAGGCAATGTTTCATTCTGGTATACATAAGGTGACCTTAAGTTGGAGCCAGCCAGAAGGCAAGTTAACAACAACAACCGAGTGTACAATAACTGGACGCTTTAAAAAGTATCTTCTGAAGCTATATTGGCTTTGAATTAAGACAAAACTTAACACTTTTTGTTTGTAAAATAAAATATAGCCTTGGTGTTGTTCAGACAAGATCTCAGTGTATTGTTTATTCAGGATGTTAGTTATGGCATCTAAGACTTCTAATTTTTACCACTTGTACAGAGAAACAAAAAGATAAAATTTATTTGGTGGTTAACACAATAGTTAATAATTTAAAATAATATATGGTCATTAAATATATTTATTTCTAAAAGACATTTAACTATATGATGTCTAACTGATTAATAGTATACATTTCTATTACCTTATAATTCATATTCTATAGTATGATGTTATATAATAATGTGAAGGGCATCTTTTTTACTGTTAAAATATTCATTCCTGAGATTAAAGATAGAGTAGTGATAGTGTTATTGCAGTTATTCCATTAACTTAAATCAAATGCAGACAGGGTAAATATTCACATCTATAATTACATGTAACTGCTGCATTTTGCTTTGTTTTATGGAGGTGGAAGAAGAGCGATTTTATATACAGAGGCACTAGAAATGTCATTCTGATGTTATTATCAGGAAGTAAAACTTCCTGATAACGAGGAGTAAACTCATATCTAGAATAACCAGAATCTGGTAGTTCTGGTGTTATTATCAGGAATTAAGGAAACTCATAATGGTTTTCCCATATTATAAGGAGAAAAATTCTTCAGTAGACATTTGCAGATGATATTTGATTGATAAACGTAAATCCATATAAAGCTGTGTGTGTATGTGGTAGGGGTGGGGTTTGTGTGAGTCAAAGTAACACTCCATTGAGCTGGAAATTCCTTACGAGGCAAATTCAACTCTACATCACACTATTATAAGCAGTTCAAAAA
>NW_004443945.1:29926306-29932050 GCF_000243295.1 Trichechus manatus latirostris
ATATAGGCTTTGGAGCTTGGAGCTTGAGAAACCTGGTATCTTTGGTCAAGTGACTTAACTTTTTGACAATGTTTCTTCTCTAAAATGGTTTCATAGTGAGTTTTGCAGTAAGAAAAAGGGAACTATGTAAAGCTCCTAAATCAGAGATTGACATTTAACGCAGATGTTAGTAAAGTCCAAACCCTTTCATTCACTAACTGTGTTTGAACAGTAGAAGAGCCTTTATGCATTAGTATTCTTTTTTTTTTTTTATGTAATTCTATTTAACATGGTTTTTGCTGTAGAATATGACCAGGCCTTTGTTAGGATAACTTAAAAAAAATAAAGCAAAGATATATTTATCAGCAGCATTGCAAGGATATCCTTGGAAATATTAGGCTAATGTTTTAAAAGGGAAATAACCCATTATTTCTTTTCTCTTTCGACCTCTGACTTAGCAGCTTGCTTTCTCTGTAAAGACAACATGGACCAGCAAACTTGAAGTCCACCTCTGAGAAATAAAGTGGTGTCAGGGATCTCGTTATCCATTAGATTGATTATTCTTATTTTGGGATTATTTATTATGTTTATTGCTTTTCTATTTTTGAACTCGTTGATTTATTTAAATATTTATTCAATGTTAAAAGATGACCCAAAACATATATACCCCACCCTTAAATGTAACTGTTATTAATTTATAGCTTTCTTGTATTAGAGAAAGTTTTAAATTTCTGATCAATTTACTACGAGCACTTTAAAAGTATACACACACGTCTACACATATACTTAGATAAACGAAGTATAATAAACATGTATAGTACTTACATATATTTGTAAAAAAAGTATATATCTATATGAATATCCATATCTATATCTTTATCATAAAACTTGGTAATATGTTACTTAGGGCTTCTTTATTCCTCACTTGTCTATTGTCCACTAGGACTTGACAACACACAACAACAGATCCATAATGGACTGAAAACGTTGAGAAAATCTTCTGCTCTTTGTGGTTTCTGTCTAAATTTAATTGCATTTCCTGTAGTATTTTTTTTTTTTTATGGAAGTTGCTGCTTATAATTTTGTATATAGATTTTTCACATTTTTTTCTGATGCTTAGAAAGGTTCATATTATTGTTCTTTTTAAGTATAATTTCAAATAATGCATTTAGTCCTTAATTCTTTGGATAATACCGATTTGTTTTCTATTCCAAGTAATAATGAAATGTGCACATTTCCCTGCCCCCTGCTTCTTTTTTCACTACTCTGTTTTAGTCAATAGCAGCAGCTTCCCACTGTTCACCTTTGTACTGTGACTTCCTGAAATTTACATTTCTAAAAAGTTCTGGACAGCTTCCAATGATCATCCAGATCCTTTCATTTAATGCCACGATAACACAATAAATAAGAAATTATAATCCTCATTTTAAAATCATAGAAACAACCTCAAAAATTTCATTTGTCCAGTATCATGGAGCAAAGTCCAGGCGATAGAAACAGGCTCAGAACTCAGCATTTTCTCATTTAAGAGACTCTGTTCATCCTGCTGTAGTGTATACTTCTTCCTATGCAATGTCTGTTTTACTAGTTATGAAACTCATTAATGAAAAATCATTTTTGCCTCTTGGTTAAATAATTTAAGAATTAATAAAGCTTCATTTTTCTCTATTCCTCCTCCTTGACTTCACAGTTTTTAATAATGTTGACTAGAGATTTTAGACCCAGATTATCACGTAAAATCTAAAAAAAAATTATGCACATTATCATTTAAGAATTACTTTAAACATCACATTACAAGGTTTCTAACAAAATTTAATTCTTTATTTTTATTACACTCAATATTAAATTGATCCATTGCCCACAGACATCCATTTAGACCTCAAATTCCTCATTATCAAGATGATTATCTGTAATTATCTTTCGGCACCTTACTAAATTAAATGGTTTTGTTTTGTTGTTTTTTACTTTCATAAATGGTACTTCAGTGACAACAAAAAATTCAGGCATAAAAGACTGAAGCAACAAAAAATAAATCATTGACTCAGGAGCTACAAAGTCGATGCAGAGCTGCCTTAATGCACTGATTGAGATTCTGTTCCACAGGCTCAGGGACTATTTATCTATTTCTCAGTCGTGATGCTCTGGATCAAGGGTTCCACAACCATTAGTTGTACTTCATGTATAGTTTTTCCTTCCTCTCTCTAGACTTCTCTAAATATCCCTTCTCTGAACTGTTATCCATGTTATCCATCAGCAAGGAGAGATCAGTTAATTTGATTACTAGTTGAAACATAGGCAACATTTAATCTGAGATGGACTATTGTCATAAATGTGTCACTAAAAGAAAAGGGAAAAAAAATTCTACTATTTTGAATACTGGAGTAATTTCTCTGATTTGTCTTTTGCATTACTGATTAGATTTTCTGCAGTCCTTACAGTTAGACTTTTTTTTAAATAGACTATGTTTTTCATTTTTATTCATTTACTTTTAAAAATTTTTTATAGTACTTTAGGTGAAGGTTTACAAAACAAATAGTATCTCATTAAACAGTCAGTACACATATTGTTTTATGACATTGGTTAACAACCCCACAACATGTCAACACTCTCTTCTCAACATTGGAGGACATTTTTTTTTTTTTTGGTGAAAATGTACATAGCCAAAGACACACCATTTCAAAAATTTCTACATGTACAATTCAGCGACATCGATTACATTCTTCTAGTTGTGCTGCTATTCTCACTATCCCTTTCCAAACTATTCCATCACTATTATCTTCAACTCACTGCCCCCTAGGCTTCTCATCAAATCTTTTGAGTTGCTGTTGTCAGTTTGATCTCGCATAGATAATTCTTTTTTTTTTTTTTTTGGACCTTAGATGAAGGTTTATATAATAAATAGTTTCTTAACAAACAGCACACTCATTGCCCTATGACAATGGTTAATAACCCCACGACAAGTCAACATTGTCCTTTCTCAATCTTGGGTTCCCTATCACCGGCTTTCTTGTCCCCTCCTACCTTCTAGTCCTTGTCACTGGACTGCTGTGACTCATTATTCCCATTTTGTTTTATGGGGCTGTCCAATCTCCGGCTGAATGGTGAACCTCGGGAGTGACTTCATTACTGAGCTAAAAGGGTGTTCCGGGGCCATGCTGTCGGGGTTTCTCCAGTCTCTGTCAGGCCAGTAAATCTGGTCTTTTTTTTGTGTTAGAATTTTGTTCCACATCCTTCTCAAGTTCTGTTCAGGACCCTCTATTGTGATCCCGGTCAGAGCAGTCATTGGTGGCAGCCAGGCACCATCTAGCTGTACTGGGCTCAGTCCAGTGAAGGTCTTGGTAGCTGTGGTCCATTAGTCCTTTGGACTAATCTTTTTCTTGTATCCTGTTCTCTTCATTCTCCCTTGCTCCTGAAGGGTGAGACCAGTGAAGTATCTTAGATGGCTGCTCACAGACTTTTAAGACCCCAGACGCTACTCACCAAGGTAGAATGTAGAACATTGTCTTTATAAACTGTGTTATGCCAATTGAGCTAGATGTTCCCCAAGACCATGGTCCCCACAGCCCTCCTCCCAGCAATTCAGTCCCTCAGGGAGTTAGGATGTGTCTATGGAGCTTCCATGACCTTTCCTTGTACAAGTGCTGGCTTCCCCAGTATTGTGTTCTGTCTTACCATTCACCAAAGTTACCAATTATCTATTGCCTGTTTAGTTTACCCCCCACCCCTTCCATCCCTTGAAACCAACAAAGATTGTTTCCTTTTGTGCGTAAACTCTTTCATGAGTTTTTACAGTAAAGGTCTCATATAATATAAGTCCTTTTGTGATTGACTTATTTCAGTCAGCATAATGTCCTCCAGTTTCATCCATGTTACGAGATGCTTCACAGATTCATGATTGTTCTTTATCATTGCATAATACTCCGTTGTGTGTATGTACCATAGTTTGTTTATCCATTCATCTGTTGATGGGCATCTAGGTTATTTCCATCTTTTTGCTATTGTGAACAATGCTGCAATGAACATGGGTGTGCATATATGTATTCGTGTGATGGCTCTTATTTCTCTATGATATATTGCTAGGAATGGGATTGCTGAATCATATGGTATTTCTATTTCTAGCTTTCTAAGGAAGAAGTGCCATATCATTTTCCAAAATGATTGTATCATTATGAATTCCCATCGGCATTGCATAAGAGTTCCGATCTCCCCGAAGCCTCTCCAACATTTGTTATTTCCAGTGTTTTTGATTTATGCCAGTAATGCTGGGGTGAGATGGTAACTCATTGTGGTTTTAATTTGCATTTCTCTAATGACTAGTGATCATGAGCATTTCCTCATGTGTCTGTTGTCTGCTTGAATGTCTTCTTTGGTGAAGTGTCCACTCATTTCCTTTGCCCATTCTTTTTATTTTTTAATTGTTATAATTTAAATAAAGTTTACGTTTCAAGTTAGTCTCCCATACAAAAATTTATACATACGTTGTTATGTGACCCTAACTGCTCTCCCCATATTGAGAAAGCACACTCCTCCTTTCCACCCCTGATTCCCCATGTCCATTCAACCAGCTCCTAACCCTCTCTGCCTTCCCATCTCACCTCCGGACAGAAGCTGCTTGTTTAATCTCTTGTATCTACTTGAGCTAAGAGGCACACTCCTCACAAGTATCATTTTATATCCCACAGTCCAGTCCAATACCTGTCTGAAGAGTTGGCCTCGGAAATTGTTTTACTTCTGGGCTGATAGAGAATCCAGGGGCCATGCTTTCTGGGGTTCCTCCAGTCTCAGTAAGACATATATCCATTCGTGTGATGGCTCTTATTTCCATAGGGTATATTCCAAGGAGTGGGATAGCTGGATTGTATGGTACTTCTATTTCTAGCTTTTTAAGGAAGCACCAAATTGATTTCCAAAGTAGTTGTACCATTTTACACTCCCACCAACAGTGTATAAGTGTTCCAGTCTCTCCACAACCTCTCCAGCATTTATTATTTTGTGTTTTTTTGGATTAGTGGTAGCCTTGTTGAGGTGAGATGATATCTCATTGTAGTTTTAATTTGCATTTCTCTAATGGCTAATGATCGTGACCGTTTCTTCATGTGTCTGTTAGCTGCCTGAATATCTTCTTTGGAGAAGTGCCTGTTCATATCCTTTGCCCATTATTTAATTGGGTTATTTGTCTTTTTCTTGTTGAGGTTTTGCAATATCTTGTACATTTTAGAGATTAGACTCTCATAAGATTTGTAGTAGCCAAAAACTTTTTCCCAGTCTGTAGGTTGTCTTTTGACTTTTTTGGTGAAGTCTTTTGATGAGCATAAGTGTTTGATTTTTAGGAGCTCCCATTTATCTAGTCTCTCTTCTGGTGCTTGTGGATTGTTACTTATGGTTCATATTGTGTTTATGCCATGTATAAGGGCTCCTAGTGTGCTCTCTATTTTTTCTTCCATGATATTTACCATTTTCAATTTTATATTTAGGTCTTTGATCCATTTTGAGTTAGTTTTTGTGCATGGTATGAAGTATGGGTCTTGTTTCAGTTTTTTGCAGATGGATATCCAGTTCTGCCAGCACCATTTGTTAAAGAGACTCTCCTTTCCCCAAGTAACAGGCTTTGGGCCTTTGTCAAATATCAGCTGCGCATAGGTGGATGAATTTGTGTCTGGGTTCTCAACTCTGTTCCGTTGGTCTATGTATCTGTTGTTGTACCAGTACCAGGCTGTTTTGACTACTGTTGGCAGTATAATAGGTTCTAAAATCAGGTAGTGTGA
>NW_004443945.1:29933752-29974634 GCF_000243295.1 Trichechus manatus latirostris
TTCTATGAATTTCTTTATTCCATCCTTAATTTCTCTATAACCCAGTAGTTTTTGAGCAAGGTGTTGTTCAGTTTCCATGTGTTTGATTTTTTTTCTTTGCTTTTTCTGTTGTTGATTTCTACTTTTATGACTTTCTGGTCAGAAAAGATGCTTTGTATTATTTCAATTCTTTGGATTTTATTAAGGCTTGCTTTATGGCCTAATATGTGGTCTATTCTGGAGAATGTTCCATCTGCATTTGAAAAGAAAGTATACTTGGCTGCTGTTGGGTGGAGTGTTTGGTATGTGTCTACAAAATCAAGTTGGTTGATTATAACATTTAGCTCTTCTGTGTCCCTGTTGAGCTTCTTTCTGGATGTTCTGTCCTTCACGAAAGTGGCATGTTGAAGTTTCCTACTACTATTGTGGAGCTGTCTGTCTCTTTTTTCAGTGCTGTTAGAGTTTGTTTTATGTATTTTGGAGCCCTGTCATTGGGTGTGTAAATATTTATTATAGTTATGTCCTCTTGGTGTATTGACCCCTTAATCATAATATAGTGCCCTTCCTTATCCTTTTTGGTGGATTTTGCTTTAAAGTCTATTTTGTCAGAGATTAATATTGCTTCTCCTGCTCTTTTTTGATTGTTGCTTGCTTGTTATATTTTTTCTATCCTTTAATTTTTAGCTTATTTGTGTCTTTAAGTCTAAGGTGTGTTTTGTAGGCAGCATATAGACGGATTGTGTTTTTTTATCCAAACTGCCACTCTATGTCTCTTTAGTGGTGCCTTTTGTCCATTTACATTCAGAGTAATTATTGATAGGTATGAGTTTAGAGCTGTCATTTTTATGTCTTTTTTTTTGTGTTGTTAATGTTTTCTTTGTTCCCCTTAATTTTCTGCGTGGAGTCATTTTTCTTTATGTATTTTCTTTTCATCTTTTTCATTGTTGTTGATTTTGTGTTTGCTGAGTCTTTATATTTTTCTAATTTTTTATTTTGAATTGTAGGGTTGTTAGTTTCCTTTGTGGTTACCTTAATATTTACCCTTATTTTTCTAAGTTTATACCAGTCATTTATTTCTTTATGTCACATTGACTTCCCCTCCATATGAAAAAACTATGTCTACATTTTTTAAGTCCTTCTTTTTTGTTTTAATGTTGTCTTTTTTTTACATATTGGTATCTCTGTTTCCTTATTTCCAATGTTTTAGCTTTGATGTATTATTGTGATGTCCCTGAGTCGATATCTGGTTTGCTCTGTGCTGCGTTCTAGTCTTGCATTGTTATCTGATGTTATTGATTTTCTAACCGGAAGACTCCCTTTCCTATTTCCTATAATTTTGGTTTGGGGTTTGCAAATTCCCTAAACTTCTGTTTATCTGGAAATGCCCTAATTTCGCCATCATATTTGAGAGACAGTCTTGCTGGATATGTAATTCTTGGCTGGCAGTTTTTTTCCTTCAAGGCTTTATATATGTCTTCCCATTGCCTTCTTACCTGCGTATTCTAATTGACTTTGTAGATGACTTTTCTTTTATCCCTAGCTGCTCTTAAAATTTTCTCTTTATCTTTGGTTTTAGCAGGTTTGATTATAATGTGTCTTGGTGACTTTCTTTTGGGATCTACCTTATGTGGGGTTCGATGAGCATCTTGGATAGATATCTTCTCAACTTTCATAATATAAGCGAAGTTTCTGTTAACAAATCTTCAACAATTCTCTCTGTATTTTCTGTTATCCCCTCCTGTTCTGGTACTCCAGTCACTGGTAGGTTATTTCTCTTGATAGAGTCCCACATAACTCTTAGAGTTTCTTCATTCTTTTTAATTATTTTTTCTGATTTTTCCTCAAATAAATTGATATCAGGTGCTTTATCTTCAGTGTCACTAATTCTGACTTCTACTGCCTCAATTCTGCTCCTATGACTTTCTATTGAGTTGTCTAATTCTGAAATTTTATTATTAATCTTCTGGATTTCTGATTGCTCTCTCTATGGATTCTTGTAGCCTATTAAATTTGTCATTATGCTCTTGAATAACTTTTTTAAGTTCTGCTACTGCTTTGTCTGTATGTTCTTTGGCTGTCTCTATGCTTCATAGAATTTCTCTTCTAATTCCTTGAAGAGTTCTGTATATTAATCTTTTGTATTCTGCCTCTGGTAATTCCAAGAAATTCTCTTCCTCCAGAAAATTCATTGATTCTTTATTTTGGGAGCTTGCTGAAGCCATCATGGATTGCCTCTTTATATGATTTGATATTGACTGTTGTCTCTGAGCCATCAATAAGTTATTATAATGATTTTATATTATATTTGTTTAGTGTGTCCTAGCTGCTTGTTTTGTTTTGTTTTGATATGCCCAAATAGGCTGCTCATGTGCGCTAGTTTAATTATTTGCACCTTTGAAGCTCTAATGTCCTGTCACCAGGTAGTTAGGTCCATCACTAAGTATGTGTGCCCAGGAGCCCATTAAATTTCCTGTATGGTTTCAGCTCAGGTGTCCAGGCAGTCAGTCACCAAGTGTGTGGTGCAGGCTCTGACCTACAGTCTTAGAGAGGCATGGGTGATTGGTGTAGGCACAGGTATCTGGCTGCAGTAGGGGGCCATGCACTGAGTAAGGCAGGGGGCTGAGAGCTGCCTGACTGTCTGATAGGAAAGCATGTTCCTGTTCCCTAGAGCAAGTAGATAAGTGAGTTTTGCAGTCGGACTATGAGCACCCTACTCTGTTGGGTGTAAGAACTGGGAGGCACCACTTATTCTTGGTCCCCTGTAGCAGGTGGCTAGGTGGTGTGGGTGGAGCCACCAGTCCTCAAGCCCCTGATGCAGATAGGTAAGAAGTCTGCTTAAAGGGCAGAATAGTGTCAAGTGTCACAAATCTGCTAGTTCACAGCTGAAACAGTTGAAGTTAGACTTTAGGTATTTACCCTGTTGTGCTGTGGTAGTGAGGGCTTACACTGTTGAGATGGGTCCACACAAGGCTATACAGGGGTGTAAGGCACTCAAAGTCCGTGGACCCCCTATGCCTGTGCCTAGGCAAAGGAGCTGTGCCAACCATGAGTTCCTGGCTTATCAAACAAGAGCTTATTTTTTCCCTGGTTTTTTATTTTTTTCCCTCTCCAAGGCCAGGAGAATGGGCCAGAGAGCCTTATGGGATCTACTTCTGGCTCAGGGGACTCAGAGACCACTGAAGCTGGTCGGACTCTGTGCAGAGGGGGAGGGATGAGGTAAATAGGAGAGAAGTATTTCTCAATTTCTTTTTTTTAAAATCCCTGTAAAAGGCCACACGCCATTTACTTATCTTTAGCCACTTGGGTGCTGCTTTTCACTGGTTCGGAGTGTCCAAGCAGAATCTCTGCTGCCGGATCTCTCTCAGTGTGGAAACTGTCTCCTGAGTGAGTGAGCGAGGCTGATGTATGCCCGCCTCTCTGCGCAAACCGAGCCGATCAGGGCTGAAGGGCTTTGGCTCCCACTTGTCCGGTCAGGGAACTCCTTGCTATTTCTGAACCATCTCTCTCTCCCCCCACCACTCAGTCTGATTCCTCAACTTTGCCTTGTTCAGGGCTCCTAGATATTCATATACAATCAAATATCTTGTTTTTTCAGGTCTTTGTTGTAAAAGGGACATAGGAAGCCGTCTGACTACTCCGCCACCTTGGCCCCCTCCTTTGCCCATTTTTTAATTGGATTATTTGTCTTTCCTTTGTAGAGGTGTTGGATTTTCTTGTAGATTTTAGAGTTTAGACCTTTGTCTGACTTGTAATGTCCAAAATTTATTTCCCAATCTGTAGTTTGTCTTTTGACTTTTTTGGTGAAGTCTTTTGATGAGCTTAAGTGTTTAATTTTTAGAAGATCCCAGTTATCTAGCTTATCTTCTGAAGTTTGTGTGTCCTTGGTTGTGATTTGTATCCTGTTAATGCCATGTATTAAGGTCTCTAGCTTTGTTCCTATTTTTTCTTCTATGAACTTTATAGTTCTTGGCTTTATATTTAGGTCTTTGATCCATTTTGAATTAGTTTTTGTGTATGGTGTGAGGTATGGGTCCTGTTTCATTTCTTTGCAGATGGCATCCAGTTTTTCCAGCACCATTTGTTAAAAAGGCTGTTCCCCATTTGATGGACTTTGGGCCCTTGTCAAAGATCAGGTGACCATAGGTGGATGGGATTACATCTGGGTTCTCAATTCTGTTCCACTGGTCAATGTTTCTGTCCTTATACTAGTACCAGGCTGTTTTGACTACCGTAGCTGTATAGTATTTTCTGAGGTCAGGTAGTGCGAGTCTTCCTACTTTATTCTTCTTCTTCAACAGTGTTTTACTTATCTGGGGCTTCTTCCCTTTCCATATAAAGTTAATGATTAGTTTTTCCATCTCTTTAAAGAAAGTTGTTGGTAGAGTGTGTTTTTCAGAGTAGTTTTAGGTTTTGGAAAAATTGTGCAGAATGTACAGAGAATTCCCATATACTCCACTCCCCACTATTTCTCCTATTATTAACATCTTGCATTCCTGTGGTTCATTTGTACAATTGATAAACCAATATCAATACATTATTATTAACTAAAGTCCATGGTAATTTACATTAAATTACATTACATAATTTACATTACTCTTTGTGCTATACAGTGTTATGGTTTTAACAAATGCATAGTGTCATATGTCCACAATTATGTTATTGTACAGAATAATTTCACTGCCCTAAAAAGGCCCTGCACTCCACGCTTTTGTCCTTTTACCTCTCCTCCTGAACCCCTGGGTAAATACCTAAGAGTGTGACTGTGATTGCTTGATCGTATGCAAAGCATATATTTAGGTTTGTAAGAAACTGCCAGGCTGTCTTCCAAAATGGCTGTACAATTTTGCATTCTCATCAGCAAAGAATGAGAGTACCTGTTGCTCCACATCCTCACCAGCGTTTGGTGTTTTCAGTGTCTTGGATTTTAGCCTTTCTAATAGGTGTTTAAGGAGTCCTGGTGGTATAGTGGTTAAATGCGGGTCTGCTAGCCAAAAAGTTCGGTGGTTCAAACTCACCAGATGCTCTGCAGAAGAAAGATGCAGCAATCTGCTTCCATAAAGATTACAGTCTTGGAAACCTTATGGGGCAGTTCTACTCTGTCCTACAGGATCACTATGAGTTGGAATCAACTCAATGGCAATGGGCTTCGTTTATGTTTTGTTTTTCTTTTTGTTCATAGGTATATAGCGATATCTCATTATTGTTTTATTTTCCAATTCCCTAATGACATTTAAATATCTTCTTCGGTGAGGTATCCATTCATATATTTTGCCCACTTTTAAACTGGATTGTCCGTTTTCTTATTATTGAGTTTCCCAGTCTGTAGCTTATCTTTTCATTCTCTTAAAAATGTCTTTCAGAGAGCAGGAGTTTTTAATTTTAATGAAGTCCAACTTATCAAATTTTTCTTTTATGGTTCATGTTTTTGGTGTTGTATATAAAAAGTCATCACCAAACCAAGGTCACTTAGATGCTCTCCTATGTTATCTTCTAGAAGTTCTATAGTTTTATGTCTTACATATAAGACTATAGTCCATTTGAGTCAATTTTTGTGAAACATGTAAGCTCTGTATCTAAATTCTTTTTTTTTTTCTTTTGTATGTGGATGTCCACTTGTTCCAGCACCTCTTGTTGAAAAAGGTATATGTTCTCAATTTAATTGCTTTTGGTCCTTTTTCTATTTCTGGGCTCTTTATTCTGTTTTATGGATCTATTTGTCAATTCCCTTGCTATTACTACACTCTATTAATCACTTTAGCTTTATAGTAAGTAAGCCTTGAAGTCAGATAGCGATATTCTTCCTACTCTGTTCTTCCACAGTATTATATTGGTTATTTTGGGTATTTTGCCTTTTTATATAAATTTTAAAATCTGTTTGTTGATATCCACAAAATTACTTGCTTGAGTCATGCTTAGGATTATAGTGAATATATATAGATTTTTTCAGTCATCTGGTCCTGCTCTAACAGGAATACCACAAGTGGATGGATTTAGCAGAGAGAAGTTTATTCTCTCACAATCCAGTAGGCTACAAGTCCAAATTCAGGGCTTCAGCTCCAGGGGAACGCTTTCACCATCAGCTCTGGAGGAAGGTCCATGTCATCAGTCTTCCCTTGGTCTGGGAGCTTCTCTGTGCAGGAACCTCAGGTCCAAAGGATGTGCTCTGCTCCCGGCACTGCTTTCTTGGTGGTGTGAGGTTCCTATGTGTCTCTGCTTGTTTCTGTCTTTTATATCTCAAAAGAGATTGCATTAAGACACTAATCTTGTCAACTTCATCAGTATAACCTCATCACAGTGATAGAATTTATAACACATGAGGAGATCACATATAATCTCATCATAGTGGTAGAGTTTACAACACATAAGGAAATCACATCAGATAACACAATCATACAATACTGGAAATCATGACCTAGCCAAGTTGCTACCTACATTTTTTGGGGGACACAATTCAATCCATGACATAGATTGATTTGAGAAGACTTAACATCTTAATAATATTAAATCTTTCTATTCATGAACATAAATTATCTCCTCATTTATTTAAATCTACTTTGATTTCTTTTGTAAACAGGCAGACTTTAATTCTGTTATCACATTGTTTCCTCACTAGCTCTTTGTAAGGCCTCTTGGTCTCTTTTCAAGTTGTACTTGCACTTAAATTTTTATCATCCATTTTAATTCTTAATTCTTAGATTTATTTTTTTAAATAATAATGAAACTACAAAGAAGATTATTTCCATTTTTTTGTGTTTGCTATAGTAAATTATTGCTACTATTATGCTTTTCATTTGCATCTTCAAAAAATTATTCTCTTTTCCTTGTGTTACAGAATTTGTTCAGGAGCACATGCTGTTATCTCTTTCCCTCAGTTTATCTAGCTTCAAAAGGTGCATAAAATCTTACTGCCCTCATTGTCTCACACACTGTTTAGAGAGAATCTTTTTCTATTACCACGTGGATGATAAAAACATGAATTAATAATATCTACGTATACCATTATCAAATGGAGAACTAAGAAATAAGAAAAAATAATGCTAATTAAACTAGCCCACTGTTTTCATTACTTAGCAATTTTTCTGCTTTTAATGAAATGCTATCGAGATTGTACAATTTTTTTTTTTTAAATCATATGGCACTCTTCAAATTCCGAAGGAAAATTTAAGAAAAATAAATTGGATAAGGAATTCCTAAAACTTCCTTATCATAGTCATTCATATCTATTTTTGATGCATAAGCAATCTCTGTACTTTAAAGACTGTTGATTGAGGCAGGGCCAAGATGGTGGAGTAGTCAGATGCTTCCTGCGGTCCCTCTTACAACAAAGACCTGAGAAAACAAGTGAATCGATTATATGTGACAATCTAGGGGCCTTGAACATCAAAGACAAAGTTGAGGAATCGGGATTAAGTGGCAGGGGGAGGGAGAGATGGTACAGAAGCAGTGAGGAGTTACTAGACCTGACCCAGCAGGAACTGGCACCCTGCAGGCTGGATCAGCTGATGCAAGTGGTAAGGCAAGCAGTGGCGCTCAGGATGTGTTTTCCACATCAGGAGAGACCGAGTGGTGGAGAGTCAGCTCAAACAACAAGAAGCAGCAACAAACGGCACTTGATTGGTGAAAGATATAAGAGTCTAACCTACCATGCAGATTAAAAAAGAAAAAAAAAAAAACCTTTTGGGAAGTGCCTGTCTCCATTTACCAGCCCTCTCCCCGCTCTGCTCTGGTTCAAGGTCAGCTTCAGCTATTGCTGCACTCCCTGGGCTGGAAGTAGGACCCACCATCCACCCTGAGCCATTCTCCCTGCTCTGGTGAGGGAACAAATAAACAAACAGGAAAAAATAATCTGCTTGCTCCCCTAAACTGGAAACTCAGGGTAGGCACAGTCCCTTTGCCTAGGCACAGGCATAAGGGGCCCACAGACTTTGAATGGTTTTTATCCTTGCATAGACTGTGTGGGCCCATTTCAACAGAATAAGCCCTCATTAGCACAATGTAACAGGATATATACCTGAAGCCTATTTTCATCTGTATCTGCTATAAGAGGGAGTGGCAGATTCATGACATTTGACATTGCCCTGTCCATTAAGAAGGTTCCTCACCTACCCACATCAGGGGCCTGGGGACTGGTGGTTCCACCCACTCCACTGAGCCACCCGTGACAGGGGTCTAAGAATAAGTGGTGACTCCTAGTACTTACAGCCAACAGCACTGGGCTGCAACCATAGCCTGGCTGCAAAACTGATCTACCTATGTGCTCTAGGGAACAGGGACATGCCTTCCACCCAGACACTCAGGGGCAGCAGTCTGCCTCTTGCCTTGATCAGTGCATGACCCTCTACTGCAGCCAGATACCTGTGCCTACTCCAATCACAGCTGCCCATCTAGGACTGTAAGTGAGAGCCTGTACCACACACTCAGTGACCGAAGACCTGGACACCTGAGCTAAATCCACACAAAAAAGTAAATGGACTTCTGAGCTCACATACCTAGTGACAGCCCTAGCCACCTGGAGACAGGACATGAGATCTTCAAAGACACCAATAATCAAACTAGCTAACACAACCAGGCTATTTGGGCATATCAAAAAACAAAGCAAAACAAAACAAAACAAAAACAAGAAGGTGAAACATAGTAAGCAAAATAAATAAATAAATATTTTATTGATGGCTTGGAGACAACAGTTGATATCAAATCACATAAACAGGCAGACCATGATGCCTTCAGCAAGCCACCAAAACAAAGAATCAAGAAACCTTCTGGAGGAAGAGAACTTCTTGGAATTACCAGAAGTAGAATTCAAAATATTAATATACAGAACTCTTCAAGATATTAGGAAGGAGATCAGTCAAAACACAGAACAATCAAAGGAACACACAGACAAAGCAATAGAGGAACTTAAGAAGGTTATACAAGACCATAATGACATTTAACAGGCTGCAAGAATCCATAGAGAGATAGCAATCAGAAATCCAGAAGATTAACTATAAAATTTCAAAATTAGACAACTCAATAGAAAGTCATAGGAGCAGAATTGAGGCAATAGAAGTCAGATTTAGTGAGACTGAAGATAAAGCACTTGACACCAACTTATCTGAGGAAAAATCAGATAAAATAATTTAAAAGAATGAAGAAACTCTAAGAATTATGTGGAACTCTATCAAGAGAAAAAACCTGTGAGTGATTGGAGTACCAGAATGGGGGTTGAGGGTGAGCGGGTATAACAGAGAATACAGAGAGAATTGTTGAAG
Organism: Trichechus manatus latirostris; assembly: GCF_000243295.1. Taxonomy (NCBI): domain Eukaryota; kingdom Metazoa; phylum Chordata; class Mammalia; order Sirenia; family Trichechidae; genus Trichechus; species Trichechus manatus. The sequence continues at coordinate 29,942,983 of NW_004443945.1, forward strand.
ATTTGTTGGCAGAAAACTTCCTGATATCATGAAAGATGAGAAGCTACCTATCCAAGATGCTCATCAAACCCCACATAAAGTGGATCCCCAAAAAAAGTCACCAAGGAATATTATAATCAAACTTGCCAAAACAAAAGATAAAGAGAGAATTTTAAGAGCAGCCAGGGATAAATGAAAAGTCAACAACAAAGGAGAGTCAATAAGACTAAGCTTGGACTACTCAGCAGAAACCACACAGCCGAGAAGGCAATGGGATGACATATATAAAGTCTTGAAGGAAAAGAAGTGCCAGCCAAGAATTATATATCCAGCAAAACTATTTCTCAAATATGGTGGTGAAATTAGGGCATTTCGAGATAAACAAGTTTTGGGAATCTGTAAAAACCAAACCAAAATTACCAGAAATACTAAAGGGAGTCCTCCAGTTAGAAAATCAATAACATCAGATAACCACCCAAGACTACAACACCAGACAGATCAACCAGATATAAACCCAGATAGAGAACTCACAAAAATAAATCAAAGCTAAAACATTGAAAATAGGGAAACATATGTAAAAGATGACATCATTAAAACAAAAAAGAGGGACTGGATCTTTCATATGAGAGGAAGTCAAGGCGATATAAAGAAATAAAAGATTCTTATAAGCTTAGACAAATAGGGGTAAATATTAAGGTAACCGCAAAGGAAACTAACAATCTTACACATCAAAATAAAAAACAAGAAAAACATAAAGACTCAGCAAACACAAAATCAACACCAGTGAAAAAGATGAAAAGAAAATACATAAAGAAAAATGACTCAGCAGAGGAAATTAAATGGAACAAAGAAACTGTCAATAACACACAAAAAAATTATATCAAAATGACAGCTAAACTCATACCTATCAATAATTATGCTGAATGTAAACAGACTAAATGCACCAGTAAAGAGACAGAGAGTGGAAGAATGGACAAAAAAACACAATCCATCTATATGCTGCCTACAAGAGACACACCTTAGACTTAAAGACACAAACACGCTAAAACTCTAAAGGATGGAAAAAACATATATCAAGCAAACAACAATCACAAAAGAGCAGGAGTGGCAATATTAATCTCTGACAAAATAGACTTTAAAGCAAAATCCACCACAAAGGATAAAGAAGAACACTATAATGATTAAAGGGTCAATACACCAGGAGGACATAACCATAATAAATATTTATGCACCCAATGACAGGGCTCCAAAATACATAAAACAAACTAACAGCTCTGAAGAGAGAGAGAGACAGCTCCACAATAGTAGTAGGAGACTTCAACACACCACTTTTGGTAAAGGACAGAACATCCTGAAAGAAGCTCAATAAAGACATGGAAGATCTAAATGCCACAGTCAACCAACTTGATCTCATTGGCATATACAGAACACTCCACCCAAGTGTACTTTCTTTTCCAAGGCACATGGAAAATTCTCCAGAATATCCACATATGAAGCCACAAAGCAAACCTTAACAAAATCCAAAACATCAAAATATTAAACGAAGAGTTTTAGCCTGGTAGGTATAGTAATACATCTAAGCTGGGCTTACAAAAAATGTTTTTGTTGTTATAACTAACTATAGGGATATTTTTATAAAAAATAATAAATTTCTTCTGAAACACTGCACAAAAATTTTGCAGACAGTCATTTTGGTGTCACCCCCACTGACAGTGTCACCTGGTGCACTCCACACCCCCATCCCCACTTCCCTAGTGACACCACTGGATTCAGGGTTTAAATAATTTTTAAAAAATAATGAAAGAGAAGGAACATGAAAGATGATGACTATGTTGAGTTGATAAACTAAATTGAAAATGTAGACAGCTCAATGGAATATTTAAATACATGTTCCTCACAAGTGTGAATTTGTGGTATTCTTTTCTTCTTTTCAGTAGTTTCTCAGTTCCAGTCCCCTTTTCACCAGTTGAATCATTTCTCCACTGAAGTTAATAAATGACCTGCTTTTGGATACTTTTCATTAAAAAAAAAAAAAAGTGTTTGCTGATGCCTTTTCCATATATCCCAGATGGTTAATATCAGACTGCAGAAGGAGCCTGAAGGAACATATGTGACCCAGAAAACTTCTAAATCAAGTCTGCTTAGAAATACTAAGCTGTTATGCCCAGCCTCTTTGCTTCACTGGACTTTGCAAATAAAATGAAGGAATGAAGATAAGAATAAATGATCTATTTCTTGTATGTCGGGGGAGCAGGGAGAAAACTATTTTACACATTACTGAAGTTGTCATCAGAAAATCTGGTATCAGGATTTCCCTTCCATTCTGAGTGAGTTGAGCATGTGTGTGAATGTGTGTGTGTGTGTGCATCTGTGTGTGTGAGATGGTACTGCAGCAGATGAGCAACATGGACCTAATTTGAATGTGGTTGTCTCTGAAGTATTTTTTTGGTTTATATGAAGTATATTCATAACCATTGAGAAAATGCTGAATTTGTCAATTATTTTTAACTCTTTGAAGTCTCAAACCAAAAACCAAAACCAAACTCACTGCTCTCAAGTCGATTCTGAGTCATAGCAACCCTACAGAACAGAGTAGACCTGCCTCATAGGGTTTCCAAGGTTGTAATCTTTATGGAAGCAGACTGCCACATCTTTCTTCTGAGGTGTGGCTGGTGGCTTCAAACCGCCGACCTTTCAGTTAGCAGCCGAGTGCTTAACCACTGTGCCACCAGGGCTCAGGGAGTATTTATTTTATTATTAAATGGCAGGACCTAATTTGGAGCAACATGAGGTTTCAAAAGTAGAGACTATTATCACTTTTTCTCTTAGTCATACAACTTCTGCTTTTCTCAAAATGCGTTTGAGAAGAGAAAATTGTTGTTACTGTTGTTCATTGCTGTTGATTCCAATTCACAGCGATTTCATATGTGTAGACTAGAACTACTTCATAGGGATTTTCAAGGTTGTGACCTTCCGGAAGCAGATCAGCCAGCCTGTCTTCTGAGGAGTACCTGGGTAGGTTTGTCTAGTAGTCAGGCACTTAACCGTTTGTGCCACCCAAGGACTTAAAGTCATTAAAATAGGAAAAAAAATTAAACCAGCGAGTATTTTCATTTTGAAATGAACAGAAATATAAAGCTCATGTGTTCCTCCCTTCTTGTACATTTTTTGGTGTCATCTGTCTGAAATGAGGATATGCTTTGCATCATTGCCATAGCCAAAGAGTAGCCTGGACCTCCTGTAATTTCTACCAGTTCCTTCTAAAGCCACCAAATAACATACAATTTAAGAAAACAAGTGTTCTTGCTTTGCAAAAATCAGCTTCAAGATGACTCCCTAGACCTTCTTTCAATCCATTTGCTGCTTCTAAATCCCTGCTACTGCAGAAATTTTGGAGCTTACACAGTTGTCTATGGTAGGGGTGATCAAAATAATTCTCCTGTAAGAGGCTTTCTGTAGGAGCAAAAGATAGGAAAAATCTGGAGGAGAGAGACTGCTTGAGGAGTGGCTTTGGAAGGAGGTTTAGCCAGAAAATTTCAAGATTTGAGGGCCTAGGAATGTAATTCATCAAAATCATTTGGTGAGAGGTACGAGGAAAGCAGAGTAGTGAGCTCTGGCGTATATATCCCTTTCCTACCTTCACTTTTAAAAATTAAATATGTTATTTAATTTACTAACGTCATAGTGGTTGCAAAGAATTGTGAGGTATACAAAAAGATCAATAAGACTCAGTTTAGAAGACATGGAAGATGCTAAGAATGCCAGCGCCTCCACAGGGTCTCATGGGTAAGGCCGGGAATCAGAATGAGGTGGAAACAAAGGGAACCCTAAGGAAGTTAGAGAACTGAGGCATTAGTCCATATCCCCTGAAAAGCAGCAAGATGGGGTTTTAAAAATGTAATAAATTTATTAGTGGAAATATCTGTGAGCAAAAATGGGGAGGTGGGTGGGAGAGTCATTAGATCACAATGAAGGTTTGACCCTGAATTATGCCCCCTTGTTAAGATTTGAAGTGTCCCCCCAAAATTGTGTCAACTTGGCTAGGCCATGATTCTCAGTATTGTGTGGTTGTCCACCACTTTGTGATCTGATTGATGTGATTATCCTATGTGTTGTAAATCCTAATTTCCACCTGTGGTTAATGAGGGAAAATTAGATTATGTTAAAGAGGATTAGGGTGAGATGCAACACCTTACTCAGGTCACAGTCCTCATCCTATGTAAGGGGAGTTTCCCTGGGGTGTGGCCTGTATCACCTTCTATCTTACAAGAGATAAAAGCAGAGAGAAGCGAACAGAAAGATAGGGACCTCCTGCCACCAAGAAAGAAGAGCCAGGAGTGGAGCATGTAGCATGTCCTTTGGACTTGGGGTCCCTGTGCTGAGAATCTCCTAGACCAGGGGAAGATTGATGACCAGGAACTTCCCCCAGAGCTTACAGAGAGAGAAAGCATTCCCCTGGAGCTAGCACTCTGAATTCGGACTTCTAGCCTTCGGTTTAGTGAAAGAGTAAATTTCTGTTTGTTAAAGCCATCCACTTATGCTATTTCTGTTGTAGCAGCACTAAATAAGACACTGCTGCAATCAGAGATCGAAAGGAACTTTCTGAGGGCCACTACACCTCACTCACCTACTGCCCATATTACCCCCTGCATCTCAAAATCTATCTCCCAGGTTAAAGAATAAGACAAATTATTTTTCCAAGGGGAGTGAAAACTTAGTCTTGGTCCAGATTCCCTCCCTTCTTCACTCCCTTCTTTCCTTTTCTGAAAACACTGACTGGGCACCAAATGTGTGACAAATTCTGCAGGAAACGCTTAGATAATATAGGGGTTCAAGCTGGTAATGCCACAGGAAGGGTTCTGTAGGCAATAATGGTACAGACCGTTTATAAACTAGAAGTTCCAGACTTTAGCTACTATTTTAGACAGTTTAATTGTTGCTTTAGGTAACTGGTGAGTTTATTGTGTTTAAGTTCTTGTGAAGCAGATTCGCTAGAAATGGCTAGATAGAGGATGATGGGCTTGACCAAGTGAATTGGGGTTAAGATATTCTAAGTAGGAGCTCAGTCAGAAAACCAAGACAGTTTTCTAATTATTTCCCAAAGTGACCACAGATTTTCCAGAATAATTTCTAGCGTACTTATTTAACACATGTGTAACCTTCAATTCTAGCTGTTTGTAGGCAAACGAAAATGTACCTCCAAACTGATTGTGATTTCTTCCATTGTATTATGTTATTTTCCACATATAATTTAACAATTTCTTTATAAGCTAGTGGCCACCCATGAAATAACAGCAAATGAACAGCTAGATGCAGGTAGAAAAGCTAAAAGATGTCTTTACTGCTTCTTATCTACTTTGTACTGTCTTAGAGCATTTAAAATAAGAGTAACAAACTCAAAAGTCTTCAGAGCTAATGGACTAAAGCAGACAAGCAGTGGGAACTATGGTCCTGTCTACAGGAACAGCTAGATTTTAGCTCCAGGTGACTGTTGTCGTGCAGGAGTGTCGTACAAGTGCTTTGGATAGTATGAAATTTTCAGAGATGTGTATCTCCATTTTATGTGTAATCACTCAATTTTAAAATGTTGGCCCATTAACAATATCACCAACAACCTCAACAACAACAAAGACACAGAAATGACAAAAAAAATAACTATATCTTTATTGCAATTTAGAACTATAGGTCTGTAGTTCTCAAATTTTTATTTGAAGGTTAAATAAGTAAGCATTGAATCATATATTAAGTTTTCTAAGAGTTAGTCTTATTTTACCATCATAATTATATTTCCTTCAGGTTCAGGGATCTGGTCTTAAATTTCTGCATCTGCTACACTAGTGGGTGGATATATAGGAAGTACTGAATGAATATTAGTTGACTAATTAAGGTCAAGATACAGAGTTGAAATTATTCGTTCAACAGATGACACAAATAGCCAAGTTTAGAAAGATACCTGATCCCACATTCAACTGGTGATTGCATACATCAGTATTTCTTTTCTTCATTTGGAAAAATGATATTATCATTAAAAAGCAGTGTTGCCTACAGTATCACCAACTTAGAAACTGGTTTTACATAAAAAGACATAGACTATCTGCTTAGATATCTTTTACGTGATTTCATCTTTACTGTTGTCAAGATTTCATACATGTAATGGAAAAGTTGACAAAATTAGAATTGTAGACATAAAATACGGATAACCCATGGCCCAGTGTTATTATTCCTTAAATATAAATTCATATTAGTTTTTCTTTTTGCCTGAATTCACAAGACCTCTAGATTAAGACTATTTTGACTGACTCTGCATATTTAATTTTACAGCTTACTTGGTTGGAGCAGAGGGAGACTGAAAAATGCTACCATGTCTCAGTGCTGATGTTTTGTTCACAGTAACCTTTGGACATACCACTGTTACTTGGCCTACTTTTATTATGTTCATTTTTCCTCTATAAACTTTCCAGTCCCTTGGCCACCCCTCTCTGCTTTGGTCCCTGTGGAAGATGACCTAAAAGAGTAATGAGAGCAGCAGGAGGTGGCTGACTAAATCACAGAGGTTTTGGGGAAAGTGGTTTTGCTCCTTCTTTAACTTTCTTAATAATATATGGTTGGCATGTAATCTACCCTTCAACAGAAGGAGAAGAGGAAACAGTATGCAAATCTGGGTCAAAAAAGGAGATTTTGACAATGTCTTTTATGCTCTTCTGCTCAAATGATCATCTCTACAAAATACAGAACAACAGAGGTTCTTTGCCCTTGAGACTAATTCCAATTAATAATGTCATTGATTGGAGTAGAGTAATAATATTCAATGAGAAAGCTCTCTACAAATCAACTGTAACCAGGCTAATGGATAAAATTAAGAATAATGCCTCTATTTCAGAGGGAGTTTCCTTCCTTGTTTAAAGATTTTAATTACTAGAAGAAATGTATTAATAACTGGTCTCTCCTCTCTTTTCCTATCTTTCTTTTTCTCCTCTCTCTAGATAGAAAAGCAGAGACTAGGAAACCAGATCAAAATGTCTAATATTCATAGTTTCACATTCCTGTTTTTGAAATGCGCTTTTTCTTCGCTATAAGCACACAGTCATGTGTGTGCTCAGGTGTATCATAGGACTCTGCTACCAAGCTGACATTTTTTACACATGGTTGGGCCAGCTGAAGGGACTTACCCTTTACTTGACAATTCTGTAAAAGACACTAGTCCACTTACAACAGCAGCTTGGTAAAGGTGAGTGGCAAAGAAGTTAACGGTTTTCTATTGTTCTCTAACCAGAACATCTTTATCCATTGATATTGTTGTTAGGTGCCCTCGAGTCAGTTCTGACTCGTAGCGACCCTCTGTACAACAGAACGAAACACTGCCCAGTCCTGTGCCATTCCCACAATTGCTATGCCTGAGTCCATTGTTGCAGCCACTATGTCATCCATCTCATTGAGGGTCTTCCTCTTTTTTGATGACCCTCTGCTTTACCAAGCATGATGTCCTTGTCAGGTGACTGGTCCCTCCTGATAACACGTCCAAAGTATGTGAGACGAGGTCTCGCCATCCTTGCTTCTAAGGAGCATTTTGGCTGTACTGCTTCCAAGACAGATTTGTTCATTCTTCTGGCAGTCCCTGGTATATTCAATACTCTTTACCGACACCAATGTATGTGTCAATTCTTTTTCTGTCTTCCTTATTCATTGTACAGCTTTCGTTTTAGCCATTAGGGACCCACAATCCAAAGGTGTTTCCAACTAGAAAACTCTAAGCACTTAACCAAGTTGCTGCTTTCAGCTCTGGTTTTTTTGGGAGAGGATTTTCCTCCTCCCCCCTGCCCTCCATCTTATCAAGGATATGTTTCATTTTATAATTTTGTATCTCAGTATTGTTTCAGTATATTCTATTGTCCTCATCTATACAATTTTATTTGGTGCTCCTCAGCTTTTAAAAATATATTTTACAATTTATCTTTCTAATTTTTCTAGCTTTTAACTTATTTTTATCATAATATTTTGTTTGTTTATTATATATCCTACCCTTTTCAATTTATTTCTTTGTACATTTCATTGTTTTAAAAATATAAATAATTTTATTGACTTTATCTCACATATTCTTAATTTCTTTAATTTTTTTGTTTTCAGTCTCTACTCTTAGTCTTATTTCTTTTATTTTACTTATCATGTAATGGTTTTCAATTTTGATTTTGTGGAATGGAACTATTTTTGTCTCTTTAACTTTGGCAGAGCCCTTTCAATATCTATTATTGTCTATTAATGGACTATAATCTTTAAGGACTGAGACCATGAAATGGAGTGAATAAGTTCTCTTGGTGATCTTTTATTGCCTGGGTATTTACTGAAAATTTTTTAGATTAATAGAGACTTAGCCCTCACATGACAGTTATTTTTCAGATCAGTTTCATATATAGAGAAAAATTGAACAGAAAGTACAGAGAGTTTCCATATACTCGTTTCCCCCTCAGTTTTCTCCATTATTAATGCACTGAATTAATGAGATAAATTTGTTACACAAAATGAGCCAATATTGGTAGATTATTGTTAAAGTTTACAGTTTACATAAGGGTTTACTCTGTGTTGTATAGGCTTATGCATTTTGAAAAATGCATAACATTAAGTGGCCAGCATTACAATATTATACAAAATAGTTTAACCACACAAAAATGCCCTGTGCTACACTTATTCATCTCTTTTACCCTCCCCTTAAGCCCACTGAACTTTTTACTTTCTCTGTAGTTTTGCCTTTTCCAGAATGCCACATAGTTGAAATTCTACAATATGTCCCCTTTTCAGACTGGCTTCTTTCACTAAGCTATATGAATTTAAGATTCTTCTATGAATTTTCATGTCTTAATAGCTCATTTCTTTCTATTACTGAATAATATTCCATTGTATGGATGTAGCACAGTTTGCTTATCCATTCACCTATTGATCGCTTTCACTTTTTTGTAATTATGAATAAAGCTGATATAAAAATTCACGTGCAGGTATTTGAGTGGACATGAATTTTCAACTTGTTTGGGAAATAGAACCAAAAATATAAGTAGATCCTAGATTTATATGTAACAAGCATATATATCAGTTATTATATTCCTGTCATAGTTCTAAGGTCTTTTAAAATATTTACTTGTTTATTTTTCATAAACTGTAAGGTAGGAATCATTCTTATCTGAGTTTTTCAGGCAAAAGACTGAGGCATAGCTATTTAGTGGACAGACCATTTGGGGTCAAAATCTGTGCTCATAATCCTCACACTGTACTTCTCTCAACCTATAAAGGAGGTCTCTTTTACTCAGCCCTTTAATCCAAGAATTAAATGCTTACATATTTGTTGAACTGAGGCTGCTTCCCAGACATATTCCATTTTCTCTATCCATTCATTCCTTCATTCACTCTTTCTCTCAACACATAGTAATTGATTACCTATTATACATCAGACTTTGTAATAGTCATAGGGAGAGAGAACAAATGAAACAATGTCTTTACCCTCAGCAAGCTACCTTGCTTGTTTGCTTTTTTTCTGTCTTTGTGACTGTCTTTTCTTCCATTTTTTCCTTTGTTTTAATGCTTAAAAAATCACTAAAATATAACAGATATGTAGTTTGTAGAGTAAGAATAGAATGAACACCTATGTACCTACCACCAAATTTAAGAAAGAGGAAATTACCACAAAACTTAAGCCTTTCTTTTTATCCAGGAGATAATCACTGTTCTGTGTTAATCATTGTGGTTATGAACTCTTGTTCTTTGGGAGTTTAATTGTATGAAATTTTTAAAGTGCTTCTCTAAGTGTATTTGGATTTTCCTTTCCCAAGTGCCCAGGGAGTCTATCAAGCCAGGACTATGTTAAACTTTTGGTTTCGGTTATTTGGGGCCACGTTATTGGTAGAAATTCCATCCTTAAACCAGTGAGTGCCAGCTGGTTGTCAGAAGTTCCCTGGGGAGAGTATTTCCTTTCTTTGTCAAATTTCACTAAGACCCAAGGACAAGACTGACAAATATTCCTACTGTTTTTCTCTGCAGGGTATTTTTTTTTTTTTTTCCTTTCGTAGTGTGCCTACTGCTGCATCATCATTCATGGATCCTAACTTTGTATGGTGCTCTCCAACTCCAGCCTGCTTCTTTTAGCTTTTTTCCCCCTCTGATATATATATTTAAAATCCAGGCTTAAAAGGTGTCAGGGATCAGCAGATATCTCTAGCTCAAAAGCCTACTCAACTACTGCAGTGTTGCTTATCATAAAGGATTCATGCCATCACATCACTCATGGAGACCAGAAACTAAATAGTCTTTATTCTTAACTTCTATCAGTTTGGTGGTTCTCTTCTCACACGATTTCTCAAAATATGCAGTTACCCAGTTGACTGTATCCCTGGAAACAATTAAAATCACTTTGCTAACAGTGTCACTAAAAAATTGTAAAGTTCCAGTTAAGAATTAAGTTCCACTCCGAATGGTGACCCTGATAAGTTTGAATTCCTTAATCACTCAAGGTATCTACAAATACATTCCCATATGTAAGAATTCATAGTTAAATCATCTTAGTTTTAAAGAGATATTCCTTGATTACCCCAAAATATAAAATTATTACCTATAAGTGTTTAGGAGTCCTGGTGGTGCAGTGATTAAGAGTTTGGCTGTTAACCAAAAGGTCAGCGGTTTGAATCCACCAGCTGCCCCTTGGAAATCCTATGAGGAGGCAGTTCTACTCTGACCTATAGGATCGCTGTGAGTCAGAATCGACTGGATGCCAATGGGTTTATGAGGGTTTAACTACAAGGAATTTTCCTTTTGCCAAATTCCAAATCTGACTTCTCTGCATTCTTCTGCATTTTCTGGAATGCAGTTGTTATCTATAACTATTCCACAACTGTTATATCTTCCTTTAAAGAAAAATTTGTATGCAGCAACATGTGATTGCATCTTTACTTAATTTCTTCTTGGCTATTGAGTCTATTTGAAGTAACTAATTGTAATCCCAGTATAAATCTGTATTACTGATGTGTGTGTGTGTGTGTGTGCGCGGAACAGACTTACAATTTAAAAGAACTGCAGGGGAAACCACTAAAAATAGCACCAAAGAACATCAAATACCTAAGAATACATCTAACAAGATAGCTGTAAGACTTTCTACGCTGAAAACTACCAAACACTACTGAGATAAACTAAAGAAGAACTTCATAAATTAGGGATATATCATGTTCGTGAATTGGAAGATTCAATATTTTAACCATGTCTTGGAATGTCAATTTCCCCCACATTGATCAGTGCCTTCGATGTCATGCCAGTCAAGATGCCAGAAAGTGATTTTTTTTTAGCAGAAATGGACATATAGTTTCTAAAATTCATATGAAAAGTACAAGGTATTAGAATGACTAGGACAATTTTGAAGAAAAAGAACAATGTTGAAAAACAGTGTCAGATGTTAAGATCTATTATAAAAAAAAAAACTATAGTAATTAAGAAAACATGATATTTGTGCAAGGATAAACAGACTGACCAATGAAACATAACAGAAAGTCCAGAAACACATCCACACATATACTCTTACCTGATTTATTACAAGCATGACACTGCAGTACTCTGAGGAAAAGATGTACTTTTCAATAAATGGTGCTGAGTCAATAGAATTCAGTTGTTATTCCCATGGTCATGTGTAGAATTTATAATCCCTTAATGTATCAAGTAATAATGCATTTAAGAGCCATTTATGAAACAAATATGAATTCTTGTCTAAGAACTGTTTAATGACATCTTCTTGTAAGTTCAAGAAGGTATCAGCATCAAACCTTGCAGAATGGGTATCAGGAGTTTGGAAGAATATTTCTGAGACAACGGTGAAGCATTTATAAGAAATGCTGCATTAGCAATATGTTTGATGAGGCAGAAGATAATATTTTGTGGGAAAATCTCAGGCATTGGTGACTGAAACAAAAATGATTCTGAGTGAAAAAGTATCTGAATATAAAGAAGTTTTAGGAATCCTTAACCAATTTATTTATACTCAAGATTGTCAAAATTGATATGTAATATTTGTTTAAATAAATAATATATATATTAATGAGTATAATAAATATTAAATAAGAAAGCTCTAGCATAGTTACTTGGCAGCTTGTTTTTTGTTATAAACAAAATAACAGTGCATCTTACACTAGATAGAATTTGGATTCAAAGAAATACTGTCTATGAGTCTGGATCTCAGGAGGGAGATTCAGTCTAAGCCTGGCATTTGTTAACATATAGATGATAAATTTTAGTAAGTACCATCTCTTAGAAAAAACATATAGTGCACAGGCATTTAAGGGATGGATAAAAAAAAATCTGCATGTAAAGGCATGGTCAGAGAAGTCGAAGGAAATTAGGACAGTCATGAAGTCCAAGGAAAGAAAGGCAGTGATCAGCAGTGTCAAATATTCGTGAAAGTTAAGAAAGAAAAGGATGAAAGGAATTTGGTTGAAGTTACTTGGAAATAAAAATCATTAGAGACAAGATTAAGAAACCCAGAGACTTATGTACTAGAGTGATCACCAACTTGAACATTTAAAGTCATCCTGGATGACAGTGGAATTTGAGTTAGAGAGGATGGTTATGAGTTATATGTCAGTGTGCTGAGAATTGTTAAAGACGGGTTAAGACGCAATGGAATGAGAACTTTTATAAGCGAGCAAAACGCTCCTCTGGAAGTGGTAGAGAGGTAGAAGCTAATGCCAACTCTAGGCTCTGGATGTGTATATTCTTTGATAATTTATCCTGCAATTTTCTTGATGAAGCAACCCATTGTGTGTGTGTGTGTGTGTGTGTGTGTGTGATGTGTGAGTAGACATCAGTGTTGTTATACTCCTTTGCACATGAAATTCAACCCATGTTTTGTGGCAGTCACTGTTTTTTTTTTTTTATTTTAATATAGAAATGTGGCTACTTACGATTTTTTTTTCCTTTCATGAGTTACCTTCATGAAGACAAGAAATGAACCATCTTCCTCATGAGTTTAAAATGTAGACAACTTAGAATATATCTTTCTTTTTTCAAAAAATACATTAGTTCAGGCTGTTTAAAGCTGAATTTTCTAGGACAGCTGTAAATGAGAATGATAATTTATTAATTCTTATTTATATTTTTTATTTATGGCAGATTTACTTTCCAAATTGACTTCCACTGGCATCTCAATATTCTGTCACAGAATCATACATGTACATTTGTGTGCACACGGGTGCATGTGTATGTAATTCTGCTTCAATATTGTCTCTCTCAGAAAACTTCCCAACACCCAAAGGATGTGCAATCATTTGTGATTTTGATTACCCATCCATTATTTTCCTCTACTGGTATGAATTATCATGGGTTTAATTTATTTTTATTTTACATTTCTTTGAGCTTCCCATATTGAAATAGTTGCCTGTCACCTAAGCAATTGATTTATTCTAGTTTCATGTGGTAGAGCATGAAAATCAAGATTTTTTTCTCTTTTTCTATATATATGTATACATATAGATAGATACACACATATAAGTGTGTGTACGTATGTATATGTATTTTTGTTGTTATTTCAATAGCTTTGCAAAAGATTTGTTTTGTTGGTGTTTAAATATTGGTGATGGTGGTACTTTGATTTTGGCCAAATATTTTGTTGATCTTCTTACCCACAAGTTAAAATTATCTACAGAAAAGGAGAAATCATTTTTCTTGAAAATACTTGATAAGGCTTACTGTATGACAATGGAGTAAATGCTACTCTGTCCAAGCTTACATGTTTTACCATGACATTTGTGAATGTTTTAGGTAAGAAGCTGTCTCAGTGAATTTAATCGGGAAGAAATCACCCGGAAAATAACACTTCTTAGCCCATAATCCATTGCCCCTCCTCTTTAGTCCTACAGTAAGATAGTCTGACATATATTTTGTACCTTTCCAAAAACCATGTCTTGTATTTGGGGGTTATTTGTAGCTGCAGACAGGTAATAATAAGAGATTCTTTGGTTTCCCTGTCTAACCTATTACAATAGAAAGTTGTCCAGAAGTAAACTCCAGTTCTCTTCTGTCAGGTTGCATTACCGAGCTTGGTGTACAGACAGGAGAGATGAATGTGACAACATGGACTGGAGGTGGTGGAACATAAATCAAGTTCAATTGATCACTTATTTCAGAGGAGAAACGAATCCTCCACAGAAGCAAGCAACAGACTCATACTGCTCGTGTTTACAGAAAGGCATAGTGAACTGTGTTTTGTGTGGGTGTGTGTGGTGTTGCCTCAGGGCTGATGACTGACTAGATCATTCTCCCTTTCAGCCCAGTCTACAGATCCATTTGAGAATCCAGCATGTACATCCCACGAGATTTGGGTGCTTCTGGAGTAACGTTGCCTTGGGACCGTATTTGATCCTCTCTTTAGAGTTTTTGTATCTTGACTCAGCTCTTTCGAACTTCAAATATTTAATATTTTTATTTCAAAGTAATTCAAGTCTTTCTGTTTATATTTTGCAGACAGCATAAGGGAGACACAGTCCACAGCAACAAATGTTTTACTGTGATTTCCTTACCTCACCCTTTTCCTTCTCCCTCTGCTATAGACAAGCAATATCTGGTATGTCTCCTTCTACTCTTTTTTCATGATTATATATAAATATATAGTTTCTGTTCGCACTGCTTTATATAAATTGGTCCATATTATATACATTTCTCTGCATCTTAGTTTTGTCACTTAAAATATATTATGTAAATATCTTCAGCTAACTGTCACAGGTGTGAAGATACATGGTATGAAGATATACTAATTTATATAACAATTATCATTTGGTAGCTCTCAGTTTGTTTCCAGGTGTTTGGTTCTGTTTTATTTTGTCCCTAAAAACATTGTTGTGATAAACGTTCTTGCTCCTATGATCTTATGTACTGACATTTTTATTTTTATAGGATAAATTTCCAAGAATGGGATTACTGGGTTGAAGGTTGTGTATATTTTTAATTTTAATAAATATTATTAGATGTCTTTCCCCAAAGTCTGTAACAAATCTTATTTACACTGGCAATATATGAAACATATTTTCACCTATACTCTGCCAGCAATGGGTGTTAGCATTTTTATATTTTACCAATCTTAATGGTAAAGGGAAATCTCATAATTACCTTAATTTTTACTATTTTACTATTTATTTACTATTACATTTTACTATTACTGAGGTTGAGCCCTTTTATAATCTGTGAATTACCTTTTCAGCATCTTTGCCTATGTTTTGATGTTTTTTCTATGAAAGATTAAAAAAAAAAATCAGATAAAAGCCCAAGCTTCAGGAGTTAAAAAGAAATATACAAAATAAGACTGAAACTGACAGTTACCATAAGAGAGGGAGAGATAAGTCACTGCCCTCCCCAAAGGAAACACTCCCTCACTCCTGTTTCAGTGACCAGGTTGGTTGTGGCAGGAACAATCAGTTGTAATTTGTTGTGAAAGTTACCCTCAATTATGGAAAAAAAGCCACATTATAGTCTAAAACTAATACTACAAATTCATTGCCTTGTATTTCTGAATTCAGTGAATATCATTAAGTCTCTTTATTGTAATGCTTTCTTGGACGCTCTCTCTTTTTATATATACATACATACCATGACCATTCCTAAATTATATATTTCCTTAGAGTTTTTACTATTAGTATTTTAATAAGCCAAAATATGAATTTGTTCCTATTTTTTACATTGAATATGTATGCATAAAAATTGCATACGGAGATTATGGCCAAGACATCATACAAAAACAAAGGCATATGTTATGATAATTAGAACATACTCTTTGTTCTACAGTTGCCAAATGCCAAGGTTCTCTATTACATTATTTTATTCATTCCTCAGATGAATCCAGTGATAGGTTTTGTCATCCCTATTTACTATTACGGAGCCCTGGTGGTGAAGTGGTTTAGAGCTCAGGCTGCTAACCAAAAGGTCGGCAGTTCAAATCTACCAGCTGCGCCTTGGAAACTCTATGGGGCAGTTCTACTCTGTCTTATAGGGTCATTATGAGTTGGAATCGATTTGAGAGCAAACAACAACAACAACAGTTTAATATTACAGAACTGAGGTTTAGAGAGGTTACTTGTCCACAGGCATATAGTTTATAAGTGTGCAACCAGATCTGGGATTCTGACCTGGGCAATTTGACTTCGTACCCTGTGTTTTTAACTCCATCAGTGTAGGTTTGGTCTTGAGCTGTCCAAGTCATGAGATATGTAGTCCAATACTCCAAATTTGTTTATTTGTTTCTTTCTCTCCTCCTTTATTCTCCTTTAGAATTGAAGTAAAGTAAAATATTATTACCTCACATTTTTATATAAAGCATTGTTAATTGTCCATTTAATTTTCAAAATAACAGAAGAAGATAAAACTTATTTAAACATCTCTTTTTCTAGGGATATCAGAGGCCCATTATTTAGCCTCTTCAATTTTATGTTTCCCACTGTCTAGAATTAGAATATCTACCTCATAAAAGTATTGGTGTATTTAAAATACATAATACATGTAAAACATATAATATAAAATACTACCATACAGATACTGTTAGGTGTCATTTAGTTGATTCCAACTCTAGTGACCCTATGTACAACAGGATGAAACACTGCCCAGTCCTGCATCATCCTCACAACCATTGTTATGCTTGAGCCCACTGTCACAGCCACTGTGTCAATCTATCTCCTTGAGGGTCTTCCTCTCTTTTGCTGACCATCTACTTTACTAAGCCTGATGTCCTTCTCCAGGGGGTGATCCGTCCTGATAACATATCCAAAGTATATACAGACAGGGAGTAGTAAATTTTAGTTTCTTCTTTTGGCAGTCAATCTTTATTCTTCTATATTACAGGTATTTGTGTGCACTCTTCTTTTTTCAACCGCAATATGATATCCTTGAGGGTTAGAATTTTGTGTATTTCTCTAATTGAATTTTTCATAATGGCTAACACAGCACTTACTACTTGTCAGGTAAACAATGAATGTCTAGCATGAAACGTAATTGAATCTAGTAAAATTCCTTGTAATGTTCTAATGTTCTTACATGTATAGTTTTTGGTTCACTAGGTAATCAATTAGAGTGAAAGTATTTGCATTTACCCACCCCACCAATGGAATATGCTTTATTGGGGTAGACAGAGTGGGCAGCTACTTGGTCATAGTGCCAGAAATCTTACTCTTAGCTATCCCTTTCTCATATAGAGGGAATCCAGTTTCTTCAGTCCTCTGATGAATACAAATACGACTCTATGGAGGTAAACAAAGTAACCCGTATATACTGTTAAAACTTCAACATGAATTTGATTATCTTTTTCTTACAGTGCTTATGAGATAATGCAAATAAAAGTGTTGACTTTTTAAGGAAACCCAAAACCAAACTCTAAGATTACAACATGATTTTCAATTTAGGGATGAGACTCTGAGGAACCACTGTGATGTACATAGTCTGGGGTGGGAAAGGAGGAAAAAAGGGCAAAGACACCATAAAATGAAAGAAGGGTGCTGATAGGAAAAATGAGACACCCACACACACCTCAAATTTATACCAGCTGTCCAGTTATGCTTATAGCTTGATCTAGGTGTTTTCCTTGCTCTATGCCCTTTTACTTTGTTTTCTAGACTATTTTTTCTTCAATAGATTGCCTCCGCATAATTTGCTGGTGACCTTGCATGAGCTTTAATAGTGATGGGCTCTTTATTCTTTCAGGAAACACTTACTTAGAAGCTCTTACATAGCAAATACTGATGATACAGAAATGAGTCAGTTAGCATTATTCTCAAGGAGCTCAGAGCCACTAGAAAAGAAACACTACATTTCTGTCTTTTAACAGTAGTGGTAGAAATGGCAGACTAGGAATATTCTGAAAATCAATTAAGAAAACAAAAATGAACAAATGCTTTTGAAATAACAAATAAGGCCTAGTAATTCTTGATGTGTATTCTGTAATGTTCTGAGTAGCTAGAATTCATAGGGAAACTTTCTCAACTAAAATGGTAAACAATGAAGATAAAATGTATGCTTTTCTCTCTTTTGAAAAAATTATGATGGGAGGTAGATTAGACCTTAGAAAGGCAAACATTGCAAGGAAATTGCTTCTTGCAAAACTTTTATCTACTAGTGAAGGGGCTGCTGCTGTGGTCAAAAGCCATGCAAAAAATATTAGTTTCCAAATATATGTAATTGACAAAAAATTCAATTCTAATTTCAGTTGAAAGCTGTGCTTATTCTGACACTGCTCTAAATCCCTATTGCCATGGAGTTGAGAGATTGAAGAAAAACAGCTCATAAATGATATTTTGCTGAAATTGCTCTAAAGGGATTTTACTCCCCAGTGGATTTTTTTGCCAGGTGTTATGCACATTTATTTGGAACAGATGTTCTATGGCCTGCTCTTCTCAAATGTCACAGTAACTCTGGGCATCCTTCCCTGAAATCACTTTTTCTCTGGCCTGGGCCTCCCAGCTGGGGAGTAAGGGAGACAGGGTTCAAACCCATGTTTGGAAGGACTCCGAAGTCTTTCCACTTCAGCCTAGTGAATTATCCAGATGATACCACTTGCCTCTTTTCCTGCTCTTAGTAAAACTTATTCTAGGTTCTTTCTGTCCTCTGCAATGTGGAGTAATACATTCTTCTCAGGGTTATTGTGAAGATCAAGTAAGAAAAATACATATCCCCCCACCCACCCCCAACACACGTATTTACAACCTAGCATATAATAGCTCACAGTACATTTTGAATTTTTTAATTTGTTCTGGAAAACAATTAGGCAGTGTTTTTGTAGTGATGGCCTCTCTGTTACAAGGAGATTGGAAGGACCTGAGGAGTGGGTTGACTTGTTCATTACCGTGTCTCACCATGGAAAGAGTAACATCTTACCAAGACACACAAAAAGTTCCATAGATAAGGGCTGACTATCAGTGTAGATATTGTCTGAGGACCTGCCCAGTATAACAGAGATTGGGTAAGTGGTGGTGGAGTTTCCAGATCTCTAATCATATTAGGGAAAATATTTTTAAAAGGGAAGAATATTATTAATGATTTGTGTCATCCACATCTAAGTATTTCTCCCTGGTCAGAATTTGTGAAAATTTTCTGACTTGCCTATACTTGTCTGAAAACTTTCATCATCAGCTTTTTACTGAATTACCTTCAAGTAGCTTATAAACCCTGAGAATCAAGTTTAGAAAAGAATGACCCAATGACTATTGGGTAAGTTTTTACAAATTTTATTTTATTTTTTTATAAAGAGGCACCTGAAGCATTACCAAAACTGATATTTGGAGAGTCATATTGGTGAAATGACAGTTAGGAAAGAGAAATTTTTATTTAATCTGGCTTATGCAAGAAAGAGGGTGAAATATATGATATTGTTACATAATCTTCAATCTTACGATTTTATTTAGATGATTGAAGTTTATGGTATTATTATAGACATTCAGATTATTTTGTAACCTAATCCCAAACCATAATTCTATACAATTCAAAGACAATCAGACTCACTTAATTTTACCCATCTTGGGGCAAAAGAAAGAACACATTTGTAATATTATTTAATCTTACATTAGATTTGGTTAAAATTACTTAATTCAGTAGTATTTTAATTCATTCAGTTTGAGAAAAAGATACCTCTGTTGTTAGGAAATATACTACTTTGTACTTCAGTCTAAATTATGACTGAGGCAGAGATGCCACTTAATCCTAGTTTCATGTGGCAATTTTATTTCTAATAAATAGCCGGCATGATTTGCTTAAACCAGTTCATCACAAAAGCAAAAAGGTCAAGTCATGGTTCCTAGGGTTCCTGCTTACCAGCATGAATTGTGAAATCTCAAGAGATGATAAAAATATTCTATGTATCAAGTATCTTCATGTGTCAGAAGAAGCCGTCTACTGGTTGGCTATGGATTAATTCCAGAATGTACTGTTTTTCTCTACAGTTGCAACTTGTTAAGAGCAAGGGCTTTGGAGTCAAATATTAACTCTGCTGCGTAACAATTGTCTGATCTTCAGATAGTTAAGAGACTTCAGTTTTTTTATTTGTAAAATGGAACTAATAGTAAGGCCTACTGCATAGAATTGCTTTGAAGAATAAATAGTCATCCATGTAAATCATTCAGAGCAGGCCTTGGTATGTAACAAATGCCCAATAAATGTCTGAAATTCTTACTGTTGTTGCTTTTATTATAAGGTTAATTCAAGCCCCATGAGGTGTTTCTAGTACCCATATCTTCAGGCTGTTAATTGATGTTACCTGAAAACAAAAAACATGTCTGTGTGCGTGGTTGGGGTGATGATGTGTGTGTGTGTGGAGGGGGGGTGGATGCGGATTTGTGAAGCCAGTGAAAACAAGAGGTTCTAGAATATTCCAAGGTTTGAGAATCTCTCTCATCTCTCTTTTTAAAAACTCTTATGCCTAGGATATCTATGATAGTTTCCTTGCTACCATAGGAAATCCAAGCTATTTTCTATACTTAGGTTGAGCTAGCACCTGCAGACAAGATTTTTATCTTGAAGCCTCCTTTGCACAAGTCCATAGTCCTGAGTAGCATTGACACTTCCAGTAGTTGCCTTGATTTTAGGATCTTCGTGGGAACACCTGTTGTATCATCCAGGGAGGTGTCCGTTTGCCCATTTTACTACCCTGAAGTGTAGAGAGTTCAGAGCTGAACTTTCCCCCTTGCTAGAATTTCCCCACCAGTGGCTGCCAAATAGTTCTTCTAAAAGTTCTTTGAATAATGAAGGTTAAGTTGAAACGCTATTGGAAGCAGAGGAAATGAAACTGAAGAGAAACAGGAAAGCACTTAATTTATCTTATCACAGCGGATAAATTCTCAGGAGGTTGGGTGGTTAAACTAAGGTTTTTTTCTCTCTTCCTTGCCTGTTCAATAAAATAGAATTACATAATATATCTTTGTATAGGTTTTAGCACTTAATAAATTACAGACTCACCAGCCTACTCTTTCCGCAAACAAAATGCATCTGCTCAGTGTTTGGATAGCTCTAAATACTGCAGAAGACAGGAGATGAGTTCTTGGAGTCAGTGAAATAGCTCCCAGATACGGCTAGTCTTTAGAGGAAACTTTCCCTTCAAGTGAGCCTGTCTCATCATTTTTTATCTAAAAGTTCCTCTAGGGGGAAGAAAAAGTTCTCATTCTTATAGAAGGAGAAAACCAGCCAGATTTTATCAGCAAACTAAATAATACAGATATTGGAAAGAAGTAAGGAATAGGTGTCTATAGATTTTCAGCCAAATCAGAAAAGTTATTTGCCACTGAAGATTGTCAAGCTTAAAAGGGAAATACTCTTTAGTATCATAAACAGAAATGTTCTCATTTTTGCTAATAGGTAAATGAAAGTCACATCATGGATCCTTTTCTTTTGCCTGTTTGGAGGCCTAAACCCACACACTCAATGCTCTTGCCACTTATGGAAGGTGAGGGAGTAGAGGGTGTTTTCCTCGTTTTTGCTGGAGGGGAATAGCTGCTCTCACATCACAAGTTTTTGTTGCCCTCGCAGTATCAGAGAATCATATGGACATTCTACCAGTTATGTAGATTGATCATAATTTTCCTTGAATAGACATGTCGTTTTCCATTCTTGAAAGAGCCCTGGTGGTGCAGTGGTTGAGCTCTCGGCTGCTAACCAAAAGGTTGGCAGTTCAAACCTACCAAACGTTCCACAGGAGAACGATGTGGAATGTTTTCCATAAAGATTGCAGCTTACATAAAGATTACAAACTTGCAAACCCTATGGTGCAGTTCTATAGAGTCACTGTGAGTCAGAATCAACTCCACGGCAAAGGCTTTGGTTTGGTATCTGTTCTTGGGCGCTTCGGTTCCTTTCCTGACTAACTTGTACCCAGTTTTATCTTGGGAACAACTGCGTTACATACTGAAATAAAACAAACAAACAAAAAAAACCAAACCTACTGCCATTGAGTCGATTCGGACTCATAGCGACCCTACAGGACAGAGCAGAACTGCTCCATAGGGTTTCCAAGGAGCAGCATTATGAGTCGCAATAAACTCCACGGCAACAAGTTTCTAGTTTCCCTGAAAATATTTCAACACCCCAGGGAGTAACATGCATCACAGATGTGCAGGGTAAGGGGTGAGGCACAATGGCTATTTACATCTGAACTGAGCAAAAGCTGGGCAAGGGATTCACTAGTGAATGCAGGTGTGCAGGTTATTTTTTGTCAGTTCTAATTTCATAAAATGCCTTTTTTTTTTTTTAATCTGCTGTTTTCAGAAAATTTCTGTTTTCCGAACAACAATCAAGGAGCAATCTAAGCTAAAGCTTTTGCTAAAATACCACCTTCTTCCTTGGACAATATCACCAGGAAATTTTATGAGAACACAAGAAGAATATGAAAATATTGCATCATTAGAGCCCATCATCAGGTATCAGTCTTAAAATTTTCTACGAGCATAAAAATAATTCATTAATTTTCATTCTAAGTTGACTAGGCTCTCTTTAAGTTGTATTTCTCACAGATAAGAGATACGTAGGGTTCTATAAGTTTTAAAGTATATCAACCTCATAATTTTTTTAAAAATAAATTAAACCTTTTTTGATTTTTGAAGTTATCTAAGTAATCTAAGTAACCTACTTTATTGGGCAATACTAAGTTTTAAGTGATATTTTCATAAACACTTAACAAAAACTTTCTGTAATAATTTGTTAAAATAAGACTATGCTCAGAATTTTGCATTCAAAATTTTTTCTCTAATTTTAAATTATCTTTATATTTCTTGTCTTAGCTTCATCTCTTGAATTAGCTACAAATGAGGACAAAGGTATATTTTGACAGAAAACTCATTAAAAAGAAACCTTTTGAAAGAAAGCATATTTAGGGATCAGAGATCATTTCAATTTTGTGTAAGTGTAGGGAATCAGAGAACGGTTGGTGGTAGGAAATGAGGTTGGAAAAGAAGTAAGGCCAAGGTAAAAGGTCTTGAAGTCTAGGGAAGCCATTAGAACATCGTTAAATGTAAATAGTTTGGAGCCGAGAAAGTTTTCTAAGGAAGAAAGTGAAAGTATCAAGTTTAATTGCAGGTCACTCACTCAAGTGGCAATACAGAAAATGGAGTGGAACAGGGAAAGGCCATTGCAAAAGTCCAGGAGATTGATACCAAAGGCCTTTGATCTAAGTTATTATTATTAATTTTTCCTGAAGAACTCTTTCTTCAAAGAAAATGTGGCCATTTCTTTTTTCTCTTTTTCAGGTCTTAATCTTTTAAGCAGGACTGTTGCTGAGTCGGAATCGACTCAATGGCAACAGGTTTGGATCGAGGTATGTGAGTGCCCAAAACGCTGATAATCTGTGATGCTCCCTCCTCTGGTTACTCATACATTTGAAAGGGATATGTGAGTTCATATATACATGTATGTGTGTGTGTGTATTAGCTATCCATGATGTAATTTCTTTTTAAATATAACTGTAATATTAGTGATTGAACACAAAAGTGGCGTATGCCATTTTAGCGGAATGAGATGAACTGGATTATAAAGTTTTTAGTGGATGCAAGGTACTAAGATTTTTACTATATACCACATTTTCTACAAAAAGAATATTCCACATATTTTACAGCAAAGAAAATGAATCAGTGAACTTAGTTGTTTCAATAATTAATGTAATTCTGTTGATCTCCCACAAGGAAAAATTGACTTGCACCAATTTTGCTTTAAACAGTTCATTCTTCAGTTTTGATGCTTGTTTCCTAATAAATGGTACAATTATAAATGAACAAATAAAAACATATCATAAAAGAAAATTTAATGATCAGAAAACAAATATTACAACAAATTACTATATTTTCTTTTTAGATGGATCTTTCATCTCTAACATGCTATAATTAAAAATATTTCTTTCTGTCTTTGCTCTTACAAATTCTTCAATGATTTCATCACAATTAAGCTGTTGAACAATAGCTACTTCCATATGTGATAAGGATAATGAATCGAGTCTTTCTTGAATCATTGTTGTATGCTGAAGGTTTTTTTGTCTCTTTAGGGATGAAAATGAGTGTTCTGTTGTGCAGTTTGTGATCATTAAGGTTAGGAGTATGCGTAAAGCAATTTCAACATCGGGAAATATGCACTGTATTTTATCTTCTATTATGGAATCATACATTCCTACGTAAGTAAAATTTGTCTTTCTTGAATCTGTACACTTAGTTCTCATGTAAGAATGAAATTGTCATACTACTCCATAAAGGTTTGTATTTAAGTTATCTGGATAAGTGTGCACTAATTTCTTGGATGTCTTCATGCATTTGTCATCAGGTATATCCACATTGTTTAAGAAGGAAAATGTATTTTAAAGAACATCATACACTTGTGTCCTTCTTTTCATGCAAAATTCAAGTGTGTCAGTGATGGTGTAATGTGTGCTTACGCGAAATTGATCTCTGGCACTCAATGATACTTCTGGAGTACTTCCATCATTTACTTGTTTGTTTCTAATGCTTCTGTGACAGTGAACTTCTTGATAATCAGTATTTGGCAGTATTTGTTTTATTGTGTTTTTAAAATTTTCAAAATCTTCTCTTAAACTATGTAAATACCCTGTTAATGAATGGTAGACATTTGTGCTTGTCTTTAAATTTACTTCTGAATCTTGGAGAGCTTGACTTGTCTGATGAAAATGCTGCAAAATATTATTTCATGTAACCAACATAAATACATACTCTAGTGTTTGCATTTTGTTGGCAATGTTTTCAGCTTCTCTTTTGGTATCTCTTTTTTGTGTGTGGTCTTCAGCAATATTTTCTAAGCCATCTAGAGTCTTGAATGTACTATTCGAGGATTGCACTCATTGCTACACATGCGTTTTCCAACGTGTATTAGAAAGACATTTTAATACTCCATCATTGCCTAAGTATGTTTTAAGAACCGCCCATTGATGAGTAGAGGTTGCAAAAAATATGTAAAGTAACTTAACAGTAGAAAAAAAAATCCACTGCTTCTGGACAACAATTTACTGTGCTATGTCCTACAAGCTTAACTGAATGTACAGTACATAGTATGAAAATGGCATATTCATAATGTTCTAAAATTTTCTGTTGCACACCTTTATAATGCCCTGACATATTGGCAGCATTATCATAGGACTGGCCTCTGCACTTAGAGAAATCAGTTTTGAAAACTTCACATAAATAGTAAAGTACTTAATCTGCAATTTCTTCACCAGTATGACATTTTAAGCTAGTAACTGCGATAAATCACTCGACAGGTTTTCCATCTGTTGCAGGTAAGTATCTTAAAACAATACTTAGCTGATCTGTATGAGAAAGATCAGGAGTGGAATCTACAGATAAACTGAAATATCAAGCTACACTTATTTCACTAAAAATAGTTGATCGAACTTTATCACTTATTAATTTTATTAATTCTTCACACATTTTAGACATATACAATGGGTTGCCCTTTCCTATATTACTGTATTTTGAGATATGACTTGCTAAAACTGGATCAAACTGAGCAACAAATTCAAGGAACCCAAAAGTTTTCCATTTTGTTGGACCCAAATGCTTCATTTCTTCCTCGAAAAGATAGTCCACGTTC
Source organism: Trichechus manatus latirostris (assembly GCF_000243295.1). Taxonomy (NCBI): domain Eukaryota; kingdom Metazoa; phylum Chordata; class Mammalia; order Sirenia; family Trichechidae; genus Trichechus; species Trichechus manatus. The sequence continues at coordinate 29,968,525 of NW_004443945.1, forward strand.
AGCAATTGTTATAATGATAGCAACAACGCATTGCAAAACCGCCTTCCAATAATGATCTTCATTAATTTGTATTTCCAATTCATGAGTTAAGCCAAAGTCATATCTTCAGTTTAAATATGACAACATACAATCTCTATGAATTGAACTGTTTTCATGTTTGTCAATCATATTCGAGTAGTGCCAATTGCTAAGTCCATCCTTAGCAAATTGAGAATTAAATGATTTAGGACTGAATAGTTTGCAAACGAAACAATATACAGAGCCAACAGGTGAAGAGTACAGCATCCACACCTTCTTATAATTTTCGCCATTAGATTTGCACCCTAGAAATATATTCTGGCTACAGAACCTTGTTTGTTTACCATCCAGAAATTTTCGATATGAATTTTCAAATGGTCCACTGTGATGTTGACAATTACTTGGCCTGCTTTAGATCCAATAATTTACATCATTAGAAGGAAAACTGTTCCACAAAGTAGGGTCTGTATTTCTGTTATTTATGGCTTCTGCAGATGTGACAACTGCAGACTTTGAAATAGTTTGACTTTCTACACCACTATTAATTTTTTTTACTACTGCAAGGAATGGATGCAAAATTTGGAACAAATTCTGTTATATTTTCATTGCTATTAGTAATGTCAGTACTAGCCGCACTAGTACAAAGATTTGGACCCATTAAAATCAAGCATTTAAAGGAAGAAATCTCTTCTGATTCATTATGTTTTAAAAAGGAAGTCAATTTTGGAATTGTCTTCAGGGATTCACAAATCCTTTTCTTTTTATCTTTTGTTTTTGACCCCTACTTAGTTGTTGCCATTTCATTTTACCTGGATATAAAATTATGTCACTTTTTAAAATTGGTTCTGCTATAGAAAATAAATTTGAATAATTGAAAATAAATAAAATTCATAAAACAAGTAAAATTTATAAAATAAAACATTTGAATTTGGATGTTAACACAAAAATTTATATTTGAAAATTAGTAAGTAAAAAAAATTGATTTGGAACATGTAATTTTGTTCTTCAGGTATGAGATAGTCAAAAGACATAGTACTTACAAGGCAGTTGGAAATAATTTCATTTGTTTGCCTTATGATATTTGTTGGTGGGCCCTTCAAAGATCTCCACAATCGTTTTTTGTCTTGAAATAATACTTAAAAGCTTGTGCACTTTCTGTCTTTTGATGAACTTTAGTGTTGTGTCTTCACAGTTTATTGGACTACTGCTGAAACCCGATGGAGGTGAGAGCAATTGCAAAGAGCATGATACAAATACAAGGGTTTACGCAGGACCAGATACATCATGAGTAGTGCTGCTGGCGCATTCTCTGTAGTTGATGAGAGAGAACTGAATGTGAGGTTATACCCGATTGGTCTGAAAAGAAAAAGAAAATATAATTGTTACTGTATACAAAAATTATAAAATGGTACCAATTTCATTTAGTGCCCTACCAGTTTCCTTCCATTGCAGTGCTCACTTTTCCTTGTGTCCTGTCTGCTGGCTATCTATGGGTCTTTGCTTTATACAGCTGGTACCCCTGTTTTGTTATGCCATAAGCTCGTGCTTGCCTTGCTTATTTGTTAATCCATCACTGCTTGAGAGTAAGTTGGGTAAGTAAATCTTACATATCTATGTGATGAATTACCAATGGCAATGTAATAAGTTTTAATGAAGAAAATAAGAAAGAAAAACAGAGAGAACAAGGACAAAGAGAAGTAGAGAGTAAGAGAGAAACAGAGGAGGAGAGAGAGAGAAGATTGAAGAGAGGAAGAGGAAAAGAGAGAAAGAATGGATGGAAAGAAAGAAGGGCAGAAAGGAGGGAGGGAGTGGTAGAAATTAAGAGAGTATGAGAAGGATGTTGTTGTGTTGTTGTTAGGTGCTGTTGAGTCAGTTCTGACTCATAGCAACCCTATGTACAACAGAACAAAACACTGCCCTGTCCTGTGCCATCCTCACAATCATTGATATGTTTTAGCCCATTGTTGCAGCCACTATGTCAATCCATCTCATCCAAGGTCTTCCTCTTTTTCAATGACTCTCTACCAAGCATGGTGTCCTTCTCCAGGGACTGGTCCCTCCTGATAACATGTCCAAAATAAATGAGATGAGGTCTTCCCATCCTCCCTTTTAAGAAGTATTCTGGCTGTACTTCTAAGATTTGTTCATTCATCTAGCAATTCATGGTATATTCAATATTCTTCACCAACACCACAATTGAAATGCATCAATTCTTCTTCAGTCTTCCTTATTCATTGTCCAGTTTTTGCATGCATATGAGGTGACTGAAAATACCATGGCTTATGTCAGGAACACCTTAGTCTTCAAAGTGACATCTTTACTTTTTAACACTTTATAGAAATCTTATACAGCATATTTGTCCAGTGCAACGTGTCATTTGATTTCTTGACTTCTGCCTCCATGGCCATTGATTTTGGATCCAAGTAAAATGAAATCCTTGACAACTTCAATATTTTCTCTGTTTATCATGATATTACTTATTGGCCCAATTGTGAGGATTTTTATTTTCTTTAAGTTGAGGTGTAATCCACAGTAAAGTCTATAGTCTTTGATATTTATCAGTAAGTGCTTCAAATCCTCTTCATTTTCAGCAAGCAAGGTTGTGTTATCTGCATATTGCAGGTTGTTAATGTCTTCCTCCAATTCTGACGCGGCATTCTTCGTATAGTTCCGCTTCTTAGATAATTTACTTAGCATACAAATTGAGAAGGATGAATCTATTCTTTTCCAGCTCAATAATATCACCGTTTCACCATTAAAAATGAAATCTTTTAGATTAAGACATTTTCTGCTCTTAAAAATGGTAATTTCATATAAGGTATGATCCTATGTCATGTCCTATGCCCTTATCTTTGGGTGCAATGGTTTAAAAACATTTCTTTTTTTCAGAAGTAGAAATCTCCCCCCTCTAAAAAAAATAAAAATAAAAACAAGCTAAACCCATTGTCGTCGAGTCAATTCCCACTCATAGCGACCCTATAGGACAAAGGAGAACTGCTCCATAGGGTTTTCAAGGAGTGGCTGGTGGATTTGAACTGCTGACTATTTGTTTAGCAGCCATTGCCCTTAACCACTATGCCACCAAGGCTCTCCACCCATTTTTTTTTTTTTTTAAACGAATCAGTCTGAAGTGAAACCTCTCTGTAAAAAGTAGATGAAAGTAGAACAGCTCTGTTTGAAGCCACAGTGGGAAGCCTGGAGCCCCTTTTTCTTGGTTTTACCCTCATTTCTTACAGTATTCGTAGAGGTAACTGCATGGAAACCTGGGCTCTGAGAAGCACTGTTTAAAAATAATGTTTATTTTTAATAAACGTTTTCCTTAATGTTTGTGATACTATCAGCTAGTTTGAGGAGAGCTCTAATTACAGATGAGGAAACCTGTGAGGGCACTGGCAGAGTGAGAGATGTTCATGGCAGGATGGAAAGATGAAGTGGCTCAGAAAAGTGGCTAAAAGAATAAGGGCTGTTTGTTTTGGTGATGTTTGTTTTATTAACTTTGCAATTTTGCTTAAGTTGACTCTTAATCTGTGCTCAGGCAAGAAGCAAACAGTTATTGAAAGTCTCCTGCAAAGAGAACAATGGTTTAGCCTCAGCTGTTATTTTTATCGATTATAAACAAAACATCATGCCCTATCCTCCAGTCTTTCCAAATAATTTCTTCCTTAAAATATATGATGATAAATAGATAGGAATGGTACGGATTAACCCAAACAAAATGATAGATGATTTTTTTTGCCCCTGTTTGGTTGTTACACGATACATGTCTGGATGCATATTTTAGTAATTTACAGTCAGTTTTTAATCTTGCAGTGGATTTTTTGTTCTAGAGCAAATAAACGTTTTTGATGGTAAGTCACAGCAACAAACTACTGAGACAGCATAGTAAGGTTTTGATTTTTTCTCTTTTGTTGTATTTGATCTTTTATTTGGCAAATGCACATGCTGACATGCAATGCCAAATTAATTTTTAACTGGTTTGTTCTTCTAGGAGTTTTCTTTATCTCCTGTTTTTATTTAATTTTTTTGTTTCCTGAAACATAAAATGCCACGATTTGTTTGAATTGCCATATTCCATGGTGTATATTTGGGAGACTCAAATGCTCAGTGTAGGCTGTTGAATAACATACAGCTTTGATGCACTGATAAAAGTGTGTTTTCTCTCGTGTCTTTTTATTTTTTCTCATACAAAAATTTATACATATACTGTTATGTGACTCTAATTGCTCTCCCCATACTGTGATAGCACAGTCCTCCTTTCCACCCCTGATTCCCCATGTCCACTCAATCAGCTCCTAACACTCTCTGCATTCCCATCTCACCTCTGGACAGAAGCTGCCTGTTTAGTCTCTTGTATCTACTTGAGCTAAGAGGCACACTCTGCACGAGTATCACTTTATGTCCCACAGTCCAGTCCAATCCCTGTCTGAAGAGTTGGCCTCGGAAATTGCTTTAATTCTGAGCTGATAGAGAATCCAGGGGCCATGCTTTCCAGGGTACCTCCAGTCTCAGTCAGACCATTAAGTCTGGTCTTCTTACTAGAATTTGAGTTCTGCACACCACCTTTCTCTTGCTCCATCCGGGACTCTCTGTTGTGTTCCCTGTCTGGGCAGTCATTAGTGGTAGCCAGGCACAATCTAGTTCTTCTGGTCTCTGGTTTACGTGGCCCTTTCTGTCTCTTGGGCTAATATTTTCCTTGTGTCTTTGGTGTTCTTCAATCTCCTTTACTCCAGGTGGTTGGGACCAATTGATGCATCTTAGATGGCCCTTACAAGCTTTTAAGATCCCAGATGCCACTCACCAAAGTAGGATGCAGAACATTTTCTTAATAAGCTTTGTTATGCCAATTCACCTAGATGTCCCCTGAAAGCATAGTCCCCAGACCCCTACCCATGCTACTCTGTCTCTCAAAGTGTTTGATAGTATTCAGGAAATGTCTTTGCTTTGCTTTAGTCCAGTTGTGCTGAGTTCCCCTGTAGTGAGTGCTGTCCTTCCCTTCACCTCAGATAATTTTTATCTACTATTTAGTTAATAAATAACACTCCCCCTCCCTCCCCACCCTAGTAGCCATCAAACAGTGTTTTCTTCTGTGTTTAAACCTTTTCTTGAGTTCTTATAATAGTAGTCTTATACAATATTTGACTTCTGTGACTGACTAAATTCACTCAGCGTAATGACCTCCAGCTTCCTCCAAGTTATAAGATGTTTCAGGGCTTCATCATTGTTCTTTATCGTTGTGTAGAATTCCATTGTGTGGATTTACCATAATTTGTTTATCCATTGGTCCGTTGGTAGTCACCTCGGTGGTTTCCATCTTTTTGTTATTGTGAAAGTGCTGCAATGAACATGGGTGTGCATATATCTATTCGTGTGACTGCTCTTATTTCTCTAGGATATATTTCAAGGAGCGGGATAGCTGGATAGTACGGTACTTCTATTTCTAGCTTTTTAAGGAAGCACCAAATCGTACCACTTTACATTCCCACCAACAGGGTTCCAGTCTCTCCACAACCTCTCCAGCATTTATTGTTTTGTGTTTTTTGAATTAATACTACCTTTGTTGGGGTGAGATGATATCTCGTTGTAGTTTTGATCTGCATTTCTGTAATGGCTAATGATCATGAGCATTTCTTCATATGTCTGAAGCTGCTTGAATATCTTCTTTGGCGAAGTGTCTGTTCATATCCTTTGCCCATTTTTTAATTGGGTTATTTGTCTTTATGTTGTTGAGGTTTTGCAGTATCTTGTAGACTTTAGAGATTAGATGCTGATTGGATTTGTCATAGCCAAATTTTTTTCCCAGTCTGTAGGTTGTCTTTTTACTCTTTTGGTGAAATCTTTTGATGAGCATAAGTGTTTGATTTTTAGGAGCTTCTCTTTATCTGGTCTCACTTCTGGTGCTTGTTTATTGTTACTTATGGTTTCTATTCTGTTTATGCCATGTATTAGGGCTCTTAGTGTTGTCCCTATTTTTTCTTCCATGATCTTTATAGTTTTCAATTTTATATTTAGGTCTTTGATCCATTTTGAGTTAGTTTTTGTGCATGGTGTGAGGTATGGGTCTTGTTTCACTTTTTGCAAATGGATATCCAGTT